>NC_090921.1:501078638-501381668 GCF_040938575.1 Ambystoma mexicanum | reverse complement strand
ACAGCCAGAGGAGTAACTTTACTAAAAATGTTGGGGAGACATGACATCTGTAGAAAAGGTACCCCAGGCAAATGAATGGGGACAACATGGTGAGCCATGCAAGTTGAGGGGGGGGGACAAACACCCCTGCCCCCCTCTAAAATTACGCCCATGGTTACAGCACAAAAAGCAATGCAGTCACATGGCTCACTGTTATAAAGGCCATTTGCCTCCCAATACCTCTCTATGCTAGACCGCTCATGTACCTAGGTACCTTTGTAACCTAGCTGAGAAGCAACAGAGCACTGGACAGGATTATCTTTCGCGCTCTTTGCTTCACGAACACTGTTGCGGTGGCTCCCATTGCTCTCAATCGGGCAGCACAGAACAGCGGGCTCTGTATGAGGTTGCAAGAAGGAGAGAGCAGCGACACAGGCAGGACACAGATTGCACAGGGGTTTCCCACGTGCCATAAAGGGAAAAAACAGAGGTCACAGGTGTGACCCCTGTGAAAGAACACCATGTCCCCCTGCCCGCTTGGCTGTAGTAGGGTCATCCCCATGACTGTGGATAAAATGGTGACGGGCTGAAATGGCAGGAGGCGGGGACAGAGGCGGAAGTGTGACAAGGAGAACGCACCAGCTGAAAGAAAAAGATCAGGGGGGGGTCGGGGATGTGGAAGCAGGCAGTGTAGGGGGGCCTCGAGGACATCCCTGATAAGGCAAGTAAGGGGGTGTGGGACTGCAGAGAGCTGGATAATGGGATGTGGCATCAAACACACAAATAGTGTGAAGGACACCAATACAGTAGGAGCAGCTTCACAGAGACTAGGCCCCTTGCAAGGTGGGTATTATCGCCTTAAGGGTTACAGGCGTGTATTTTTCTTCCTGAATTCCCATAAGGAATCACGGTAGGCCAGCCCACTCCCACACCTAAGATTAAATGTGTGCAAGATACTGTTTTAGTTAGGAGAAGTCTTCAGTGATGATCTTTCAGTACAGCTGTATGTCGATAGCATATTGGTTTACAGTAAACGTATCCCATAAACCTTCTACAGCTCTACTATTTTAATCCTCTTGTAGAACAGGGAATTCATAAACTTCATTTTGACTTTCCTTAATAAATCTCTTACAAGATAGAGAACTACAATCCTGCATAACCACTAAGTTATAAACCTTTTACAGCACTGTAGAGGAGTAGTTGGACGCATTATCCCTAACTCCCGTCCGCTCATTGCCGTCATACTGGAACAGCAGGAGAAGGACCCTATATGGGACTCCATGTGCTATGCCTGTATCGCATCGTGTACGAGAGAGATACTATGCACTCAGACAACCGTATCAAATGTATCCTCGCACTAAAGGAGTGGAAGGATGTGGTGTGGAGGGATGTCAGCATGCACCACTGGATTTCATGAAGTGCTGAGTGAAATCTGACATAGGCAGAGTGATGTCATCAATGAGCTATACGAGGACATACTGAAACGATATGAAAATACTGAAGAGTAGCAATGTAACTGAAGTGAAAAGAGAAACATGTACGAAACGATAAAGTAATCATACATACAAAGAAGAATGAAGTAACTTGATGACCTATAAGTGTAAATACGCGGCAAGGTAGATGAGACAAATAGAAGCTTGCTATAGAGGTGAAATATAACCTGCAAGGACTGCCATCATAGGAAAATTGATTCTCGCTCGTGCAAAGATTACATTTTTTTAAATGTAATTGGTTATTTATAACACACTTAATACCCAGAGGTTTCTAAGCATGGACTCGGGGATGGAATCTGTGTCGTCTTGTTTCCAAGGCAAGCGCGTTGCCCCTGAGCTACCTCAGAAACAGACCAGGATTGCAGAGTCAGGAGATGTTGGAGAATTAGCTTTGTGTGCAAAATGGAGAGGAGTCTATGTTGGCCTGGGTTCAACGATGCTATTTCAAGAAATACCTGCAAAGCAGAAAGGGAGACAGATGGGTAAGCCATGGACGTGCAATATATTTCTCTTAGATTAAAGAAGAAGAAAGTATTTACAAGAACTGAAGTATTGGACAATTACAAATGGATAAGGCTTCTTCAAGATGGAGTGACCAAGTCTCTAGTTGCCAAGAGGAACAATGAAACTTAGCATAATTAAATCAAATAGCAGTAAATACGAGATTGAAATGGACACTGTGGTCTCTTCACACGTGATCCAGAAGTAGAAAACAAGGGCTATTCATTAAGCTGTGGATGAAGATAGTGATGTTCTTACACTCCCTTGAATGTCCCAGAACAGAGAGCAGGCTACAAGGTCAACTACAAACAGGAAACCTTGGCTCATATCCGGACTGATAAGAGATGATGGACTAATTGGGAAACTGGGGAGTAATCTGACGTGACACAAGCACCTGAGTTTTGTTTAGTTTAGATGCTGCTAGCCGAGCCGAAAGTCCAAGGTTGAGTGGGAATTCCAACCAATCAGTGGGTCAATTGGCAACCTGCTTTATAATGTTGCATAGACCAATCCAATGCCATTTTGTCTCCTATAATCAGTATGATGCATATTTAGAGGTAGTTCGAGGCGTGCCTCACAGATAAGAGACAGCCAATGAAGTACTAACCATATGTATTCTATAAATAGATATGTTCCCCTAACCAATCCCTCCTGTCGATATGTTTTACAGTTTGCCATGTAGGATGATGTAGGATGATGTCACAGATGATGCATATTGACTCATACAACCTATGTGTACCCATGTGCTTTATTAAATTGAGGATGAAGTAGTACTTTGAATCTGTGCGGCTATTTGGTCTGAGATCTTTATTGGTAATCTCATCTAGCACAAGAGATGCTTCAAGGTGCTAGAGCACAGAACTAAGCAAGTAAAAGCACTGTGATGAATCAACTTTGGGGGCACCAGTGGCCCAGGGATGAATATCGGTTTCAAACCATCAATCGGCCCCAGAACTCTAGTACTCCAGAAGGGATCCAAACAGATTGGAAACCCAAGCAAATTCTAAACCTCCTTGTCACATTTTGGTAACATGGACGGAGCGGCAGCCTTATTTCTGCAAGGTTGTGGATTGTTGGTTAGATGCAACACAGCAAAAATACAATTATTACCCAATTATTAAAAGGGACTGTCCAGTCAAGGTTGTATACACATATCTACTTTATTATTATCACAACAGACAGTTCTAGCACACTAGGTAATACAACCCACTCTGTAAAGGAATGCAGAGGACAGACGGTTTCTAGAAGGAAAGGGGATGCACTCTGGATACATTCAGGAGGATAGTCGGTAAAGTGATTCATTGCAATAGTTCAATGATACTTGGTTTCAGCACAAAGGGAGCAATGGCTCATAAAATGGCACTAGGGGCCTTCATAGAAGGACAAGGGGAACAGAACCACAATGTACCTTGTGCTTGTTGAAGTTCTTGGTGGTTCGACAGTGTAGAGTCGGTTTCAGGGCACATTGCAACTTCTGCAACAGAGTTCCAGATGGGAGACAGCTGCGGCTATCAAGCGGCAGTATTTCGGCAAGTGATACTGGACGGACGGCTGCATGCTGGCCTACCTAGCGGCTCGAGGTCAGGAATCGTTGTCTCAGTGCTGGATGGCGGGTCTCAAGCACTGGTTGAGGCATATCAGACAACATTAGTGACTGCAGCGTGACAACAGTTAATGGTGCAGTCGGTGGCAGCTCGAGGGGCTCAACTGGCTCAAAAATGTTCTTTCTGGCAGACGCTGGTAGATGCTTGTCGATGCCCTCCACCTAGCTTCTTCACTGGGCTTGTGTTGTCCTTTAAGGCTGCCGGCACAAAGCAGAGGAGAGTGTTGCAGGCACAGGCCTTGTCCTTGGTTTGGTTCAGAGACACTGTGGCACTTCCCACCTAGGAAGCTTGCTTGCAGAGCCTAGCAAGGCACGCTGTGTGCTGGCTGGGTACTGGTTCTAGAGCTGCTTGAGGGTCCTCTGGGTTCAGTATATCCCTCTGTAACCTGGGAGATGTTTAGGGGAGGGATCTTGATTCCCGCTTTGCATATCCTGTCCTTCCTTCACTGGTGGAAGCTGTAATGCAGACTCTACCTTTAACCAGGGTGCACATGAGTTCTTCTTGTAACTCCTTGCGAAATCTTCAGATGATCTGCCAAAAAAGGGTCTCAACCCTCTTTTAAAGCCTATTGGCCCAAGTGATTGCTGAAAGCTAGGTCTACTTTATTGAACATATCCTGGGTTACCACCAATAATCTCGTGTATGCCTGATGTCATAACCAGAGTGCTTAGAAACAGAAAAGGTAAAGAGGTGAAAATATGTAATACTAAGCCCCACCCATCTTCCTGTCTGTTGTGGATCAAAGGGTCTTCTGGTTAATTGAGCTCTCTCTGGTTCCTGATTAAAGTGACAACTGTCATATTTAAATCAAATATGACCGGGTGGATGGCACCTGTAGGCTGTGTCCACCCAGAGTACACAAGTCTATGTGTATGTCGTGCAGTGAGCATAGGAACATGTGTGCAGATTAGCCCCACACGTTTTCCAGAGTTTGATCTACCATCATTTGATTTTATTTAAAATTTCAAAAAAGCCCAGCCGAGCGCGCACCCACCGTGCGGATGGTCGAATTCCTCACAATCGCACCATTACCTGTCAATTAAAAACCTCTTTCAGAGAAGAGGGCTGGAAAACCTCCCACTCTTTCCATTATTAACCTCATACAGCACATAGACCGCATAAACCTTTCACTATATATTTTTCCTAAACCTCTTACTACACAGTGACTCCAGGAATATCCACAACCTCTCCATTTTAGACCTCTTACAGCACAATAACTTCAGGATAACCCATGGGCTATCCATTATAAAATGCTTACAGCACAATAACTCCAGTATCATGCATGGCCTCTCCATTATAAGCCTCTTACTGCACAGTGACTCCCGGAACGTCCACGACCTGACCATTATAAGCCTCTTAGAGCACAATAACTCCATGATCATCCATGGCCCCTCCATTATAAATCTCTTACAACACAATAACTCCAGAATCATCCCTGGCCTCTCAAATATAAACCTCTTGCAGCACAATAACTCCAGGAACATCCATGACCTCCCAATTATATGCCTCCTACAGCACAATAACTCAAGGATCATCCATGGCCTCTCCATTATATACCTCTTACAGCACAGTGACTCCAGGAACATCCACAACCTTTCCATTATAAACCCATTACAGCCATCCATGGCATCTCCATTATAAACCACTAAGAGCAGAATAACTCCAGGATCATCCATGGCCTCTCCATTATAAAACTCCAGGAACATCTAGGTCCTCTCAATTATAAACCTCTGACAGCACAGTGACTCCAGGAACATCCATAGCCTAGCCACTCTAAATCTCACCGCACAATAACTCCAGGATCACGCACATCCTCTCCAATATAAACATCATACAGCACAGAGACACCAGGAACAACCACGACCTCTCCATTATAAACCTGTTACAGCACAAAACAACTTCAGGATCATCCATGGCTTTCTATTATGAACCTCTTACAACACAGCGACTCCAGGAACATCCATGGCCTTTCCATTATAAACCTCTCACAGCACACTAACTCCAGGATCATCCATGGCCTCTCCGTTATTAATCTCCTAGAGCACAGTAACTCTAGGATCATCCATGGCCTCTCCATTATAAACCTCTCACAGTACACTAACTCCAGGATCATCCATGGCCTCTCTATTATAAATCTCTTACAGCACAGTAACTCTAGGATCATCCATGGCCTCTCCATTATAAACCTCTCACAGCACACTAACTCCAGGATCATCCATGGCCTCTCGATTATAAATCTCTTACAGCACAGTAACTCTAGGATCATCCATGGCCTCTCTATTATAAACCTCTCACAGCCCTGTGAGCCAGTAACCATCCCATTATTTTTCCTCTAAACACTTCTTACCGCAAAGATATCCCAGAAACCCCCTACAGCATCTCCATTATACATCTCTAACAGCACAGAGACGAAGTAAACTTCCTCCATGGTGTTTCTGGTTTAACCCTCTCAGAGCATGAAAACTCTCATGGTAAAACAACCACATGGCCTCGCATTTATAAACTCCTTCCAGCATTAATACTCCATTATAAACCATGTACCCAATTACCATATTGGTCTCCCCAAAGCCTCACTGTTTTAAATCCCATACAGCATGGAAACCCCAAAATCTGCTGTAAAGAACCCATATGGGTTGTCATAACCCACTTACAGCATAAAGTACCAATACACTCACAATGATTACTCCCTTTAAAAAATATATATATATCGAAAGAAGGAGCCTATAAGGCTCTCGAAGACCCTCCATTGTAAACCTTTATGATACCCTGACCCAGGGGTCAATTCCTAAAAATGAAAGTGGGGGGACTCATCAAAAACCGCAATCGGATGTGAGAAATTAGCATATCAAGGTGAAATATGCGCATTTCATTAAATTCGCTTTGCACGACCACCCAAATTGGCCAGGACGAATGGCATTTGCCTTATATAAAATCGACACACACACAAAACCAAGACAGGATATTTTCTTTTAATAGTGTTTTTGAAAACGTAAAAAGGTGTGCATGTTTTAAACTCCAAGAACCAATACAAAGTTTTCCCTGGGACTTGCAGTATCGAAATGGGATATTTCACATTTAGTTGTTTGTTATTTTTTATCAGGTTATGAAGTGCAGTGGTGAAGTGTCCTCCCTACAAACCTAAGGACTGCGGTTTGATCCCTGAGATCTTTATAAATTAAAAGAGGACATCCATGTTTCTCTTTTAGCTGGGGGGAGTGAGTTCCCCCTCTGAATAAAGTGGAGGGACTCTGTCCTCCCGCATGTACTCTCGACTTGAGCCCTGCCCTGACCACCCAGAGACAACAAAACACTCTTACCTATCACACCAATGAACTAACATCTAACTCTCAACCTACTACCCTAACCGACCCCAACACAACTCTAAACTAGCACACATCATCTGCCTTCTCATCTTCACCCAACACACATCCCACAAATCAAGTACTCGCTCACAAACTACATGCCTTGACACCTACCACTAATTGCTACAAACTCATCATGCTGCCTATACTAACCTGCCTGAATGCAACAGACTGCAGCCTGCTGAATATCTAGATCCAATGACAATGTGAGGA
The DNA here is from genome assembly GCF_040938575.1 of Ambystoma mexicanum. Classification (NCBI taxonomy): domain Eukaryota; kingdom Metazoa; phylum Chordata; class Amphibia; order Caudata; family Ambystomatidae; genus Ambystoma; species Ambystoma mexicanum. Next base: position 501,374,516 of record NC_090921.1, on the reverse strand, counting down.
CACACCAGCCCCACACTTTAGCATCACCGCATGACACAATGACAACGTGATGACACCAGCCCCACACTTTAGCATCACCAGCATGCAAGCTACGGGCACCAGCCTGCTGAACACCATGACACAATGACAGTGTAATAACACACCAGCCACACACTTTAGCATCCTCAGCATGCAGGCAACGGCCACCAGTCGGCTGGACACCATGACACAATGACAACGTGATGACACACCAGCCAAACACCGTTGCATCCAGTGGTGGCCCGTGCATTAGGGGCGAAGGGGCGACGACCCACTAGAATGTAATCCTGCACCTCCTAAACATGAGCCGGCCACTCTAATCTGCTTATTTTATTGCATTAGACAACGGGCAGGTTAAGCCATTTGCTTAAGGCAATGACGTAATGCACGCTGTTTACAAGTACAGAGTGCACTATGTGCACGTCAGGAGCGCTCAAGCTGGGCGCCCCTGTGACACATGTGCTGAGTCCACTCTGCAGGGTGTGCATAGGGAAGCTGCCTGGATCTTTCATAGGCATGTGGGCGCTGAATCCACCAGCCTCAAATAACACAAGCTGACATCAAAGTCTTGATCGAAGCGAGACTTCGTTTTGAATTAGAAATATGAAAGCAGTCGTTGTTGGCAGCAGTCACCACTGCAGAGGACCCTCGCAGCCTTCTCCCATCCATAGAGGAAAACATGAAGGAGAGTGACCAGTGGACAAAGATTGTGTTTACATGATGTGTTTGTGTGTGTATTCCTGTGGCAGCAGCAGTGGATCAAATGTCAATCATGGCGGGTCTAGGTGAGACTGTTTTCAATCGGTGCTGAAATTAAAGTAGTGGGGGTTATAAGGCAGACAGCAAAGGAAAACAAGGAAAACAGTTTTAAAAGTTTGGCGCATGCAACGAAGTGATGAACCCTTAGGTGTAACACTTCGAAATCAGCAGAAATTGTCCCACATTCACCAGACCCTTTGATAGTTCTGCTTATTTCACCAGGTGCTGATTCTTTGGCAGTTCTAAACAGGCTTTTATTAAAAATGTACCTAGCTAGAAGTTGCAAACAAGTTTTTACTTACAAACCAAACGTTTTGTTAGATGATTTATTTTTTTAACTTGCTGTGCACTGGGAATAAGTCTGGTCTACTTTTCTAACACGGTTATTAAATATATCTTTTTTCCCACGTGTTTGATCACCCACATTCATTTTCTTGCACTTATCATGGGCATAATGTGGGCTTCAGTTTAACAGAAAATATTTTCAGACCCTATTTTACAGTTTCTGAAACTGAACTGTATAATTCACGGATAGGTAACTGCAGACAAAGTGAGCATTGGTTTACAGGCATAGATGTGGGCAGAAGGAGGGTTACTTTCTCACTGTAGCATAAAACTTTTTTACTGGTCATCAATGCAAACAAGTAAAGCAAACAAGTGTTATTACATGGCTAAACTGGCCTCCATTGATGGTGTCAGTCTGGCCAGATATTCCTACAGTTTCATAGCATTTTGTTACTGGGAATCAAGGGTAAAGCAAACATGATATTACAAATCTAGACTGGCCTACATTTGTGCAGCCAGTCTGGGCATATTTTTTACTGGTATTTATTTCATGTGCTACCATACAAAACTGATTTCAAACTAAGTGACTTTTTACCATATTTTTCACAGAAAGTGTGCCAGAAAAGGCACCTTTTTAACCCATCAATTTACAAATTGTCTTGAGGGAGAACCCTGCTGAACCACCCTTGCTATGCTTGGTTGCTCCGACATATTTGAGACAAACATTTATGACCCTTCATATAAAAAATTCACCAGTCGCCACTGTTAGCATCACCAGCATACAAGCAGTGGGCAGCAGCCTGCTGAACACCATGACACAATGGCAATGCAATGACACACCAGGCACACACCTTAGCATCACCAGAATGCAAGGAATGGGCACCAGCCTGCTGAACACTATGACAGCATGACACATTGGCAATGCAATGGCACACCAGCACACCAGGCACACACCTGAGCATCACCAGCATGCAAGCAACCGGCACCAGCCTGCTGAAAACCATGACACAATGGCAATGCAATGGCACACCAGGCCCACACCTTAGCATCACCAGAATGCAAGGAATGGGCACCAGCCTGCTGAACACTATGACAGCATGACACATTGGCAATGCAATGGCACACCAGGCATACACCTGAGCATCTCCAGCATGCAAGCAACCGGCACCAGCCTGCTGAAAACCATGACACAATGGCAATGCAATGACATACCAGGCACACACCTTAGCATCACCAGAATGCAAGGAATGGGTACCAGCCTGCTGAACACTATGACAGCATGACACAATGGCAATGCGATGACACACCTGACACACACACATCCATCACTCACATGCAGGTAACGGGATGCAGCCAGATCGATGCAAGCGCCCAGTTAAAACTCAAGCACACACAGAACACGGTCACCTCCCGGCAGGCAACAGTAACTTGCCTTGAACAACCCAGCAAATATCGTTTGCTGTGCTCACTAACCCATAACGTTTTCTTGCAGGAGCCAAAGTGCCAAGAAGCCTTGGACACAGCGGATTCTGAACTTGTAATACAATCCATGAACATAACACCTGACAGTACTGAGAAATCACACGCCTTCAACCTCTCCATTATAAACCTACCAAAGCACCGAGGCTCCATAAACTCTTATAGAAGACATCACATGGCCCTCCCGTGGGCTCTCTTTTAAAAATGGCCAACAGCACAGATCCCGCCTCTCTCCAACCAAATACTCGCACGTGCTCACATCAACAGCCCTGGCAGGCGCAGGCCTCTCCAACAGGCGCGGGACCTGCTGCACATATCTGGAACGCCAAGTCTTCAGGGAACCAATCAAAAATCAATTAGTATCGGCAGCTCCAGGATTAACTAAGATGCCGTTTAAAGACAGGAGATGAATGGCTTAGAGACGAGGGATGGAAGAAAACTGCTCGGATGCGATGACTCCCAGGCGGCCCTGCTTCCTCCCTGGCTTCGTGCGGACTGTCTTCTCAAGGAACTATAGATATTGATGGAGCTCAAACCATGCCAAGTTCTGCTGAGGGGCTGCTTTATAAACATACGCAGGATTCCAGTGGCACGAAGTAACAACGCTGGCCGCAAGGTAGCCCCTCGCCAGTAACAGAGGCTGCCCGGTTTATGGAGAAATCGAGAAACTGGCCATCAAGTAACTAATGTGTTGCCTGGGCTGGGGTAAAGTTAATCTCGTGCCTGGTCCAAGCATTTAATCGGAAGTGACCAGTTTTGCTAATGTTGTATGTCTACTTAGGCTTCTAGGCGCTTTGCTTCTCGACTCTTTTTGATTGCTTGCTCTTTGTCCTCTCCTCCTCTCCCTTTTCCTATCTCCTCCCCTCATCCCCTTGCTTTCTTCTATGCACTTACTCTATCAGAATTGTCCCTGGACCTACTATGATAGCAACCTCGCCTGTCTCCTCCCCCCTACCCTTCCTTGTTGCCCCGCCCCTGCCCTCCAGCACTATCTAAAAATGTCATCAGGCCTAGTACGATAGTCGCTTGTTTTGTTCCTCCCCTCCCTTTCTGCAACCCTCTCCCTCACCTTTTGTTTTTCTCCGGCTCTACCAGAAATTTCATCAGGCCTAGTATGGTAGTCACCTGTCTGTCTCCATTTCCTTCCCACTCACCCCCTCCCTTCCTTATCTATGTCTTAGCTCTTGCGCTATCTGAAATGTCGTCAGGCAGAGTACGATAGTTAATTTCACAACCTTACTGTTCATGGCCTGTAAGAATGTCGTTGATTTTCCCTTGTTTCCTCCCTTGCCTTGAAGCGCTTTGAAACACATTGTGTATAGGCGCTACATAAATAAACTATCATATCATATCATATGCTCAATGCGGGGTGGCAGGGCTGATTTTCGCTGTCAGCTTTAGGTCTACCAGAGTGCTATTTGTTAGCAATGTAAGCAGATGAAAGTGCATTTCCCAAGTCCCTCACCAATCAAGCAAGGCAATTGAATTTGGCGTGTGTGTAGTGCTAACATTTCGCCTCACGGCTGCCTCTGAGCTCTTTTAGATACCAGATAATGCTCCAATGCCAAAAAAAGATCTGTTCTGACAAGTGCAGAAAACAGAATTTGTTTCGGTGCACCACATGGACTGTTCCAGGGCCCAGGTCCAATGCCCTGAAGAAGGTCAAATTCTACTGAACGTGTCGTGTTAGATATGTGGGATACCCAGGTTGCGCCAAAGCCAATCCGAAGGTTGGGCCTCAACAATGGGTCGGATTGGGACATAAAATAAGGAGTTCTGTGGTAAAATGTGTTGTAAATATGCATTTTAACATATATTTGTTCAGTAACGCTGCTCAAAACTACTAGCTGCAAAGTTAAGAAACTCATCAAACTGGCACACTTTGCGCAAAAAACGAGCTCACTTTAACCAAAAAAACAGACCCACTCTAGTATGTTGGGTATGCACTTTGGGCATTGCCCTATTGCCCAATAGGCCAGTCCAAACGTTCCAAACAGACCCCAACCAAGAACCCTAGCCTCTGCCAGCTCTCCTGCCACCCTCCTTGCCCTGCCAGTTCTGTTTGGCTTACACCAATGTTGAGAAGACAGGGTACCTCTCAAGTCAGAGCCATGCTCTTCTGGGCAGCATTTGCGTATACCATCCCCACAGTGCTCTCCCTTGTGCTGAAGTTACCTCCATGTGTTCACGGTGCCAGCAGGGGGCACTCAATGGTAATTAGGGTCAAACTATGTAGGTATTGCAGTGCATGCAAAGTCATTGGGGATAATTATTTATGTCCCATAATGCATATTTTTCACATAAAAAATGAGGTTACAGCAGTTTATGCTTCACTTATACACTCATAGGGAAGTATGTTTGGAGTATGTGCGCTTTCGCCTCCATCCCTGAATACCACATGATCTTATGCCTGTATGACCATTTCAAGCAGGCGTGAAACTAATGGATTCCTATGGAATTCCCCTATTTGTTTGCATCTGCTAAAAGCAGGCTGATTCTACACTATTCCTTGTAATTGAAGTCTGCCAGGCTGTTACGCTCACCTGGTTCCCACGGGGGCGTCGACCGGAACTGGGCCGCTGTTATTTCCACCAGCGTGACGTGTAGCGCCAAGATGACTGACTGGACTGGCCGGCTCAGCCTAGTTTGTCTGGCTCGCAAGAATATTCTTCTTCAAAGGAGAAGAGGAATTAACCACCCGTGGAATTGAGTGTCAACCCACCTTCCCCACTCCCGTTGTCTTCCCACTGATCACTCTTGATGTCCCCTCCTTAGTCTCACCTGATGGTTTGGAAGGATTAGCTCTCCATCCTGCATCGACCGCAGGGGCGCGTTGATGACCAGTTACTTCACTGGCGTAGAGGAATTGGTGAGTTCCAGTATTGACTCTAAAGTCCAATTGTTCATAAGAGTTCAAATGTCTGCTCTTCACTCTGTCCAATTCCTTGCAGGTTGCTGATTAATCCACTCAAAGATTTCCAAATGGCACTCGGTAAGACTCAGGTAAGTCTATTGTGTTTTTCCCCTTAGGGGCGGGGTACGGCGATGAAGCGGAGTTGACTGTGCCGACCCGAGATGAGGTGAGACCCCCGTGGTAAATCAGGTAAGTTTTGTGGGGGGTAACTGGTATTGTCCTTGCTTTCTCCCCTTAGGGGCCGGGGTACGGCGATAAAGCAGAGTTGACTGCGCCGACCCGAAATGAGGTGAGTACCTCCCGTGGTAAATCAGGTAAGTCCTTGGGGGTAGCTTGTATGGCCTTAGAGAGTCCCCTTGCTCACCTTGCTGTCTTTGTCTCCTTAGGTGTCGGAGGGGGGCCGCGAGATGGAGAGAGCGTGATGGAATGCTGAAGTACCACCAAGCAGGTGAGTTCAGCGCGGCGCCGTAGGAATGCGAAGCAATGCTTCAAAGACTTTCAGTTCCGTGGTGAAATGGATCAGGATTCAGGTAAGGATTAAAGTTAAAACTCCTGTTCTAACCTTTATCCTTTTTGTCTTCTTGTTTCAGGAGTCCCAGGACTGAAGCGGGCATGGCTGAAGACTGGAGCTGCTGAAAACACGGTGAGCGTTACGCTGCAGCAAGCAGAACAATGCGAAGCATGTGTGGCTGTCCGGGCATGGTTTAAATAGCTTTGGAAGAAGTTCCAGGTAAGTATTCTTCCACAGCCCCACCCAAGTAACAAAATAGTCCCTTCAGTAAAATAGTCCCTCCTAAGCCACATTTGGCTTGAGTCTTCATGCAGCCTCAGTCTGCCTCAGGTGAGTATGCAGCATGGTCTGCTTCAGGTAAGTTATCAATAATGAGCCTGGCGCCCATGGCACCAGGACTGACTTTGTCTTTATGAGCCTGGCGCCATAGGTGCCAGGACTGTACCCAAACAGCCCCTAACTGGGGCTTTTGGGCATGCTCCAAGTGGCATGATGCCTGCTTCCGGGGCTGCTGGGCCTGGTCTGGTCTTCCATGGGCAGGCATCATGACAGCACTCCCCCTCAAGGCCCCTCCTAAAGTCATTCTCCCCCTTGGCCGTGGTTTGTCTGGAAATTCCCGATGGAACCTCTTCACTAAACGAGGTGCATGCACGTGGTCACTAGGTTCCCAAGACCTTTCCTGTGGACCATAACCTTTCCAGTCAATTAGGTAAAAGAGTTTTGATCTCACTCTTTTTGAGTCCAAAATATTCTTGACTTCGAACTCGGGCTCCCCGTCTATGAGGATAGGTTCAGGTGGAGTGGTTAGCCTTGTTCCTGGTTGCACTGGCTTCAAAAAAGACACGTGGAAAACGGGATGGATTCGCATATGAGCAGGTAGGTCCAACTTGATGGCCACTGGGTTAATAATTGCCTTGACAAAAAAAGGTCCCAAATACCTGGGGTTAAAGGTCCGAGTCCCCTTGAGTGGTTAGTGCTTAGTGGCTAACCATACTTGGTCCCCTATTCGGTATTGAGGAGCTTCACTTCTGTGCTGATCCGCATCCTTTTTGTATTTTTCCTTAGCCTTTTGCAAATGGATGGTTGCTTCTTTAAAGGCTTGTGTAATAACAGCGTGGAGATGGTCCACTGCGGGCATCTCTAAATGCTGGGGAGAGTCCAAATCCGAGGTTCGAGGATGGTGCCCATAATTGGTAAAAAAAGGACTTTGTCCAGTTCCTGAGTGTACGGAATTATTGTACGCATACTCTGCGATCCACAGAATGTCTTTCCAATCAATTCCCCTCAGACTGATGTAGCATACAACGGAGGTACTGTTGAAGAGTCTGGTTGGTCCTCTCCGTTTGACCGTCGGTCTGAGGGTGGTGACTGGTCGATAGCCTAACATCAATTTGTGCCAGTTGGCAGCATTTCCTCCAAAAATGTGAAATGAATTGACTGCCCCGATCTGAAATTAACACTGAAGGAAAGCCATGCAGGCGGACAAAATTTTCAAGGAATTCCTTGGCCAGGATTGAAGCTGAAGGTATCCCTTTTAAAGGAATGAAGTGGGCCATTTTAGATAAAAGATCTACAATAACTACAATGGTATTGTAACCTTGGTACGGGGGTAAATCCGTGATGAAGTCTAATGACAAGGTATGCCAAGGGGTAGGTGGTATGTCTAATGTTTGCAATAATCCAGCAGGTTTTTTCTTTTGCCCTTTATTTTGTGTGCAAATGCCACAAGACATGACAAATGACTTGACATCCTTTCGCCAGGTAGGCCACCAAAATTGCTTCCTAATTTTAGCTTCGGTTTTTGCAATTCGCGGATGCCCTTCTATTAAGGTGTCATGGTAATGGGAAATGACAAGTTCCTGTAGTTCCTTTTGCGGTAAAAATAGCCGGCCTTGGTAATAAGGTAAATCATCGATGACAGAGTACTCTGGACCTTTCTTTGCCCAGTCCTGTAGGGCAACGGAATCAAAGAGTTGGTGGATCTTGTTTTGAATGTTCTCCAGTGTCTGTATGGAAGTCAGGCCAAGGATTCTCTGTTCCGGATTTATGGGTACGGGTTCTAAAGTTATTTCTGCTTCTCCCATTCCAATCCGGGACAAGGCGTCTGCTTTACCATTCTTACAATCTGGTCGATAGGTTATTACAAAATCAAACTCGGCGAAGAACAATGCCCAACGGAGTTGGCGCGAAGATTGGGCTTTGGCTGTCTTTAGGTATTGTAAGTTGCGGTGATCGGTGATGACCGTGATGGTATGTCTGGCACCCAGTAGATAGTGCCGCCAAGCCTTGATGGCGGACTTGATGGCCAGCAGCTCCTTGTCGGTTATGGCATAGTTTAATTCGGGGGCTGAAACTTTTCTTGACCAGAACGCCACTGGTTGAAGCTGGTTAGTTTCGGGATCCTTTTGGGAAAGGACTGCTCCCATGGCTGAACTGGATGCATCTGTTTCCACTATGTAGGGAAGCTCGGGGCGCGGGTGTCTTAATATGGGAGCAGATGTGAATTTAGCTTTTAACTCTTGGAAGGCATTCTCGGCTTCCTCTGTCCACACAAAGCGTTTGTTTTTTCGCAATAGTGTTGTGATGGGATGTACAATGTGCGAGAAGTCCGGTATAAACCTGCGGTAGAAATTGGCAAAGCCAAGCATGCTTTGAACATCTTTGATTGAACTTGGCGAAGGCCAATTAAGAATGGCATCCACTTTTCGTGTATCCATCCGGATTCCTCTCGGGGTCAGAATAAATCCAAGGAATTCCACTTCCGTAGTGTGGAAGATGCATTTTTTCACTTTAGCATATAATTCATGCTGGCGTAACTTCTCTAGGACTGCCCGGACGTGTTTTACATCATCAGATTCTGATAAAGACTATACTAAGATGTCGTCGATGTAAACGACCACACAAACGTCGATAAGCTCTCGGAGGACATCGTTCATGAAGAACTGGAAGGCTGCTGGTGCATTGCATAGTCCGAAGGGCATCACCTGGTACTCAAATAGTCCGTACTTGGTGCGAAAAGCAGTCTTCCATTCGTCACCCTCTTTGACATGTACCAGATGATATGCCCCCCGAAGGTCTAGTTTTGTGTATATACAAGCGTCCTTCACCTGGTTAGTAGTTCTGGGATCAAAGGCAGTGGGTATCGATTCTTGTTGGTTATCTGATTCAGTGCGCGGTAGTCTATACATGTTCTAAGGTCGCCTTCCTTTTTCGGTACGAAGAACAAAGCTGAAGATGCAGGGGATTTGGACGGGCGAATGAAGCCATTAGCAAGGTACTGGTCTAGGTACTGGCGCAAATGAAGATTTTCGGGTTCCGTAAGGGCATAGATTCTGCTGCAAGGTGGTTGTGCTCCAGGTACAAGATCTATTTGACAATCATACAATCTGTGAGGTGGTAAGGTGTTTGCCTGTTCCTTTTGGAAGACATCCTGAAAGTCTTGGTATTCAACAGGTAATTGCATGGCTACTGGAATTACTGGGGCCAGGACTGAGTTTTGAGTTTTCCTTGGGTAGCAGGTGTGAGCACATTCTGGGAAAGTTAGTCTCTTCTCTCGCCAATCAATACAGGGATTATGTTTCTCCAACCAAGGTATCCCCAGTATCAGCTGAAACTGTGGGGCCTTGATTAAGTCAAACATCATAGCCTCTCGATGCCCATCTTGACTCAGCAATGTCATCTCTGCAGTGGAATGAGTTACGGGTCCAGAGGCAATTTCTGTTCCATCTACAGTGGTGACAACATCGGCCGTGGTCTTGCGGGTGAGAGATAGATTCATCCTGGTAGCCAATTCCCAGTCCAAGTAATTTCCTATGGCTCCACTGTCTACGTACGCCTTTACCGCGTGCATGCGTGATGGCTGCTCTGGATCTACAAGGACCATGGGCATGGTGAAATGCGAGGTCAGAGTGTCCTTCTTTAAGCTCGGCAAGCGGACCTCTACGCTTGCCGAACGTGGTCGTTTCCCGAGTCAGATTTCACATGGTTTTCGTCTGCTGCTCCTATAACTTTCTTGGGTGGTTTTACAGGGCAGTTCCGAAGAAAATGACCAGCAGTTCTGCAATATAAACATAATTGCAGTTGTCGTCTTCTATCTCTCTCCTTATGGGTTAGGGGTCCTTTAACCCCCCCGATTTGCATTGGTTCTGAGACATCTACTCCCTTGGAGCTTACGTGGGTTTTTACCAACACCCTGTTCTCAAACTTTGTTCGGTCAGCCTTCCTGGTTTGAAGTCTGTGATCGAGCTGGACCACTAGATCTATATATTCAGCACAGTCTTGAGGCGGGTTCACGATTTGGGCCAAAACATCTTTGAGTTCTCCTCAAAGTCCTCGATGGAATAATGTGATTTGCTTGGCTTCAGGCCATTCGGTTTCCACTACTAATCTATTGAAAGTTGCAATGTAAGATAAAAGATCCTGGTTACCTTGACGTAGGGATAAAAGTTTGTTGTCCAAAGCCTGTCCTCGGGAGTGTCGGGCGAATAGTCTTTCCATGCTTGTTCGAAAACCCTGGAAATCTCGAAGAATCGGGTCATCCTGGTTAACTAGTGGAACGGACCAATCCGCCGCACTGCCGCTGAAATATGACAGTACAAAGGCTACCTTGGCCTGATCGTTTGGGAAAGCTCCAGGTCTACATAAAAAGTGCAAGCGGCATTGATTCATGAATGTTGCAAACCCTTTTGGGTCTCCGGCAAAGGGTTCAGGCGGAGCCAAAGGAACGGCTCCAGGTAAATTTACCTGCACCGGGTTACTCGATGGTACAGGAGCTGGACTTGCCCCAAGTCCTGGTAGAGGTGTTTGTCCAGCCTGGCTCTGTAATAGTTGTCTGGCTAACTCATCAGTTCGTTCTTTTGACACTATCAGTTCCCTCTTTAATTCCCCTAATAATTGGGCCAACTGATCAGTTTCCGAGGTCTCCATGACGCCCAGGTGGGTATTTGTGGGTAGGTTTCGCATTCCGTTACGCTCACCTGGTTCCCACGGGGGCGTCGACCGGAACTGGGCCACTGTTATTTCCACCAGCGTGACGTGTAGCGCCCAGATGACTGACTGGACTGGCCCGCTCAGCCTAGTTTGTCTGGCTCGCAAGAATATTCTTCTGCAAAGGAGAAGAGGAATTAACCACCCGTGGAATTGAGTATCAACCCACCTTCCCCACTCCCGTTGTCTTCCCACTGATCACTCTTGATGTCCCCTCCTTAGTCTCACCTGATGGTTTGGAAGGATTAGCTCTCCATCCTGCGTCGACCGCAGGGGCGCGTTGATGACCAGTTACTTCACTGGCGTAGAGGAATTGGTGAGTTCCAGTATTGACTCTAAAGTCCAATTGTTCATAAGAGTTCAAATGTCTGCTCTTCATTCTGTCCAATTCCTTGCAGGTTGCCGATTAATCCACTCGAAGATTTCCAAATGGCACTCGGTAAGACTCAGGTAAGTCTATTGTGTTTTTTCCCTTAGGGGCCGGGGTACGGCGATGAAGCAGAGTTGACTGTGCCGACCCGAGATGAGGTGAGACCCCCGTGGTAAATCAGGTACGTTTTGTGGGGGGTAACTGGTATTGTCCTTGCTTTCTCTCCTTAGGGGCTGGAGTACGGCGATAAAGCAGAGTTGACTGCGCCGACCCGAAATGAGGTGAGTACCTCCCCTGGTAAATCAGGTAAGTCCTTGGGGGTAGCTTGTATGGCCTTAGAGAGTCCCCTTGCTCACCTTGCTGTCTTTGTCTCCTTAGGTGTTGGAGGGCGGCCGCAAGATGGAGAGAGCGTGATGGAATGCTGAAGTACCACCAAGCAGGTGAGTTCAGCGCGGCGCCGTAGGAATGCGAAGCAATGCTTCAAAGACTTCTGTCTTTCAGTTCCGTGGTGAAATGGATCAGGATTCAGGTAAGGATTAAAGTTAAAACTCCTGTTCTAACCTTTATCCTTTTTGTCTTCTTGTTTCAGGAGTCCTAAGACTGAAGCGGGCGTGGCTGAAGACTGGAGCTGCTAAAAACACGGTGAGCGTTACGCTGCAGCAAGCAGAACAACGCGAAGCACGTGTGGCTGTCTGGGCGTGGTTTAAATAGCCTTGGAAGAAGATCCAGGTAAGTATTCTTCCACAGCCCCACCCAAGTAACAAAATAGTCCCTTCAGTAAAATAGTCCCTCCTAAGCCTCATTTGGCTTGAGTCTTCATGCAGCCTCAGTCTGCCTCAGGTGAGTATGCAGCATGGTCTGCTTCAGGTAAGTTATCAATAATGAGCCTGGCGCCCATAGCACCAGGACTGACTTTATCTTTATGAGCCTGGCGCCATAGGCGCCAGGACTGTACCCAAACAGCCCCTAACTGGGGCTTTTGGGCATGCTCCAAGTGGCATGATGCCTGCTTCCGGGGCTGCTGGGCCTGGTCTGGTCTACCGGGGGCAGGCATCATGACACAGGCATTTATGAGAGAAAATGTTTGCATGTTCTTACAAGCAGACTGTAAGAGTAAGTGGCCCCGTGAAATTCGCCTTGGTGCACCTGAAATCTTAACTACACTATAAATAAACAACACACGGATAGTTTCCGTCATCTGTGAATAATAGAAACGTACAAGTAACCTATTGTAGTGCCTCCTCCCCCTTTCCTCACAACTGTTGCTCCATGGGCCACGATCTTTGGGAGAGCACACATATTTATATACCCAGTAATTTATTCTAATAGATTGTCCTTCAATAAAATTGAACAAAGTACAGACAAAAGAGCTGAAACATTAGGCTTCAGCGAAGAAGAAGCGAAACGAATTTTAGCACTAATCAAATTAACAAGTGATGACCTGACAACATCTGAGAAACCAGAGGCACTTATCAGACAACTAGAGTGGAATATAACACGGGAAATTAATTTGAAATTACATGCTTCTACCTTAGCACGCTATTATAAGACACAGAGAATACCCCGTGGCCTTAGAGTCAATTTGGAACCGACCCTTTGTAAGGAAAATCCCGCATTCGTCAAAAGGTGGCGTCATATTTTGAATAAATGTTCACTGGAACTCATACTCCTCACGATTGAAGAACTGGCACTGAATTTAAAGACACTAAGTGAAGACGTAGATATCCTCAAAAACTCACTAAGTAAGTGCTACACGGGGGACCAACTCAAAGAGGTGCTGGACGACACCAACCAGAAACTACAGAAATACAAACAGGAGTTGGAAACCAAGAAGATAGGCAAATTCCGCAGAGATACACTAGATTACAAATTGGATATAGTGTATACATGGCAAGAGTACTATGGACAACATCCCAACAAGCCATATCAGGGACAGACACCGAAACCAGCCACACCACAAGCCGAAGCTACTACTTCAGATGCATCAAGCACAGAAATGGATCCGACAGTAATACCAGAAACTTCCCAACCAACCATCCCACAGGAAGAGACACCATCAACGGAGGAGACGCCTTTTTTAGAAGAAGGCCAACAAGATGTGGACAGAAGAAAAAACACGCAAAGGAAGAAGGCACAGAAAAAGAGCTAGTGGTTAATATCTCGTCACACACCCTTACCAATTTGGAACTCCGGGTACTCCGCAAAGCCCTATCCTTTGTCCCCCAGAGTAACAGTACATTACTGAAAGAAAAAATAGACTTTTTCAGACTGTTGAGGAAAATGAAGTTAAACATTTGCTTTGATGACCTCGAAGAGGATCAAGACCCCAACGAGACATCGGAGTTCCTTGAGCTCAACCCAAAAAGCAATTTCTTTCTACTTTTGAGAAAATGATACTTCAAGATCGCAAAAAACTAGAATACAAAAAAAGTGGCTATGGGAACTTCTCGAGATTGGAAAAACAAACCCTGAAAAACCTACTGGACAATCAGTCTATAATCTTCAAACCCGCCGACAAGGGAGACGCACTGGTCCTAATGGACAAGAGCGACTACCTGGAGGAAATCGAGAGACAACTAGCAGACACAGGAACTTACATTGAAATCAACTCCGACCCTACCAACCAGGTTATGACACTTATAGAGGAAACCCTCAAGGAAGCTGAAGGAATGGGCAAGATCTCGGAAAAAACACACAAGTTCCTTAACAACAAACATCCTATCATGCCAGTATTATATATACTGCCCAAAATCCACAAAAGACTATTGAAACCACCAGGTCGACCAATCATTGCAGCTACAAACAGCATTCTGGAACCCTTCGCCCAGTATTTGGATCGGATACTACAACCTCTGATACAGAATACAGAAACGTATCTTAAGGATACAACACATTTCCTCATTTCCTAGAGAAATTACGAGATGTGGAATTTATGGAAGGCCGTGACATCCTCTTTACGATGGACGTTACATCGCTCTATACGAATATCACCCACGAAACTGGTTTAGAGGCAGTGGAGTGGATGCTACTAAGAACAACAGACTGTAAGGCAGACTGAATATTTGTATTGACCTTGTTGAAGCTGGTGCTTATGAACAATTTTTTCAGATTTGGAGAGCGCTACTTCTTACAGGTATCTGGAACTAGCATGGGAGCAGCCATGGCACCTTGCTACGCCAACACATTCATGTTCTACCTAGAACATGAAAATGTCTTAACTTCTCCAAGATGGTCCCGACACCTATCTATTTACACACGTTACATTGACGACATTTTCGGAATCTGGACTGGTCCAGTGGACGAACTGGAACCGTTTTTTTCAATGATGAACTTGATGAACCCCAGAATTAAGCTTACATCAGTTACTAACTCTTTCAGAATACACTTCCTGGACGCTGAAATATATGTGAAAGAAGGAAAACTAGAAACATGGATCTTCACAAAGGTGACGGACAGGAACAGCCTATTACTAGCTACAAGCTTTCATCCCCAAAGAACGCTGGATAGCGTACCCTTGAGCCAATTTCTAAGATACAGGCGAAACATCTCGGAAATGTCTGAATTCACCAGACAGTCTTCAACCTTACAAATGATATTTGTGGAAAGAGGATACAACAGAAACCTTATCTCTAAAATCCAGGACAAAGTAAACCAGATTCAAAGGGATACCCTACTTACTCCAAAAACCAACCAAGATCAACATAAACTAGTATACGTTACGACATACTCCACCCAGAGCAAGAGGATCAAAAGGATCTTCCAGAAACATTGGCACCTATTGCAAATGGACCCGAAACTGCTACAACTCTTTCCAGAAGCTCCCACGTTTTCCTACAGGAACAACAAATCCTTACGTAACAGGTTGGTTAGAGCAGACTTAACCACCATGGGAACCGAAAAAACGACATTCAAGGGCACCGTCCCCTGCCACAATTGCCAGCACTGTGGCAATATACTAAAAGGCAACACCATCAACCACCCATACACAGGAAAACCTATTCCCCTGAAACACTCATGCACATGCGATGCAGCAAATGTCATCTATGGACTCAAATGCCCCTGTGGCCTATTTTATGTAGGCATGACCACGCGAAAAGCGAAAACCAGATGGTCAGAGCATAAATCCAACATCAGAACTAAAAGTCAAAAATCTCCTGTTGCATTACATTTCCTACAATCTAGACACTCGGTAGCTCAAATGAAATGCGTTATACTGGAACATGTAATTCTAGGCCCTAGAGGTGGAGACATTTCAAGAACTCTCCATCAGAGGGAGATAGTATGGATTGACACCCTTGACTGCCTTAGCCCCAGAGGCATGAACATAGAGTTTGACTTGATGTGTTATGTTTGAACTTATGTACATGCAAACCATACGGAAAAATGAAATTGGGATCAATACATAAAAAATGTACAAGTGGGGTCGTTTTCAAATCCAGATGTAGATCCTAGCACCTGACATGGTAAATGGCAATACTATTAGATATACTTACGCCCCACTAGCCTGAAGCTATATGTTGAAAAATTGATGCATTATTTTAAAATGCTTTGTTACGAATTGCAATGCACTTTCTTTGTGTAGAGGTAACATAACATGTAACTGTGACACACCTACTGCCACTTTAGAGTGTGAGCCATATAAATGGCAGAGATCTACTCACTTAAGCGTTAAATAATAGACCTTTCTTGGAGTATAGACGCAGGAACTAGAGCTGATGAATTTCTCGCTACAGGGTAGCATGCATTAAACCATGTATCACATCAGGCAATACTCAATGGAACTAATCATGCCAATCTGCATAGAACCACTTGTCAAGTGGTACCACGTATACAGTAAACAGTTTCAAGCCACAGCATGGAGGTTATGGGGACCTAAGCAGATCACAGATCTGCGCTCCCCCCCACTCACACATGCTGAGCTTCCATAATACATTTCCTTATTTGGATTTGCCCGCAATCTTCATAGTTACAGTTTCCAGCCACAGCAGGGAATTCATGGGGACTCAAGCAGATCACGATCTGCGCTACTCCCCACTCACCCTCGCTGGGCTACCACCAGATATCCCTTATTAAGATTTTTTTGTAATTTTTATAGTTGCGAGCCAACAGTTCTTACCAATAAGACAGACCTTCTTACTGGTATTGGAACACACAGGTCACCATTTGTGGCTCTGATCAGCCCTTACATATAATACACAGTCCGCTCCCGAGGCACTGTTAGAAACGTATCTGCGCATGCACGAAGAAACAGTGTACCAGCAGTATTTGTTGCGCACTGCACACCCGCACATGCCTGACAAGAGTCCTACCAATCGCCACGTTTACACGCACGCGAGTGATTAGCGGTCCAGCCCGCTCACACGCATGCGCACACACGTAGGATAGACATCACTGCGATGCGCATGCGCTATGGATTAGCGGTCTAGCCCGCAGTTGAACATGCGCAATAACCCCTGGGACAAACACATAAAACCACAATCAGTAAGTACACTAGGGACCGGAGCACCGCACCCGATGCTCCGTGGACCTCAGGACCTCCGTGGATACATGCACGCCGGATGTGTGGGTAAGAGACAGAATTTATACGATCCTATTAGGCAAAATGTCTTTGATTGTGAACCACTACACTGGATAAACTCTATGGAGGGTATAAGTGGCCAGACTAGATTCAGCCTGACCAGCACCCTACAACTATCTATATAAAATTCATGATTCAGCAAGGCTTATTGGGCAGTAGCTTTATATTGAGAATAACCGCACTACAGTAACCGTTTTGAAATTTTAAGAGATTAGACTGGTTCTAGCCTGACTAGAATACTACAACCAGACCATTTACCTGGTTGGGATAATACAGCCAGATCCACCATAGGGGGGAGTGGCATTTCCTTTCTGCACCCCCCCAGTTATAGTGGTGTAACCTGTAAATCTTGAAACACCTTCCAGTGACACATACACTAAGCAAACCACTATTCCTTCCCGTTTTCTCTAGAAACTGTTTTGATGAAGAATAAATTCCATGAAGTACGAGTGTCCTTACACAGAACAGATTAGGTGCAGCCATACCTATCTACAAGAGGTTGTCCAAAATTCATAAAGCAGGTGCCAGTGGCATCAGAAAAAGGTGCGTTAAGAGTAAACCTGTTTCATGGTATCATAAATGTGATTTTACAAATTACAATCCCGTGTTGTTAAGCTGACTTATCTTGAACAAGTGTTGAAACACTTAGAGTGTAATACTATTTATATGTTTTTACCGTAGGAATTGAATTTTGGAAGAAGTAGTATCATTTAGCCCTGAAGATGGACTGTCAGAAAAGTCCGAAACGCGTTGGCAACACATTGATAAATCTTGATACTATTTTGTTTTGGTGAATTTAACTAGGAAATCTGTTTGACTACATTTCTTGTTGCTACTCTAAAAATTATTTATTTTTTGTTGTTACCCTAAAGGGTCTTTGTGGATTCATGTATATAAAGAAACGAACCTTATGTATTTATGAATAAGATGTCGTAAACTGTACAAATGATGGATCTTGATGGATTTTGAAAGGGAAAACATTGTTTTGGTTTGATTAAAAATAACCCATGAAGGGTCTTTTTTACTTTCCCAAAAGTTGTATTGCTTTACATCAAAGAACTAATATACTTATTGTAAAACTCTGTGAAGTGAACTTAGAAAGGAAAACACAACTGCTTGGCAACCTTATCGGGTAGCAGCGATCACACATCTGACCACTTTATTTACCCTACCAACTGTGAACCCTAGATAAAAGAGATCGATACCTTTAGCTAAACTCAGAATCGCAAGCAGGGGGAGCTTTATCGGAGCTCACGTGCCTGCCACATTGACATGTTTTGGGATTATATTCCCTTGGGAGTGCACTAAGGGTTGGCAGGTAGTAATACATGCCTCTCTCTCTCCTGTAAAAGTAAGGCACACAGGCGATTTCATCTATTTGTTTTTACTCTTGGCTTTCACTCTCGATTTAAGAAATGTGTAAAATTGCACGGAGGGGAGCCAGCAGCACATAAGTGCTAACGTTGGTGGCCCCCTCTATGCAATTATCACTTTTTTTTGGAAAAGGACTCAATTAGGGTTCTTATTCAAGTCAAACAACCCACACCTGGGTCTACACACAATGTTGGTCCACAAGTGCATGGGAATCTGTGAGCACATCCTCAGCTGGTTCACATCTTACCCAGTTTGCCCATAAGGATACCTCCAAATTGCCACCTCTAGCAGTCACTTGTGGAGTCCCACAAATGTCATCCTCTCACCCGCGATCTTCAATCTTTACATGTATCCCCTGGGAATGCTCCTCGCCACCCACAACATCTGCACCCACCAATACACAGATGATATACCCCTTTCCTGGAAAATACCAGTCGAAACATCCAACTACTCCCGGGCGTCTTTGTTGTGATGCAGATCTGGCTTTCCAGTGCCTGCCTCAAACTGAACCACACCGAGACGGAATTCCTCTTCCTCGTTAACACCAAACAACTCCACTCCCTGACTTGGTTGCCAGCCAGGAATATCGAGGGCTTCACCTCACAGATAACATCCCGTCCCAGGTCGCTCGGATGCCGCAGAGACATCCACCTCACCCTCAAAAATCACAGAGCAACATAAACTTACTCAGATGCATCATATGTAGAGCCATCATCATGCATGCTCACTTCAGCTTACAAGATAAAAGGTCTCATTATGAGTGTGCCAGTGCAGTAATACCGTGCCGATATTACTGCGTACTGGCACATTACCGCATCGGCATACTCCAAGTTTGCCAGTAGGGTGATGGAGGTATATTCGCCACCCTACCGGCCAGTAAAATTGATGCCCCCCCACCATGTAGTCATATGGAATGGGGATTTACCAACCTTTCTGCCACTTGGAATCAACCGGTAATTCTGACAGACCAAGTGGCGGAAATGGTATTACAGTTTGCAGGTATCCGGACGATAATACTGTATTCGCATACTTGATTGCGGGTCAAATTGACCTTTTCTATTTCACCCAAAAGAAAATAAATATATATGTGGGGTGAGGTAAGGGAATAGGTTAAGGTGGGGGGAAGTTTGAGGGGGGCGCAGGAGATCTCCCCCTGGATTTTTGAACAAAAAAACGACCACAAACAATTTGATCAAATAGGAAAAGGTCAGTTTTATTTGCTCAAACAGATCTAAACCGATAATACTGCCAGGATATTGGCAAACATTTAATGAGGCCTAAAGTCACCCTCTCAGGGGGCCACTGCTTTCACAGAAGTCGGGACCTTGCCAGACTAGAGCAGCAGAAGTGCACAAAGGAAAGAACCAAGAAACAAACATTCTTGGTATACATTACCCAAACTGTGGAGCCTCACACCCCTCACCATCGACTCCCACCACTGTCATGTAATTCAGGAAATATACACCCTGCTCTTCAAGTTGCATCTTCTTCACACTCCTCTACACACAGAGCCACTCCTGCTGACTACCTTCTACAAGCCAACCCTCTGTTCCACCCGCACACCTCTTTCCAGTATGGTTACATGTTCCCTGCTAACTACACATGTTAACTATTCTCTGCTACCATAAATGGTGTGCTGGTAATGTAAGGGGCCATCTTGTGAGGACTGCTCCACCTTAAAATCAATTAATGTAGGCAGTGCCGGCATTAATGGCGGCAGCGACCTGGGCAGAAAACTAACAATTATGTGGTCACTCCCCACCCCGCCACGCCGTGCCCCATGTCAATTTGGGGAGGAGGTGGAGGTGCCAAATCTTTCATTTCAATGGTGGGAGAAGGCAGCAGCCGCATTTAAAAACAGGGTGCTACGGCACCCCATTAAGATGATTATCGCCCACTCCTGCACCGGAGCAGGGAGTTAATCACTGGAATAGGGCGCTGATGAAAGCATCAGCGCCCTATTCTAATGAAAACCGCCCTGCTCCCACATCTCAGCAAGGAGGTAATTAACTCAATAGGGTGCCAGCACCCTATTGTTGTTAAATGCACCCACTCCCGGAAGTGCATTTAATTTCAAAAGGATACTTCTCCCACCACGCAAGCTCCGGGTAACCTGTGAAAGTCTCCCCCAAGCTGGCGCCCTGGGGGCTATGATGCTCCGGGTGGTTGGACGGGCTGCCCTGCCGTAAGACCGGCCCTGAATGTAGGCTGGTCGCCTGCACCGATTCACAGTGCTCCATGTCCTCAGAATGCTTTATAAGTATCAAAAATAGAATAATTAAAATAAAATAAAGTCAGAGCTGCCCCAAGTCCCCCAGATCTCTTCAAACGTTACCCTTGATTGTGAAAGTGCTGCAGAGGAAGGTTGGATTCTTAAAGTAGTTGTGGTCCGTAATCACTTCATTTGGCTGAAACTGTGCAACACCTGCAAGCTCAATTCACACTTTCACTAAATTCTATGTGGCTGAACCACACAACCTATTTTTTTAAGGCAAATCTTTTCCCAAGAATGTGACACGACTGTGTTGCACTGTCACAAAATAGTAGCTTGTCTGTTCAAGCCAGTCATGTCTACAGACCAGTGTGGTGGCCAGCCACAGGTCACAGGAGCGGGCCACGCCACGTGCTGGAAACACCCAGCTCAACAGCTGTGCTGCAATCATGTAGCGGGACTGAAGGGCAGGGGACACCCAGCACAGCATCCGGATCACCGGACATACCACTGTGGCTGATGGCAGCCTCAGCTCTGGGGGCACCCAGGCCGGGGCTGTAGAACCAGGCAGTGGTCACACTGAAAACAGCACACAATAAACACACAGACACTAGTTGCCACTTCCTGGGGCTCTGCTGCACTGACCCTCACGTGCCAACAGAGCCCCTTTTATTGAGCAGCCTTCATGACATAGTAATGGCGCTCTTTCTTAAAAGGGCAACGGGCCCACAGTTAAATGGGCCACACACCACAACACCATAAAAACAGATTGGGAAAAGGACATTCTCCGGCGTGCTCAGCTCGGACTCACACCTCTAACTGTCATTTGCCAATACAGGTTATTTTGACCCGTCCAAAACTCCTCCAGAAAAGCAGCGCCTCGCAGCATTTAGTAGCTTAATGTCATGTTTTCAAGCTCGTCGGCGTTAGACAAGTTCCTAGAATATTGTGCAACCAGGTGCTACACACAGATGGTTGTGTAATGAGTTAACCTGTGTCACGCTGTTTCCCATCTATCACGGTTGACGTCTCTCGGGTTTGACTCACAAGAGACACGGGTGTTTTGTACTTCTCCCGGGCAAACATAAGTAACATGTTTCACAGAGACATCACAATAAGGTCACATACAAACGTTATTCATATCTACCCCAGAAAGATAGCACACAAACACGTTTGACAAGAGGGAGTTCTTTGGATTTCAGCATATAAACAAAAGGCGACATATTTTATTTGAGGTCAGTGTAGCAGTTCACAAAAGAGTCCGAGAAAAACCAACCCCACAGGGAGCCCAGCAAGATTTCTGTCACTAGAAAACCTTGCACACAACAATGGAAGATCGGTAAATTGCACAGCAAACATTCCCTTGAAAAATGACAGACGCCAAAAGAAAAAGGATTGGACTTGTAGACCATCCTTATCCATGCAATACAATGGCCCATCAGAAAAACAGGCCTGAACAGATGTCCCTAGAAACCACGATAGGTTGCAGTTAAAGCGCATCAAAATCCACGTCAAACACTCGCAACATAAAGGCACTCTGAAAAGCCAGGCTCTAATATCTGACCGGTTAAGGCTGCTGGGATTTTCTCCAAAAATGCCACTGCCACCCTGGATTAGGCCAGAGAACAGGGGAGCTGTGGTCACCATCGAGGGTTTTGCTTAACTGTAGGGTGAGATTGATGTGTCACTTCCGCATTTCAAGGGACACACATGGACAATCCATGTGAGACTGCTGAGCTCAGGGGGGAACCACTCTCGCTGTGTACAGACGTTGTTGGATCTCGGCCAATGGTCTTCAAAAGTGCTGATATCCGAGAGGGGTATTTAGTCCTCTTTCTCCATCTCCTTCTACCACAGAACACACATTAGAACAATCTAGCGACAGGAACGTGTCCACTGAGTCCCACTGGAATCAGAAGTCCTCACAAGCCAGCAGGATATAATCAAGGTATGACATATTGAGGTTGCTGGAGCACCAGGACATAGCAGCAAGCAGGGTGCTTGCAGCCGTCATTGCTACTAGTCACAACAGTTCAGGCTTTACCTCTTTAGGGACTGCAGCTCCAACAGGAGAGCGGCACGGGAGATAGTCTTAATGGCAGTCTCTGTTCTCAGGAACATAGGCTAAATCACGGAAGGTGGACAGGGTTATTAGTTACCCAAACTGACCCACCTTGAGCTTTGGCATTTTCCTTTTCAAGGGCTTCTGGGGCTATAGCCAGAGAAGGGTTAACTGAAAAGGTTTAGCAAGTTCTCCCCATGCTCGACATACACATGCCTTTGTGTACGTTAGTGCTCTTCTTGGGCTGGGAGGAATTCATAGGAGGGGTCCAGAGTCTACAGAGAAGTCCTGGAGGTTAAGAATTAAAGGGACTCCTTGATTGCATTTTCACTCGTTAGGGGTTGCCTCAGGACAGTGTATTGATGAACCAACTCCTGGACACCCAGCTCCTCACAAAAGACTGAAGGATCCTTTGACTTTTCAGCTCACCACTACATCCCCATGTCACTCAACTACAATTAGACACCTACATTTTAGCCTAACACACCAGAAGCTGCACATTCTTCCATAGGAAAAGAACATATGCATCTATGACCTTTAAAGAGTAAAGGTTGGCACGAAAGCTCTCAAGCACCAGTCTATACAAAGTATGATCGCCCCCAATTCTAACATGTCTCAATGGCAGGTCTCAACTGGACACTCTGGGGCCGATTCATGGAACAAACGTGCGCCGAAAATCTACGCGCAAGCAGGCGCAAGCAGGCGCAAGCGGAAAAAAAGAGGCGCACGCGCACGCGTGCGATTCATGGAAGTCCCTGCGCGTGTCTTCCTCGGGATGTGCGCCAAACCCGTGAATGGCGCACACGTCACTGCAACATCGTGAAAGGCGTGCGCGACGCGCACAGTGAAAGCGCACAACCGCAGCGCACACACCAGAAAGTGGGCGGGACATGGGGCGTAACGCGCGGAATGGGGAACAACGCGCGAAAATAAGGGCGTAACTGGGGATGTACTGCAGGGAAGCAGACGGAACGCCCACACGCACTCGAACCACACGTATTCATGGAATCGAATAGGGCAAAGCCACGCACAGCCAAAGACACGCACAAGCTGAAACACGGCCGCCACACGAAGGCAGGCGGTAGAGTCCCAGCGCATCAAAAAAGTGGCGCGCGGGAAGTTAAATACGCGATTGAGCGGGTACGTGGATTTCAGGGGTGCGCGAGAAATTCTACACGCGATTGGCCTGGGTACGTGTAATACAGGGGTGCGCGAGAAAATCTACACGCGATTGGGCTGGGTACGTGGATTTCAGGGGTGCGCGAGAAAATCTACACACGATTGGCCTGGGTACGTGTATTACAGGGGTGCGCGAGAAAATCTACACGCGATGGGCCTGGGTACGTGGATTTCAGGGGTGCGCGGGAAGTTCCACACGCGATTGAGCGAGGTACGTGTATTCCGGGGGTGCGCGGGAAGTTACACACGGGATTGAGCGGGGTACGTGTATTTCGGGGGTGCGCGGGAAGTCAAATATGCGATTGAGCGAGGTACGTGTATTCCGGGGGTGCGCGGGAAGTTACACACGCGATTCGGCCGTGTACGTGGATTTCAGGGGTGCGCGGGAAGTTCCACACGCGATTTGGCCGGGTACGTGGATTTCAGGGGTGCGCGGGAAGTTCCACACGCGATTGAGCGAGGTACGTGTATTCCGGGGGTGCGCGGGAAGTTACACACGGGATTGAGCGGAGTACGTGTATTTCGGGGGTGCGCGGGAAGTCAAATATGCGATTGAGCGAGGTACGTGTATTCCGGGGGTGCGCGGGAAGTTACACACGCGAATGAGCGGGTACGTGTATTTCGGGGGTGCGCAGGAAGTTCCACACGGGTACGTGGATTTCAGGGGTGCGCGGGAAGTTCCACACGCGATTTGGCCGGTACGTGGATTTCAGGGGTGCGCGGGAAGTTCCACACGCAATATGGCCGGGTACGTGGATTTCAGGGGTGCGCGGGAAGTTCCACACGCGATTGAGTGGGGTACGTGTATTCCGGGGGTGCGCGGGAAGTTCCACACGCGATTGAGCGGGGTATGTGTATTACAGGGGTGCGCGGGGAGCAGCACACGTGAATTGCACGTGTGGGTCCTCCCAGGTGTACCCTCTACACCCTCCACGGCCCCTGCAGGTGGCTCACACCACAGGGGCCTACCCGAGCACATGTCCTGCAGGCACCCCATCCACCATGCCCATGCCCACCAGCCAACCCACATATCAACTAGCACTACTGCCCACCAACGCATGTCCCCCTGCACCCCCAGCCACCAGGGGCACCCTCCACCAGGCCCCCACCCATGTCTCCCACCACCCCCACCCACCAGCCACCAGGGGCAGCCTCCACCAGGCCCCCACCCATGTCTCCCACCACCCCCACCCACCAGCCACCAGGGGCAGCCTCCACCAGGCCCCCACCCATGTCCGACTCATGTCTCCCACCACCCCCACCCCCCAGCCACCAGGGGCAGCCTCCACCAGGCCCCCACCCATGTCTCCCACCACCCCCACCCCCCAGCCACCAGGGGCAGCCTCCACCAGGCCCCCACCCATGTCTCCCAGCACCCCTACCCCCCAGCCACCAGGGGCAGCCTCCACCAGGCCCCCACCCATGTCTCCCACCACCCCCACCCCCCAGCCACCAGGGGCAGCCTCCACCAGGCCCCCACCCATGTCTCCCACCACCCCCACCCACCAGCCACCAGGGGCAGCCTCCACCAGGCCCCCACCCATGTCCGACTCATGTCTCCCACCACCCCCACCCCCCAGCCACCAGGGGCAGCCTCCACCAGGCCCCCACCCATGTCTCCCACCACCCCCACCCCCCAGCCACCAGGGGCAGCCTCCACCAGGCCCCCACCCATGTCTCCCACCACCCCCACCCCCCAGCCACCAGGGGCAGCCTCCACCAGGCCCCCACCCATGTCTCCCAGCACCCCCACCCCCCAGCCACCAGGGGCAGCCTCCACCAGGCCCCCACCCATGTCTCCCAGCACCCCCACCCCCCAGGGGCACCCTCCAGCAGGCCCCCACCCATGTCTCCCAGCACCCCCACCCCCCAGCCACCAGGGGCACCCTCCAGCAGGCCCCCACCCATGTCTCCCACCACCCCCACCCCCCAGGGGCACCCTCCAGCAGGCCCCCACCCATGTCTCCCAGCACCCCCACCCCCCAGCCACCAGGGGCAGCCTCCACCAGGCCCCCACCCATGTCTCCCAGCACCCCCACCCCCCAGGGGCACCCTCCAGCAGGCCCCCACCCATGTCTCCCAGCACCCCCACCCCCCAGCCACCAGGGGCAGCCTCCACCAGGCCCCCACCCATGTCCGACTCATGTCTCCTACCACCCCCACCCCCCAGCCACCAGGGGCAGCCTCCACCAGGCCCCCACCCATGTCTCCCACCACCCCCACCCCCCAGCCACCAGGGGCAGCCTCCAGCAGGCCCCCACCCATGTCTCCCAGCACCCCCACCCCCCAGCCACCAGGGGCACCCTCCACCAGGCCCCCACCCATGTCTCCCACCACCCCCACCCCCCAGCAGTGCAGGGGCAGCCTCCACCAGGCCCCCACCCGTGTCTCCCACCACCCCCACCCCCCAGCCACCAGGGGCAGCCTCCACCAGGCCCCCACTCATGTCTCCCACCACCCCCACCCCCCAGCCACCAGGGGCAGCCTCCACCAGGCCCCCACCCATGTCTCCCACCACCCCCACCCACCAGCCACCAGGGGCAGCCTCCACCAGGCCCCCACCCATGTCCGACTCATGTCTCCCACCACCCCCACACGCCAGCAGTGCAGGGGCAGCCTCCAGCAGGCCCCCACCCATGTCTCCCAGCACCCCCACCCCCCAGCAGTGCAGGGGCAGCCTCCACCAGGCCCCCACCCATGTCTCCCACCACCCCCACCCACCAGCCACCAGGGGCAGCCTCCACCAGGCCCCCACCCATGTCCGACTCATGTCTCCCACCACCCCCACCCACCAGCCACCAGGGGCACCCTCCACCAGGCCCCCACCCATGTCCAACTCATGTTCCCCACCACCCCCACCCCCCAGCACTGTGGGGCACCTGCCAGCAGGCCCCCACCCATGTCCAACTCATGTCTCCCACCCCCCAGCACTGTGGGGCACCTGCCAGCAGGCCCCCACCCATGTCCAACTCATGTCTCCCACCACCCCCACCCCCCAGCACTGTGGGGCACCTGCCAGCAGGCCCCCACCCATGTCCAACTCATGTCTCCCACCCCCCAGCACTGTGGGGCACCTGCCAGCAGGCCCCCACCCATGTCCAACTCATGTCTCCCACCCCCCAGCACTGTGGGGCACCTGCCAGCAGGCCCCCACCCATGTCCAACTCATGTCTCCCACCCCCCAGCACTGTGGGGCACCTGCCAGCAGGCCCCCACCCATGTCCAACTCATTTTCCCCACCCAACATGTCATCACAGTCCAGATCCCTGGTCTCTATGGTCTGCCCCCAAATGCAAAACACCCACCCGAGTTTTGCATCCACCCACTCATATTTTGCAATTACATCACAGAACACCAATTGCAAGTTCCAAAACAAACACATGTCCCTCACATACAACCAATGGGTGTCAGTGATTCTCAAAACACATAACATGAAATGCATGAAAACAATGAGATACCACACATTGAAGTTCAACAAAAAAATAATGTATTAAAGGAAAGATGAATAGAAACAAAAATGAAGAAACAGAAATGTGAATGGAAAAAAATGAAAAGAAGCATGTCCGTTCAAAACTTAAAAAAATAAAGAATATAGAAATCCAAAGTAATGTAGTATAAAGTCAATGTCCACCAAACAAAATCCAATGTGAAATAAAAATAATAAGCCATTGATCCATGGAGAATGTTAAAAAAGAAAGTATGTACAAGTCCACAACTATGTACAATGCAAGAAGCCAGGGTCCATTATCCCAACAAAATAAAGGAAACCTAACTAACTACACTAACTAATAAAAAAAACTATATACAAAAATGTGGCCAATGTCCAAAAGGTCCAAATGAAATAAAAACAAAAATGAAACTTAACACTATCTACATAACTATGTACAAGGGCAGCGGGCTAGTTCCACGGCTCACTTCTGGATGTGCCGGGCCAGGGCATCATCGAACTCCTCCTCAATGTCCCGGAGGCGGTCCTCCTCCATGGCCCCGAGGGTCCGCAGGGCCGTCGACGTGTCCACCTCCAAAGCCCTGCGGATTGCCTCGAGGCACTCGACCCGCCTCAGGGCCCTCTGCATGGAGTTCTCCGCCCTGACCATAGAGAGCCGTGCCTCTTCCGCCCGCTGCCGCTCCGCATCTATGGCGTGGCCCAACCGCTGCCACACGGAAGACACATTTAGTCCTGGGTCCTCCTGCCCTCTGGCCGATGCCTGCCCCTCCGATGTCGAAGGCCCCGAGCCTTCATGGCTCCCACCATGGTGCTGCTGCTGCTGTGCCTCTGCCCCTGCACTGCCTCCTGCTGCCTGCACATCCTCCGCCGGCTGGGGTGCAGTCGTTGACGTGGCCACCCCTGCTGGACGTCCGACTCCCGACTGTGGCAGGGATGCCTCCTCCACCAGCCTGGCCGCACCGTCAGAGGCAGCTCCACAGGGCACCCAGGTGACTGATGGGTGGGAAGATGGCACAGAGTACGACTGGCGCGTAGGGGGTCCAGCTGAGGAGGGGGTCGTGGCAAGCCCCATCAGACGGAGGAATCCGGCCTGGGTGACCTGTCCCAGCAGGCTGACGTGGTCAACGAGCCATTCGAGATGACGTGCAGTCTCTCCATGAAAAGACTGCAGGTCACCTCGCATGGCCCGTTGACGCAACGCCACACCAGCCAGGACAGGCTCAACCCGGGCCTGGATAGCCACGTCCGCAGGCAGAGGAAGGCCAGTTGACGTCAGCTCATCCCCTGCCTGAAAACTGGTCTGGACATAGGCATCCCTGCTGGTGCAAGATGATGCAGGGACAGGATCAGGGACAGGATTGCACACAGGCACCTCCGCGGCGGCCTGTGCTGCCTCCTGTCCCTGGTCCTGCACTGCACCACTAGCACCAGTGGGATCCCCACCCCCAGACCCCGTCTCCGGTGCTTGCACGGCCTCCTCCTCCACCAAACCCCCCACCAACCTGGATGACTCTGTGCCATCTTCCCCCGTTGGGCCCTGTGGGGTCCCAGCTGCCCCTTCTGCTGCCGAGGAGTCCAACTGCAACCTCCGCCTCTTGGACCTCCCCCCGGCAGCTGCGGCCTGGGACGCGGCACCGGACTCCTCACTCCCCGACGAGATGACAACATGGGAGGGGAGCCGGGCCTTGCGTCTCCGGCTGGCGGTGGGATCCCCGCCGCTGTGCTCCACAGCACCTTCTCCGCCCTCTTCATCAGTTGACGCTGCAGACAGGGAGAAACAAAACACACGCATCAGGGCACTGTACAATGGACACATACACACATGACAGTTGCACATGAGTGGCATTGGCAAACCTCAGACATGTCATCACGATCACCAACACACATGTCATTACAACTCGCACACACGAGCCATACCACAGCCATTTCGCAACTGCCAACACCATCCATACACATACAACAGCATGAGCAGACAAAGGTGAGCCAGACATCACATGCAACACATGAAGTGCACCACACATGTACACACACCACCACACTTGCATGCATGTGTACACATCTGCCAAGTGTCGCAGTGTTCAGACGGGCATCCATGTCACATCTGCCCATCAGGCTTCCACTTAAAGCTGTCACATGCATCCATGTTGCATCACTGTTGCACCCTTGTCAAATACACACACATGCACATGTACACAGCGCTGATACATGCAGCTGAAAACAACATACATGCGTGACATCACGGACATGTCTACTCACATACACATTCATACAAACTTGTGTGCCCACACAACTGCATATGGCATGCAAGCCCACACACACAGGCACCATCCATGTCTCACACATTACAGCCCTCGCATGTGTCAGCCCCACGGCCCTGTACACCTGCACCCATACTCGACCCCATACAAACAGATGTGCAACCTGCACACTACTGAACAATCACCACACGCACTGCTCACAATCAGGATGCATGTACACTCACCGCTCGACTCCAGACGGGTCTGCCTCTCAAGGACCTGGACGTGGAGCGCTGGGGATATGCGTTCCAGGACCCTCATCTGTTCTTCCGACAAGTGGCCCCGGCGCCCCTTGGCATCCGCTGCCTTCAAGAGGCGCCGGGCCTTGTTCAGGGTCCTGGACCTGAAGTCCTCCCAGCGCTTCTTGACATGTTGGAAGTCGCGGACTGCCACCCCCTCCGCGTTGATGGCAGTCACGATGTCAGTCCAGATCCGAGTGGGTCCTTCCTTGTCGGCGCGGGAACTTCCGAAGAGGGCATCATACTGCCCCAGGACTTGCTCCACCAGGACACCAACTTCGGTGGCACTGAAGCTGGTGCCCCTCTGCCTCTCTGGCCGGGGGTTGTCAGTGGTCACAGATCGAGTTTGCCCCGACATGACAACCCCAGAGGCAGGAGTGGGTGGGCAACTGGGTCCTGGGGCTGGGCTGTGGAGCGATGGAATCCCAGTCGGGAGTCTTTGGTTCCAGCAGGGGTGGTCACACCAACAGCACCCCTGGCTGATGTGCAGGCAGCAAATGGCAGGGCACGTGGGCAGCAGGCAGTCAGGCAGCAGCAGATGGCAGGTGGGAGCGTGCTCGGGGCTCTGGGGGGCAGTAGTTCGGCCTTCTGGGCAGGAGCGTGGTCTTCCGTGTGCTTACGCGTGGCCAGCTTGATACGGAGTGATTTGGCACGTGAAAATTCTGCACGTCAGCGTGTAATTCGAGGAAAGGCCCTTAGCGCGTAAGCGCGTCTGCACGCATACGCATTTTCATTGGACCAAAGGCCCTCAGCGCGTGAGCGCGTCTGTGACGTGACGTGCGAGGGAGTATCCCTCATTGCACGTGATGACAGTACACACGTGGATTCCAACCAATCGCGTGTGAAAGTTAACGGGACCCCGGAACACACGTACCCAGGCCAATGGCGTGTGGAACTACCCGCGCACCCCGAAACACACGTACCCAGGCCAATCGCGTGTGGAACTACCCGCGCACCCCGAAACACACATACCCAGGCCAATGGCGTGTGGAACTACCCGCGCACCCCGAAACACACGTACCCAGGCCAGGCCCCTCCGATCACACGCGATGACACCCGAATACGGGAAACCAACGAGTCCGCCCACACGGAGGCGTCCCGCGCCCGCGCACAGCATAAAAGTGCGCGCAAACAACAAACGCGTATATACAGCGACGATGAATGCCCCATTTGTTGCTGCACTGATTGTGGGACACCGCAGGAGGAGGAGAATAGCCAGGGCACGCATTTTTGCACCACGGACAAGCCTTTTTGGGATGCCTGACGACCAGGTCTACGGCAGGTATAGGTTTCCACCACATATCATCCTAGACCTGGTCAGGGAGTGGGAAGATGACCTCACATCCCCCACCCTTTGCTCCCAAGCATTGAGCCCCTTGGAGAAGCTGCTCAATGTCTTGCATTTTTTGGCCACTGGGTCGTTTCAGCGGACCACTGCCATAGTGGGGGGGGTCTCACAGGCCACGCAGTCACGCTGCCTACACCAGGTACTGGCAATCATGACAGCGCGCCCCTCAGTCCGCAGGCACATATACATGCCCAGAACACCCGCAGAAAGGCAGGCCGTTGTCCTGGATTTTTTCAGGGTGGCACACTTCCCCAAAGTGCTCAGTGCCATAGATTGCACCCATGTGGCCCTATGTCCACCTAGGGCCACTGAGCACATCTACCGAAACCGCAAGCACTGGCATTCCATCAATGTACAGGTGGTATGCGATGCAAAGGGAATCATCACCTCTGTCTATGCAAACTACCCTGGCTCCACCCATGACAGTTTCATATACAGAATGTCCGCCCTGAGCCGGGCCCTGGAAGCTGGGCAGCATGGTGACACATGGCTCCTAGGTGAGTACAAATGCCCTTGCACATGCATGCAAGTCACACACAGACAAATATACCAACCCTAATAATCTCAACAATTATCACCTCCCCAGGGGACAGTGCCTACCCTCTGAGCAACCACATGATGACGCCAATCCGGAACCCCACCACACCACCCCAGGTAAGATACAACGCTGCCCATATTGCAACCAGGGGCATAGTGGAGCGCACATTCGGAGTGCTCAAGTCACGTTTCCGCTCCCTTGACCGCTCTGGTGGGCAACTACTCTATGCACCACCAGTTGTGTGCAGGATTATTGTGGCAGCATGTGTCCTGCACAATGTTGCAACACGGCAGGGTGTCCCGGTGGACATGGTGGTGCCCCCACATCCCCAACCACAGGCACAGGCGCTGCCCATGGGAGGGGACAGGGCACGTGGCGAGGTAGCCCGGACCCAGCTTGTGGCCACATTTTTCACCTAAACTCCCACCCCTGCGGAGTGCACACAGGCCTGGCACATACCAGGTGACAATCGATGATGACAAAGTGACAGTCAACTGTCACAACCCTACCACCCTGAGATAGTTGCCATGGAAGTGCCACATCGTCTGCATCCCTAGCTACTTAAACACAAGCTATCCTGTGCAACCAAAATGCACACATATGACATGTGACATGACATGAGCCATACACAAGTATTCAAAGGCACAATGAGGCAGTGGGGGGGGAACAAGGGAACACAGAGAACGGTACTACTAGGCCAGGTGTCATTGAGATTGTGCAAGTGCAGGGGTAGGGGGAAGGGAAAAGTGCAAGGGGAAGGGTGGGGGGGAGTCCAGTACAGGGGAAGTAGGCCAAAAAAATAATACATAGGTCGCCTGGTGGCAACTGCAAAGGTAAGTGCAGACAAGTGCTGTGAAGGGAGGGCTGTAGGGATAGAGAGACAGTCCCGCAGTGCAGGGGTTGCCAGGGTGGCAGTGCAAGTGGACAGTGGCTGGCCCAGGGACCGAGGTTGGTGAGAGTGTCCCAGTTGCAGCTCCTGTGCAGTTCCAGTGAAGAATTCTGCAAGGGAGAGGCAGAGAGTAAGCAGAAGCAAAGAGGAAGGTCTTGAGGTGCTTCCAGAACTGGAGATGGTTCCCCTCAAGTTCAAGTCAGGCAGGAAGTCTGTTCGAGGGGGAGGGCCCTGCTGCGGAGAGAAACCTACCCCCAGCTAGTTGCTCTGAGAAGCGGATGACCTGGACATGCAAGGTGTGCATCACACACACCTGCAAAACAGGCCATGGCCATCACTGTCATGTCAGTCAAACCCTCCCAAACATCAACATGACATGGCAAGCAATACCCATACACCGACCCAGTAACGATAAGGTACACATTGCCATGTCCTAAATGTACAGTGGCATCGGACAATGATGCCTGACCCGGAATCCGATGAAATGACAGACCAACAAAAAGTCCCACCCAAAATACGTCGATTCCAAATGCATTACAACAGTCGTAGACGTAACATCACAATGAATGCCTGTCAATATGCACATTATGCATTGCAAATTCAACACTGCAGCTCATGTGTGCAGTGTCCTACTCCTGCATCACACTGCTAAGCGCACAGCACAGTGAACAGCCATTGCGTGTGATGCACACCCTGAGCATCACATCTAAGTGACAGACTACATCAAACATCAAATTAGGCATGTACTGGAACCATAACCGGCCACAGAACATGTGCTGCCGGGACACAGTGGGCACCAGAAGGCAAACAGTGTACACGTGGATATGCAAGGGGGGGAGTACATGGAGTGCATCCGAGTGCAAGTGTGTGGTTCTGCAAGGACATGCACTCCACATATGCATGTGCACTCAAGTAACCATCAGTGTTCCCTACACATCACATGTGAACATCCACCATGTGCACACCCCAGCATGTCAAACCACTACTATCCCCTCGCACCTGAAAGGAAAACACAACACATGAACAGGCATTGATCAGCAGAACACAACATGTACATAGGACAACAACATTACAATGTCAGAGTTCCCATCACACTGCAGGGCAACGCAACTATCAACAACAACCCCCCCCCCCTCGCAATTGACCATGCCCACTGAACAACTGCACCTGGGTCATGGAGCCTCCAACCCTCATTCCCACCTGGCCACAGGATCACCTTTACCCTTCGTGTCCATCTCCCACCATGTGTGTAAAGAGATGCCTGAACCCTCAGAATCCACACTCATTTCCTAAATCACATAATCCAAGGCATGAAAAGGAACCCAAACACCCTCCAGTAGATGACTTGACGTAGCAGTACGTCTCAAAGGCCAAGTACTACCACAATGATGCAACAACCAAGGTAGCACAGCAAAACAATGTCACGACAGGATGTGAGACATGTGTGGTACATGACATAGGATGATGCACCATGAATGGATGTGTACTGTCACGGGTCCCCTGTACAGGCGCCGGAGTCTCATGAAACAACCACCCACACCATGTCCCGGGGGCCTGCAAGGTCAAACTCAGACAGGCCCCTGAGATTCTGGTGGGGAATGAGGTTCAGGGATATGCAGTCGGGACAGGTGTAGACACACTGGATGACTGGAATGCGTGGCAGGTGAGGGGAGTAGGAATGAAACATGAAACCAGGGAATGCACGAAAATGTACAACCTGCATGAACACATGCACAATCCAAACAAACTTGGACATCATTGTCATGGCCTTCTGAAGTCCAGGCTCAGGAGTGGTACGAACCAACCACCCCCTCTAGGGTTTTGGCGCCTGCAAGTTCGGGGCTTACACAGGCATCCGCAACCCCAGTGGGGAAAGAGGGTCAGGGAACATTGCTTGGATAGGCATGGGAAGCAGGAACACCGGGTAGAGGGTACAGGTTTCAAAATTGCATAGGATCACGGGTGATTAGGGTAAAAAACATACCAAATAGGACCACACATACATCCATGCATCAGTACACTCCCCAGCAAGCCTATGCAGGGCAGTTTGTAAGAAAATACAACAAGACACTTAGCTCTGGTTTTGAGTGCTGGCCTCCTGCCTGCGCACTCTCAGGTCCGGTTACAGGAGCACTGCAATGCTGCAAAGAGAGACACAGTCAGCAACCTGTACGTGCCAATTACACAAAAACACAACACAAAACATGCCCCATAACAACATACAACTCTACAAACAGACAATCTGTGCTCCATGCTTCGTACCCATATATAACATCACCCCTGTGACGGGTCATTCACAGTCAATGCAGTAAGTCAGCCGCTGGTGGGTGCTTGGCAAATGGAACACCAATGTGTCACAATTCACACAACATGCAAGGTTCCCTGGGTAAGCAGACAGACCCATATGGCAAGCCATGTCTACAGAGCAAGTTGCGTACCACCATGACCAAAACAAAGTTGCCAGTGCATTTATCATGAAGTACGTGGAATAGACATGCACTGCACCCGAGTATGTCCCTTGCTGTATGTCCCTGTGAGCTGCCCCTTTCCATGTCTTGGAAGGCTACATGGTTGATACAAATGCCTCAATGAACCTTGGTGTACCGCAGGCTATGTGCCACTGCCCCCGCATGTGTCCCAGACAACCATACTATCAACAGCCATCAGTCCACAAACACATCTGAGCTGCATTGTGTGCTTCAACACCAATATTTGTCTAAGCTCACCCTCAGTGCTGTGACTAAGCCTGCACGTGCAACTCGCCTGGTGAAAGCTTTGCTGTCTCGTGGCCCCCCTGTGATGCTCACCTTGCCTGGAGTTCCTTGGAACATGTCAGCAGTTCTAGGATGTGGGTCTGCAATCACTGTGGCTCTGCTTGTGCACACATGTGCATGTGGGCACCAACAAACGGGCCAGGAATTACGTCGTCCAATGGGCCATGTCTGCTGGCAAAGGTGCTCTGGTGCCTCATCCCCCTGCAGAAAGTGCATGAAACACATGATTAATGCATCAAAGTGATCTGTGTGTGTCTCATCAGGCATCTCATTACTTGACCATGTCAGAGAGTCACATCACAAATCACACCATCATTCCGTCTTTCACCTCCAAAGTGTGGAACACTATCTACAGCATGATTTGCAACAAGCACGTGTACAGGAAAGATATGAAACATAATACACAATGCATAGCAATCAATGTCCACATTAATCATGACACGCCCCATCTAGCAAAAGCTGAACAGTGGACAATTATACCTAAATCATCCCCACTAGGGGTGTCAACACAAGTCAAAAAGCACCAGACATGCCACAGATATGACAGTCCAAAGCCCTTGTGTAAAATTCTGTTACACCGAACCATCCTTGCGAGCCCATGGATAAGGGAGGCAGGAGTGGCATATGTGAGTCAAGGAACCCAAGCAGCAAACACATACACAAGACAACCATGAAGGGCCCAGCTGGAACAGACAGTGGATGCCTTCAAAAACCACAAGGCACCGCACCGTCACATGTAAGCACAATAGACTACAAATTTTAAACTAACTCAACTATTAACTAATTACACTAACTATGGAAAACCTACATTACCTATTTAAACTAACTATCAAACAGAAACTTAACTAACTAAACTAAAAGAAAAATCAAAAATGGCCACTTATGACCCGGGGGGGAGGGGAGGCACCCAGGAGGGGGGAGGTACAGGGTGCTGCTCAACATCCACATGCGATGATGCTGAGCCAAAAAAAAATACCTCCATGGGCTCAACGCCTTCACAGCACAACCTATGTGGGAGATAGATGGTCGTCCGAGTCTGGCTCATCCTGGTAAGGAGGACGTGGCACAGTAGCCTGGCCACGCCTAGCCGCAGCTTGCCCCTCGTCAGCAGCAAGTCTGCCGGACAGGTGAGCCTGGTTCTGTGTGGCGATGTTACATAGGTCTGCATGCAGGACCTCACGTGATACACGTGCTTCCTCTTGCAAGGTAGCACGTGTAACACGGAGTTCCTCCTGCAAGGCCTGGCTGGACAACCGCTGCACCTCCCGGCAAGCCTGTAGCTCAGCCGAGATGGTGCGCTCAAGCTGTGCAAACCTCTCCTCTGCCCGCTGCCTCTGGGACATCATAAGGACACCCAGAGTGGATCTGAGGGAGGCATACTCCTCCCTCAGGGCATCCATGTGCGCCTCTGCGTGAGCAGCAATTGCTTGACGCAGAGACGACATTTCAGCCTGGCGTGCCCTGTCTGAGGCCGCCATGCCCAGCCTGAGTGAGCGGGCCGTGGACCGTGCCGCCTGCTGCTGGAGAAGCACCTGCCTAGCAGGGGGGAGCACAGATCGGGCCACACGCTCCATGCTGTCAGCGATGTTCTCCATTGCTGCCCCCTGCCGTTCTGAATTGGCAGTCATGTCTTGCTCCCACTCAGTATACAGCGGTTGCGCGCGGCGACCGCGTTGCCGGGCTTGACCCCTGCGGGACCCAAGGACCGGGGGTCCTCGCTGTGTTGGCACCGCCTGCGGCTGCACGACTACATGCCCCCGTCGACGTGATGTCCCAGGCACATCAGTGACTGGTGTGGAGGGTGACCCTGCATCCCGATCCACCACGGGCGGAGGAACCAAGACTGTCTGATCCCTCAGT
The DNA here is from genome assembly GCF_040938575.1 of Ambystoma mexicanum. Classification (NCBI taxonomy): domain Eukaryota; kingdom Metazoa; phylum Chordata; class Amphibia; order Caudata; family Ambystomatidae; genus Ambystoma; species Ambystoma mexicanum. Next base: position 501,337,396 of record NC_090921.1, on the reverse strand, counting down.
GCAGGGGTCGCAGACAGAGGAGTGTCCACATCAGAATCACTCACCCCTGACACATGGACTTGATGCTCATCCAACTCAACATGGACGTCAGAGTCGTCATCAAGGCTGGACTCATAGGCAGCCAGAGACAGGATGGACTGCAGCACTTGGGGGTTTTCGTGGCCTACCACCCCACGACCCCCACTAGTGCCGGGTTGATGTGGTCTTACCAACCCTGTGTCTGGCATGACAACACCATCCTCTGCATCCATTGCGTCATCACCTGAAAAATAGAGAGGAAAAGGTCAGTACACATGTCAGAAGCACACAACACACACACACACACACACACACACCGACAGCAAAGGCATCCGGCAGACATGTGACACACAACATATGACCTTGCATGCATGCTGGGTCTACTTAGAATAGCTTCTGTGATCAGACCTGTCGAAAGGTGGCAGTTTGCATGGAAGTGGGTCTATGCAGTGCAGAAAATGTGTACGCCACTCACTACCTACATGTACAAGCACTCCATGGTGTGTGCCAGGAAATGTGAAGGCAGTGCAATGTCAAAATCAGACATCACGTGCATTGTGTATTCAATGTGTACCATGTCTAGAAGGCAAGCACCCCTCCACCCCAGTACCAAAGCAGGGATGCCTAGCATGGTATCAAAAGGCTGACCATACACCTGTGTATTGACAAGCAGTGTTGACTGGCATCAACAGCTTAATGTGATTGAAATTACAACACTGCAAATGATGCTGGGACAGTGGGCAGGACACATGATGGAAGATCCGGAGGCCGGCCACGTGTGAAGAAGACACAACAAGAGTTGGACAGAGTCATTGGCCATTGAACAGGCTGAGGCCTGTGAGCCACACAGATTGTCAGAGCCTAAACATGTGTGCAACGCAGGACTGAGCCACAGTTGACATGGGGAGGCCGATAATATGGCAGGCAATGTATGTAACCAAGGACTCATATTACAGTGATCATCCAGTCAAGGACACATAGGGGCATGCGTGCAATGCACATGGAGCATGAATGGGCACTCATGTCCCTGCGGGACATCTGACCCATGCACAGTACAAGTGGGATGCCCTGCATCGAGTACTAAGGCTGTACCACACGGCATATGTCTGGCACTTTCTAAGCTGGAAGTTAGCATCTACACAGGACACATGAACATGAAACTACACATTGGCAAGAATGTAGCAGACCAGTGCAAAGGTGGAACTGGGGTGCAGAGTGGCGGAGGAGGGGCAAGGGAGCATGGCCACATGGAGTCCCGCATGCAGGCAGAGGAGACATGCATGACGGTGGGATTGCATTACTTACACATCAGAACCATGTACACGTCACATGTAGCAGCAATCATGCACAACACATCCCACAAGTGAAACACACACGTCCTCAACAACTACGCATCAACACTCACTGGACTGGGCATCAAAGTCCAGCATCTCTCCCACACCTTCGACCAATTCTGGTGGTATGAACTCCGCAACGAGAGCCTCATGCGGAGTGAGTTCTTCCTCCGCTGGTGCAGGCCCACCGCCAGTCACCAGAGTCAAGTTGTAATTTGAGGCACGCTTGGCCTTAGTGCTGCGCTTGATGTCATTCCAGCGCTTTTTGCACTCCTGCGCCGTGCGCACCTCATGGCCGAATGAACTGACATGTTCCGCCACATGCTTCCAGTGGGTGTCACGTTGGGCAGCCGTAGTCTGACTATTGGCACCCACTAGCATGTCACGGCTGTGTCCCCGCACGTAGTCCACGAGGAAGTCCAGTTCCTGCTTACAGAAAGGCTTCTTCCTCGACGTGCAGGAGGTCGTGGCTGTGTGTGGGGTCCCAGCCTGTGCTGCAGATGCAACCTTCCTCCTCTTGGACTGTGGCGCAGACCCTGGCTGGCTAATGCCGCCCCGACCAGTATGGCCAGTGGGTTGGGTGGATTGAGCCGAGGGAGTGGCAGGTGGAGGGATGACCAAAGGCCTGACTTGTGTCAGTGGCAGCTGGGTGCCCAATAATGGACCCTGCGCAGCAACATCAGCTGTGGCAGGGTCATTGACCGCAACGGTCCTGGTTGGCAGACTCACAACCGGGGTGCTGTTGGGTGCATCTGCCCCTGCACTTGCCAACACCCGGCTGTTCGGGGCAGCAGATGACATGACTGCCCCAGGGACACGTGTCTTGGTCTGAGCAGCCCGGCCTGCCCCAATGGTTTCCCCCCTGGCCTGTTGGAGATCTACCAAGGGCTCTTCAAGTGCCAACGCAGCCTGCGCTGGCAGACCCTGAGCCTGGGTGGCGGTGTCCACAGCTGCACCTGCAGCTACCGCTACCCTTGGGCCCGTGGCAGTCGATGAAACGGACTGCCGGGTCATACGGGTGCCAGTGACAGATGCAGGAGCTGCATCCCCCTGAACCACAGGGGGTGGTGGCATGGCTGCACCAACACATGGCACAACATTGTGCTCAAGTGGCGCACCCCTGCCTCTTCCCCCTCTGTGGCTGCCCTGGACACCCTGGAGTCCCCCTACTCCCTGGTCACCACGGCCACGTCCCCGACCACGCCCGCCACGAGGAGGACGCCCAGCTGAGGCGCCCCTCACCTTTGGTAGCCTCCCTACCATGGCACAGATGTAATAGTGCTGGCACAGATGGAGTGGTGCCAATGGGAGGTGTACAGCACAATTGACCTGGGCAATTGGGGTGAAGGGGGTGGGAAGCAAGATGTTAACAGCCCCCCTGCACCTGCAAGGCTGTATGTGACCCCGGTGATGTGTTGACGGGTCACGCAACGCTCAGGCACCCCAAAACTGCAGTAAAACCGTGCACGCAACCCTGCAGCCTACGTGCGTGGATTAAACCTCCCGCAGTACGCGGTGGCACCCAGTAACACGTATAACGCGTACGCGTGGGACACGCAGGCTACGATGACATCGAAAATGGGTGCGATACACAGGGGCACCCGCAGTGGGAAAAGGAGCGTTTGCGACTCACCGTCTGACTAGCGCGATGCAGAAAAACACGCGTAGCCAATACCCCCGCCAAAAGAAGAGATACGTCCTTGAGAGCTGTGAAGTAGATGGCGCGCGAAACAACTGGAAGCAGCAACACACGTCGGTCTCCACGAAAGGCACGTACAGCGAACTGCTGGGCCCGCTCACCTTTAACCCGTGCTGAGGGAAACGCACGCGCGCGTCACGTCACATGCGGACGTGCACTTTTTCACGTTTGATTACGCGCATTACACGCGGACGTGCAGTTTTTCACGCGCGCACGCTTATGCATGGGCCCTTTCCTCCTATGACACGCGGACGTGCAGTTTTTCACGCGCGCTTACGCGCATTACACGCAGCGTGCAGATTTTTCACGTGCCTAATCACTCCGTATGAAGCTGGCCACGCGAAAACACACGGAAGACCACGCTCCTGCCCAGAAGGCCAATTCACTGGCCCCCAGTGCCCCAAGCAGCCTCCCACATGCCATCTGCTGCTGCCTGCCTGCCTGCCTGCCTGCCTGCCTGCTGCCACCGTGCCCTGCCATTTGGTGCCTGCACATCAGCCATCTGCAGGGGTCCAGTTGCTGTGTCCACCCCTGCTGGTACAGAAGAGTCCTGACTCAAATGACATCGCTCCACAGCCCAGCCCCAGGACCCAGTTGGTCACCCACTCCTGCCCCTGGGGTTGCCATGTCGAGCACATCCACATCTGACACCAGTGGCAACCCCCGGCCAGAGGGGCAGAGGGGCACCAGCTTCACTGCCACCGAAGTTGGTGTCCTGGTGGAGCATGTCCTGGGGCAGTATGATGCCCTCTTCGGATCGTCCCGTGCCAACAGGGAAGGACGGGAGAGGACGCGGAGGGGGTGGCAACCCGCACCATCCAGAAGGTCAAGAAGCGCTGGGAGGACTTGAGGTCCAGGACCCTCATGAAGGCCCGGCGCCTTGTGGAGGGGGGCCGGGGCCGCATGAGTTCCATCCAGTTGAGGGTCCTGGAACGCGCACACCCAGCGCTCCACAGCCAGGTCCTTGAGAGGGAGACCCGTCTGGAGTTGAGCGGTAAGTGGCCAAGCATTGCTGTGTGAGACAGGGCATGTTGCAGTGTGCTGGTTGTCTGATACTTGCCTGCATGTGTGACATAGGCCATGTACGCATGTATGTGTGCAGGGACATCATGGTAATGCATGTGCGACCTGTAATGTGTGAACCGCATGGTTGTTGCATGTGTTTGAATGTGACATGGGGAGCCCTGTGCAGATTGCACACATGACAGCATGGAAGTCTCTGTTCCTGGACATGGGTGGGGGCCTGGTGGAGGGTGCCCCTGGTGGCTGGGGGGTGGGGGTGCTGGGAGACATGGGTGGGGGCCTGGTGGAGGGTGCCCCTGGTGGCTGGGGGGTGGGGGTGCTGGGAGACATGGGTGGGGGCCTGGTGGAGGCTGCCCCTGGTGGCTGGGGGGTGGGGGTGCTGGGAGACATGGGTGGGGGCCTGGTGGAGGGTGCCCCTGGTGGCTGGGGGGTGGGGGTGCTGGGAGACATGGGTGGGGGCCTGGTGGAGGGTGCCCCTGGTGGCTGGGCGGTGGGGGTGCTGGGAGACATGGGTGGGGGCCTGGTGGAGGGTGCCCCTGGTGGCTGGGGGGTGGGGGTGGTGGGAGACATGGGTGGGGGCCTGGTGGAGGCTGCCCCTGGTGGCTGGGGGGTGGGGGTGCTGGGAGACATGGGTGGGGGCCTGGTGGAGGCTGCCCCTGGTGGCTGGGGGGTGGGGGTGCTGGGAGACATGAGTCGGACATGGGTGGGGGCCTGGTGGAGGCTGCCCCTGGTGGCTGGGGGGTGGGGGTGCTGGGAGACATGGGTGGGGGCCTGGTGGAGGGTGCCCCTGGTGGCTGGGCGGTGGGGGTGCTGGGAGACATGGGTGGGGGCCTGGTGGAGGCTGCCCCTGGTGGCTGGGGGGTGGGGGTGCTGGGAGACATGGGTGGGGGCCTGGTGGAGGCTGCCCCTGGTGGCTGGGGGGGTGGGGGTGCTGGGAGACATGAGTCGGACATGGGTGGGGGCCTGGTGGAGGGTGCCCCTGGTGGCTGGGGGGTGGGGGTGGTGGGAGACATGGGTGGGGGCCTGGTGGAGGCTGCCCCTGGTGGCTGGTGGGTGGGGGTGCTGGGAGACATGGGTGGGGGCCTGGTGGAGGGTGCCCCTGGTGGCTGGGGGGTGGGGGTGCTGGGAGACATGGGTGGGGGCCTGCTGGCAGGTGCCCCACAGTGCTGGGGGGTGGGGGTGCAAGGGGACATGTGGCTTGGCTGGGGGGCATGGCCATGGTGGATGGGCTGCCTGTGGGACATGACATGGGGTGCAGGGTAGTCCCCTGTGGTGTGGGATGCCTGCAGAGGTCGTGGAGGGGGTAGAGGGGAGACCTGGGAGGACCCACACTGCCAATTCACGTCTTGAACTTCCCGCACACCCACCACCCGCGCACCCCTGAAATCCACGTACCCAGGCCAATCGCGTGTAGACTTTCTCGCGCACCCCTGAAATCCACGTACCCAGGCCAATCGCGTGTAGACTTTCTCGCGCACCCCTGAAATCCACGTACCCAGGCCAATCGCGTGTAGACTTTCTCGCGCACCCCTGAAATCCACGTACCCAGGCCAATCGCGTGTAGACTTTCTCGCGCACCCCTGAAATCCACGTATCCAGGCCAATCGCGTGTAGACTTTCTCGCGCACCCCTGAAATCCACGTACCCAGGCCAATCGCGTGTAGACTTTCTCGCGCACCCCTGAAATCCACGTACCCAGGCCAATCGCGTGTAGACTTTCTCGCGCACCCCTGAAATCCACGTACCCAGGCCAATCGCGTGTAGATTTTCTCGCGCACCCCTGAAATCCACGTACCCAGGCCAATCGCGTGTAGACTTTCTCGCGCACCCCTGAAATCCACGTACCCAGGCCAATCGTGTGTAGACTTTCTCGCGCACCCCTGAAATCCACGTACCCAGGCCAATCGCGTGTAGTTTTTCAAGCGCACCCCTGAAATCCACGTACCCAGGCCAATCGCGTGTAGACTTTCTCGCGCACCCCTGAAATCCACGTACCCAGGCCAATCGCGTGTAGACTTTCTCGCGCACCCCTGAAATCCACGTACCCAGGCCAATCGCGTGTAGTCTTTCTCGCGCACCCCTGAAATCCACGTACCCAGGCCAATCGTGTGTAGACTTTCTCGCGCACCCCTGAAATCCACGTACCCAGGCCAATCGCGTGTAGTTTTTCTCGCGCACCCGTGAAATCCACGTACCCAGGCCAATCGCGTGTAGACTTTCTCGCGCACCCCTGAAATCCACGTACCCAGGCCAATCGCGTGTAGACTTTCTCGCGCACCCCTGAAATCCACGTACCCAGGCCAATCGCGTGTAGTCTTTCTCGCGCACCCCTGAAATCCACGTACCCAGGCCAATCGTGTGTAGACTTTCTCGCGCACCCCTGAAATCCACGTACCCAGGCCAATCGCGTGTAGTCTTTCTCGCGCACCCCTGAAATCCACGTACCCAGGCCAATCGCGTGTAGACTTTCTCGCGCACCCCTGAAATACACGTACCCAGCCCAGCCGCGTATGGAAACACCCGCACACCCCTGGAATACACGCTCCCAGCTCTGCGTTTGCTGCTGCCCTTTGCGCTGGGTTGGGGATTTTGATGGCTTTTCCCTGCGCGAGAGGCGTTCTTGGAGGCGTAACTGACGCTGCTGCAGGGTCGCTGCGCAACTGTGCGCCACGGCTGGTTTTGGTGGCTGGAATCCATGAATACGCTGTGCGCGGAAATGGATTTTAGCGCACGCGGCTGGCGCAGGGATTCGCACGCGCACACTGTGCGCCAGCCGCGTGCGCCACTTGTGCGCTGAATTCTATGAATCGGCCCCTCTGTGTCTTAGTCTGGCTGAAATGTAGCCACTTTCCAGACAGATGGATGACACCTGCCAAGCAGAGCACCAAAATCCCCAGATGATAATTTCTTCGTGGCATAATGAGATGCGGTGAGGGCGGGATAGCCCGAGTTTTTTTGATTTAATACATACAGGTGAGGGAGGGCAACTAATCAGACCATCCTTTCATAAATCCTCCATGCCAACATTTTAGGGTACACGTGTCTTTGCTGAGAGAGACTCCTGGCATCCTAATGACCAGTCCTGTAGGGGCACATAGCAGGTTCAAAGGGCACACGTGTATTGATGACATTTGGTGGGTCAAAAAGTTCCCACAGGCAGAGGTGGCTTTTTAATATTCTGCACCTCTGTTTCCAAATGCAATAATTGTATGCCTTTGTCAGTCTGGTAGCATGTACATATTTAGAAATAAGCCATTTCTCATTAGGGCAAGGTGACTACTAAGATCACACAACCTTACAACCACAGCAATTTAATATCACACTAGTGTCAGCACTGTGAGTGGGGCCCACTTATGTGAAGACCGATGTGTATTAATGTCTGATCCGACTGACTCCACATCTCCCATGTGGAACATGGGCTGGATGATGCCTGTAGATCCTCCGGTAGGAAGGTCAACATCCTTCTCCCAGTGCACAGGAACCCACACCAAGAGATATTCTGGGAGTCAGTGCTTCATAGGATGCACTGACATAACAAAGTTACACTCACACCAGGGGTTTGGCCACATCAGTCTCTTTGAAGTTAGCAGCCATGAGACGGCAGAAGAGTTAGAGCAGCCAGAAGGGCTGACTGAGGATTCCTATCATCTTTGTTTCTGTGACGGATCTCGACCACGTCATGACCCCCATCCCCATTCCCTGCAGGCACAGCAATCTGGGTGTGATTTCATAATGGAAATGACTCTTGTTATAATGACCAGAATTGAACTCCTTACAGCAGGTGTGCTTTGGACCAATCTCCTGTCACAATTTTCCTTTATTTGATTTATTATTAATGTGTTATAGCTTATTATAAGCTTTTCACATGACATAAAAATTACATTTAAGAAAAAACAATTGATCGTTAAGATAAATACTAGCATATTAAATGAATAAAGAAAATTTTCCTTTATAGAGATCCTCTTTTTCATTGATTAATTTTTGGACTCTCACAAGGACAAGAAATATTCACTGAACTTCAATTGGGAGTTCACTTTGCTCCAAAGTCCTCTTCCATAGCCATGAGGGTATCCAAGACAGAGGAGAGCTCTATTCCCTAAACATCCCCAGGGAACAATGGGGGTGAACTGCTGCTGGACCAAGGCCCGTCTGCTGGCTGTGCTAGTGTTCGGAGCCTGTTCACTGAAGGTGAAGGGTCCCCTGTAAGGGCCGGTTAAACTCCCATGACTTGGAGTGCAGAACAGAAGGACTAACCTTGTAGCTGGAAACGCTGTGCTGTGTCTCCTAGCAACCATAGAAATAAGAAAGTAACCTCTGGTTCTCACTGCACCACCAAACGATCTTGATACTAGTTTGCGCACCTTCTGTGTCATGTCATCCAAGCTGCTACATGGGAAATGCCAGTCACCCATTTCATTGATGCTGAACTGCCTCCATGACCCCGAGTTCGATTGACGCCAACATCAAAGCCCCGCCATCTCCACATCTGAGACCGGCCGAGTCTTCTAGCATCCCCAACTTCACATCACCACCTGGTAACCAGCTCTCTGGAGCTTCCCACCAATGTCACTGCAGTGCCCCAGACACCTATTGTGCCATTCACTGACAGAGGTAGATTTCTGCTTCTCTGCCCCTGGGGTCACAGAATCTTTCAATTACTACAACCCGACAACACATTCTATTCCAAGCATCTTCCACATGCAAGCTAAAAATGCTGCCGCACATCCTTGCATCATTGGGACCTATCGCCATCACTCCACGCTTCGACAACTGCCCAGTGGGAAAAGCACCCAGAGTACAGTTTCAATGCTGAAATATCCAGCTAACTTCTGATGAGCAGCAAAGATAAGACTTAAAGGTACGGGGACAAGATACTGTACCTCCATGTCCACTTTTTGGGGCCATAGTGAACATTAGGGCTCTCTTCCCTTCCTTTTTCTTGAAAGACACGTCCTTGAACAGTGACATTGTCACCAGTCTATTTCCTGAACATCCAAGCTCATGTGTCAGAGTGCCTTGTCTGCATTCTCCCAAAGTCTGCTTACTCTGCTTACTCTGCGTTACCTTCTCAGAGGCGTACCCAGGATTGTCTAGCAAATGGGGCCTGTAGCTAATGTAGTTGGGCCCACTGCACTGACAAAAATATCTGTAAATATCTGTAAATGTCCGAACAGCGCTGCTGAGCCGGGATTTACAGATTCTGGGTGGGTCTTGACCCTCAAACCCTACCCTGTCTACGCCTCTGTATAGCACGCCTATACACAAGTGTTTCATGGCGCAAGAAGGCATGGGAAGGAAACAAGGGAGAACAAGACAACAATCTTACCAGGACCAGTGACATTAAGATCGTGCAAGTGCAGGGAGGGGAAAAGGGGAAGAAGTGCCAGGGGAAGAGGAGAAGTGCAGGACACATGATCAACAAAACACAAACAAAACAAGAAGAAGGAAGTGCGGCCAGCAGGTGGCAGTGCAAGGGTTAAGTGCAGGCAGCAGGTAATTGGGAAGTGCAGGTGGGGGGGACTATAGGGTAACAGATGTAGCCCCAAAGTGCAGGGTTGCCAGGCAGCAGTGCAGGTGTGCAACTGGCGGGGCAGGGACCTGGGCCCGATGTTCAAAGGGTAGCCAGGTAACCAGTGCAGTGACAGACGGGAGGTCAGCAGGGAAGAGGAAGAGAGAAAGCAGAAGCAAAGATGAAAGGTTTGAGCAGCTTCCGGAACATGAGATGGTTCTGCTCAAGTTTCAGAGAGGCAGGAAGGCTGTTCCAGAGGGAAGCACCAGCCGAAGAGAGAAATCTGCCGCCAGCTCTTTGCTTGGAAAAGTGATTAACCCTCAAGGGGTTGGAGGTAAATGCAAAGGGTCTTGAATGTGATCCTTGCAGCCACTCGGAGCCAATGGAGAGATTTCAGTGCTGGAGAGATACGATCCCTGGGCTTGAGGCCAAGGACTAATCTCACAGCCCTGATCTGGATTAGTTGGAGAGGACGGAGAGTAGAGGCAGGAAGATTTAAAAAGTGGCTGTTAAAGTAGTCAAGCCGAGAGAGGACCAGGGCCCTAGAGAGAGTTGTCAAGGGTTTTGACCCATGTTGAATCAATAGACTGGGTAGATGCGGGGATGAGCTGTCGCCGCCCATTATTCTATCCCAGAACAAACTAAATCAATAGACTGGGAGGATGTGGGGACGAGCTATCGCCGCCCACATTCACGCCAGAATAGGAGAACTGCGCATTTGGCACGAGACCACTCCAAAGATACAACCTTCTTGTGGGGGGTTCCACATCACCACTCTACTGTAAGGATGCCATCAAAACAATGTTAAGCAAGGGTCCTATACTATCAAGCAAAAGACCACTCTATTGAAATGCCGTAAATCAAGACAACTCAAAAATGGATGCAGTACCGACAAATTCCCCAAGGTGGCGCTAGCGGTCTAAACTCTGACAGGGAAACTGTATTTAGGAGTTGCAAGAGGGGCAGGGACTTCAAAGCTTGTTGGTTAATTGAAAATCTAGCCACCTGCTGTTCCCAGAGGCCAAGAGGCTGGGAAACCTTAACACCTCAGAGATTCTCACACTAGGAGGCAGGATATCACATGACCCTGTTGATTGATTGAGGAGAGACTTCCAGGCAGCCTGCTGGAGCCCACACAAATGGCTCTTTCTGTTGAATGGGGTATGTTAATTTTGAGTGTTTCCTGTCAACAGCCCTCTGCCAGCAAGGAGAGACATGTGATCACTGTCCCACCCAGACTTCTGGAGGCCGACCCAAACACTTGGGGAGTTGAATTGCAACAAATATATATTTTATAGAAATAGTGATAACTCATTGTAACTAAATGACAGGAATGTACAACTTTGAGAGTCTTAGTTTGAAAAATGCCCTCACGATTTGAGTCCAAACTCCAATTTGTACCATGTTCTGGGGCAAAACCCCGCTAATTATGAATATTGTGGACAATGTATTTCATCTAGAGACATGGAAAGTTACTGGGATATATGTGGAAGGGAAATGTACCTTTGTATAATTTTTGATGAAAAACCAATGTTGCAAAACCCACTAAAATCGAAAATAAGTTGCCATTTTTGAATGCAAGCTCCTAGAAACGCCAGAGTCGGGACAGGGACTATCTTTAGTAATATATGATGTGTGTATGTGATGTCAAACAACTGTGTACCTGGGAAATATGTATTTGGATCAGGAATAGATTTGTGTGCACATTGACCAGGGGAGTGTCATTTCTGCAGGTCATAAAAATGACATCACTCTGACACACTATCCCTTCCCAAATCAGGGACCAAAGAATCTATTGACCTATCAAATCAAGAGAGGGGCAGGCTTAGGAGTGCTATCCTCTCCACCCATTTTCCAAAACACATAAAAAGAGACTGCTGGGACAGGTAGAGACATTCAATTCCATTTTCTGCGGGACGCTCTGCCGGGAGACTCCAGACTTCACATCCATCAATCTCCAAAGACCAGAACCTTACTTCAGAACTTAAAGCAAGGGCCTAAACCCACAAACTGAGAACTCTTCTCAGCAGGCCTCAGCATCCTTAAAATCAGTTGCAAACTATTCCACAGCCGGGCGAGCTGTTTGAATTGTTTGCCAAGAACAATTGCCAGAGACCAGACCAAGATCCAGAGAGACCCAGACCGCTGTGAGCAGAACCGGTGCCTGATTAACCCACCGAGCAGAGAGAACCGAAGTCCAGTCCAGTTGACCAGATCCGTGATGACGCCCATTCATTTCAAAATTAGGAGTGAGTATCCGCCAGAACTGTGCAGAACCCAATCTCTTAGTTAAAATAATCTAATTCAAGCTATTTTAACCTAATTAGAACAGCCTCCTAGAAATCATGTCATCTGTCATTTTTAAAGCTGCACAACTGTCACCTGTCGATTCTGCAGCTGCAAGCTGTCACCTGTAATTTTGAGTTTTACTTTAAATCCGAAAATCTACCTTCATTAAATCATCCGTATCTCCCGGACCGTTTGCGCTAGGAACGAGATTTAACTTTTATCTGAAAGCTTAGAATCTAGGCTTTCCAAAGAACCTAGACTTCCTACTCCCTATACTTTTTCCGTAATCGCGAGACACGCACTCGCGAAATTTACCGCTATTTGCGATTTGGCCCGATTCCTTCATCTGTAGAAATCAGCAGCTTTTTGCTTCTCTTTGCTAAAATTCGTTTGCAATCTGCTAATCCTTCATAGAGTATTGTTAAAGTGAGCCTGAACTAATATAAAGTAGCCATCACCTACCCTGAACCGCTAGAGGGAATTAAAAGCAATTTTAGCACCTTTTCACTTCCTTGCAAACCACATTAAAGTAATTTGCCTGTGTTTAAAACTCATACCTGTTTTCTCTAAGCTTGCTGGGGGAACTGGAACTGTGTATTGCATTATAAAGTGTGATTTGTTGGGATTCTTGAAGACTGTGTGCTCTCCTTCCATTTCTTGTATTGCATATGGGGGGAGTGAATTGTCAAAAGAAAAAGTGATCATATTACCTTTTGCTAAAATCATAACAAGTTATTTCTGTACTGCATTTTATTCCACCTTGCGTTTCCTTGAACCATATAAAGCATTCTTTCCCACCTTATTCTTCTGTTCCTATTCATAAGTTACCTCTTGCTGACTACTGCTCATATTCACAAGTGTAATATCCATTATCAATTTATTTATAGAAGTGTGATATATGTATATATGATATATGTATATATGTATATATTGTTTAAATTTTCAAATAAACCTTTTAATTTGCAAAACAAACCTACTTCTTGGCTCAGTGGGGTCAGGGGGATTCTAAGAGGGGGGTGTTATACAAAGGTTGTCACCCAGAGTACTGAACTGGGTATAAAAATACATCAATAAGGGTTTTCCTCAGCATCCCAGACTAGGCATTGACTTAGCTGTAGTGTTTATTGAATATCACTTACAAAAGTGGGGGCTCGGAGCCGGGATATTCTGGGTTAGATTTACCACTTGTGCAGATTAATACAGTGTGCCAACTGACCAGATACACATATCCGGTTAGATCACCACGCTATTTTACACTGTGAAAGCATCCCTCAAAGGAACGCTCTAAGGAAACGGTCTGTTTTGCAAAATAAAATACAAACTTCTGTAAGTCAGGAAGGAACTCAAATTCCAGAATGACGACCTTGGTAGATATGAAAATAGCCAGAGAGCACTTCTTACATAAGCTATTTGTGAGAGGTGAGTGGACTCATCAGGACCAAACGGTCTGGTTGCAGGCAATCGTGCAACAGGTCACTGAAACAGGGTCAGATACATGGAGAGATCAGGGTCCATTACATGTGGCCCTGAGTGAATTATACATGGCTCCTAAAGTTAAAGATGAACACGACAAGATGGTTAGGATAGCGGCATATTTGTATCTATATATGGGAGCCAGGCAGGACAAATGTGCTGAAGGCCAAGATCTGGCAAGTAGGCAACAGATGGCGTTAGAAAAGGCCCAATCTGACCTGGTCTCTTCTGAGCAGAGGCTGCAGAGGAGCCAGGAGTCAGAAAATGATAGTAGGCAGTATATCATTAAAATAAAAGAGGACATGGATAGACTGCAACAGGAAAAGACGGACCAGGATACCAGAATTCTGGCTTTGCAGAAGGAGCACCAAGACAGTCTGGACTCTTTACTGCAGAGCCAGAAAAAGCTGGAGCAACAGATCAATTTCAACAGGGCATGCACAGAGCAGGTAGCCACCCTGCAAATCCAACTAGACAGAGAGAAAGAGGAAAGCATACATTAATTTTGAAAGACCTGGATACCCAGGCAGAGTTTGATGAAGAACGCCAGAAAGCTGGTGCCTTTCAAAGGCAGAGGGACGACCTGGCGTCACAAATGCAGGCTCTTGGTCAGGAAAGGGATACCTTAGGCCAGGAAGTCTGCCATTTTAAAAAAAAAAAATTGAAGAAAATCACTTGGCCCTCCAGGGGCTTGCTAGATCACACCAGGAGGGTGAAGGAGGCTCTGGCAAGAAAGGAGCAGGCCAGTAGGGATGGGACTGAAGAGGTAACCCTCCTGCAGCAGAGACTGGCCCAGTACTCCAGGACCAATCAGGAGGCACCTAGAGAAAATGAGGCTCTCTGTCAGCACAATGATAGGCTCCAGCAACAGGTAGCCATGCAGGAGAGACTGATAGAGTCTAGAAAGGCCTTAACTGAGGAACTGAAAGCGCAGGCTCTTGCATTGCAACAGGGAGCAGGGGCTGATAGAGACAAGGTTCACTGGGAAAGGGAAACGCCTGAGCATAAACTCAGGAGTCCTGGTACCAGAGGCCTTCATCTCTCCCAGTCCCTGGACTCTGCCATCCCCATGTCCACTCGCGCACATGAGCCCAGGGCCACAGGGATGGCAGATTACTATCCAGCTAGAAGTATGGGGCTCATAGGCCAGTACCTCCCAGGAATGGATGGGCGGGCATCCGGCTATGGGCACCCAAGCACAGTGCAATTTAGTGGGGAACCCCAGGAGAGTAGGCCCATTAAGGGCATCCTGAAAACCTCTGCCCAGTTAGGTCAGTGGGGGGGTACCCATCAAATCCTGGCATCAAGGAGGGGTCTGAAGACTCCTCTGAGCATTACAGGACACAGGAGACCAGGTCCCCACATTCTGCCAGCCATTCCCAGGCTTGCAGAATCTGGGAAAACCTGGAAGATCAGACGGGCACCTCTGGGAGCAGTGCTTCTGAGTCAGAGGATGAATGGACCAGGGTTACCCGAACCAAAAAGGCCAATAAGGCAAAAAGGGCCTTGCTTAAGGACCCATTGAAACAAATAAAGGCAGTAAGGAGTGTCATCACGCCTTATCATAAGAACGCCAAGTATTCTGTTTGGGAACACTTGGAGCTCTATGAGCAAATGATGGAGACTTTCCATTTGAAGGACAGCCAAAGCTGTATTCAATATGTAAAGTGGACCTTCTCACCAGAATACTCCAGTTTATTTGCGGGGCTGGAGGATCAAAACCATTCAAGGTGGTCCACATACAGGGCGGCCATCTTGAAACATTTTTCTGTGCACAGAAATCCTCAAGAGGCTCGCAAGGCAGCCTACAATTTTCAATGTGGGGAGGATCAGGCCCCACAAGGGTTTGTGCAAGAATTAAAGCGTGCTTTTGCGCAGACCACCAGAAGGGTGCGCACGGATAGCAGAGAATTTATCAATACGTTTTTCCATGCCTTACCCAAATACATAATGACCCAGCTCGTGAGAGATTTTCATGAGAAAAGATCTTTAGACTGGGTAATTGAACAGGCTACCCGGATCTATGAGGTGCAGAAGCCCATCGAAAATAAAAATAATGCGCCAAAAAAAACCAAAACCAACAGCACCCCTGCTGCTGCCAAGGTGGCAGAGGTAAAGGTTGCCCCCGTTTTAGATTTGGAGATGGGGGGGCCAAAAACCTGCCTGCACCAAATAATTCACAGCCCAGAAGGCCCTCGGGCCAGTCACAGACAGGGAGTCGAGGAGGTAGTCCCACAAATGGGGTCCCCCGCTTCCCTGACTATGTAAGTCCCCGCTTCAAGGGAAACCAACCAATCCTGGGTTATGTGTGGACTCCTCCAGCCCAAGGGGGGGATCCAGCCAAGCACCTGACCCGGGGAACTTCCCTCCTAACTTCCCCCAGGAGGGCAGAAATTCACCAAATCCTGGCCAGAACTTTTTCCCCAGGTATCCGCCCAATTTCCAGCCCCAAAATCATCCATCCTTCTTTCCCCAATTCCCTGAGCCCAGACAACCTAATCCGGGAGAGGGGAGGCCAAGGGTGAAGGGGTACCAAAATCTTCCCAACCAGGGGTACTACCAGAGAAGGGATAGCTACCCTTCCCGGGATCAGCCCAGGGGAGAAAATAGAGCCCCGTATCAGCCTGAGCGGGTTTCACAACTTGAGCGCCAGGTCCAAAATATGGCACGGGATCTGGGTCACATACTGAGGGCTCAACAGAACCCTCAGATGAGCATGCCACCGCAGAATGCCCCAAACTCTGGACCTGGTGCTCTAGAACAATGACGGGGGCAGCACCCCGATAACCCACCGGTTCCCAGGGAGGAGGCACAAGGGGAAGGGGGGTGTAAAGCCTTGGAGGAAGCTTTCCTTCCCAACTTGTAAGCAGCCCCTGGAAAACCAGGAACAGGAAACAAAATCTCCTGCCCCTGAAAGCCTGCCTCCCAAGGAGCAGAGGGGGGGTAGGAGAAACAAAGGACCCAAACAGACCCACTTTGTGGAGGAGGTACAGGTCTTCCAATTTGAGAGAGATGGATCCTCAGAAGATCCTGGGGAAAGGATCTTCTCCTTCAGAGATGGGGGAACTCCTCCCAAGAAAAAGATGGGTCCCAAGGGATGCCAATTCAGACTGGGGAGATATGGAGACTGAGCTACTGCCACCCATCATCTCATCCCAGAACCCACAATACCGAAATCCCGTGGTTCAAACCCATCCTGATGACTGCCTCCAAAAAGGGGGGGGGCGGCCCAGAACCGGAACCAGGGGAACCCACAATGGCTCTGATCTCCAGTTGCCAACTTTTTCTTTCAGATTCCCAAGGCTCTCCACAGAATTCTGCCCAATTCTCTTCGCTAGCAATGTCCAAAACCAGAAAGTTAGCCCACCAGTTGTCCAAAAATGTGCATTATCTGTGCCCACTTGAGGAGAAGGAGGGAAGATTCTATGCCCCGGTACAAGTACAGGGGCAGGGTACAATTTTGGCACTGGTGGACACTGGATCCCAAGCTACCCTTCTGTCCAAAAGGGCCTTTGAGGAACTAAATGCAGGAAGGGGGGAGAATTACCGTATTCCTCTCACCTCTCTTCCTGGACAACTGCAGAACTTTGACGGGAAGGAAATTCCTGTCGAGGGGACTGCAGATTTGGACATCAAAATTGGGTGACACAAGGTGAAACACCGGGTCATAGTAGTGACTCCAGAGGGCACCCCTTGTTTACTAGGGAATGACCTCCTGAGAAGGTTGTCACCCCTAATAGATTGCGTAAACAAGGTCCTCTGGACCCAGACTAGCCGACTAATAAAATTAAAACAGAGTGTCAACCATGTTAGTTTAAATGGCACCTGCCACATGGTTGAACAAAAATCTGACCAAGTAGAATTTCACTTCCAGAATAGCCAGATTCCAGACGTGACAGTAATAGCAGTAGGACAACGGACTGGTGATGGGGGGGTCATCTCTATTTCTGAAAATCAACCTTCCTTCCAGTTTAAGGTGGTATTCCACACTGGAAGGAAACACCCTGAAATTCTTTACTAATCCACAATCGGAAACTCCCACTCCTAACATCCAGAAAGATGTGAAATCAGCTCAGAGCCTGGCTGATATTCAGCAAATTGGAGAGCAGTTGTTCATCCCTGTTCAGTTAAATGATGGGAAGGACTCTGTTCTCGCTCGAGTGTGTGTGAACAACGGTAAGAGCTTCATCAGGGAAGCCATGTTCCGCCAACTCCCAAAAGATCCAGCCATTCCCACATTCAAACTGATAGACAAATGGGAAATGGACCTGGAAGCACCTAATTCCAAACATCTCCTGCCAAGCAGGTGTATGCTCAAAATCTTCATTGGCAACAAGAGCATAGTCCATAATTGTTGGGTTGTGCGAGACGTCACTGCCGCCTTTTACTTAGGCAGTGACATTCTCAATCGCTTTGCCATTAGTTTGAACCTAATAAACTTCAAAGCTTGGTCCCGATTAGCGGATAATCCCATGGGCTTTGATGATCCAGAAAAAGCATATAGGTCAGCTCAATTGCTACCTTACGCAGTTGAAATTCAGATTAAAGAAGAAGTCACATCCCTGAAAGGACCCGACAATTCTACCTGGAAGTGAAAGTTAAAAGAGGACAAAAATTGAAAAACCCTGATGCTTATATACATCTAAATGCTTCTCTCCAACAGCAAGGGTTGGGGGTAAACCCAACACCATTAGTCAACATAGAACATGACACCATTCCAATAGAGGTGGATAACAGCGACTTAACGAGTATTACTAGCTACAGGCACCATTATTGGAATGGCGGTTGATGACCGACATTTTTCCATTGATCTAGGAAATGAACTGTTAGGACCGATCCCCAAGGACTGTTTTGACAGTGACAGTGATGACAATACAACACCAGACAGGATTTTCACCCAGCATGGGGGGAACTTCCTGGAGTACACTTCTTGCCCTTATGGTAAGGAAGATGTGACTTGTGACTTCAGGAGGGATGAGGTGATTTTCCAGGTCCATGAGGGCTGCCTTTCCCACCTGAAGCCTCCAGTCCAAATCAGCACTCTGACCAGGGACTTCTCCACCCAGCTGGAGGAGGCCGCTGAGATAGCCAAACCAGAAGTCTTTCCAGGCTTCAGGCAGATGGTGGAAGAGAGGGTCAACCTAGCTGATGCCTGCGTGACTCTGGAACAGAAGCAAAAGTTGAAACAAGTTTTCTTGGATTTCCAAGATCTCTTTGCAGTAGACTCATATGACTTTGGTCGCACTGACATCCACACAACAACAATTCCCACGGACCCTGGAATGACTCCAGTGTTTGTGAAGCAATATCGTTTGCCTCTCACATCCATGGAGTCCCTTACTGAAATAATTAAGAACCTTGAGTCCCGGGGAATAATACGTCCAGCGCACAGCACCTTCAATAATCAGGTGCTGGGAATATTGAAGCCAAACGGCCAGTGGAGACTCTGTGCCGACCTTAGGGAGCTCTACAAATAGGTCCATACTTCCCGATGGCCTCTGCCCTACATTGACCAAGGGCTGGCCCAGATTCAAGGGTCACAAGTATTCACTGCAATAGACCTGACCAATGGATACTGGACCGTGCCTGTCAGTAGGGAGGACCAATACAAACTGGCTTTTACCTTTGGGGGCCAGCAGTACACCTGGACCCGGACTCCCTTCGGATACCTCAACTCCGGCAATGAATTCAACATTTTCCTACATAAGGCCATGCCCGACCTGGGTGCGAGGGGTAACCTGGCTTATGTAGATGATGTCCTCATAAAAAGTTCATCTGTGGAGGAACACATAGCAGAGATCCGTTATGTTCTGACACAGTTGAGGGCCGCCGGAGCAAAACTTTCCTTTCAGAAAGCACAGTGGTGTAGAACCCGTGTTAATTTCTTGGGGCATGAGATTACTCCTCAGGGTCTCTGTCCCCAGGAAAAGAAAGTGGAAGCACTTCAGAAACTGAAAGACCCCACAACTCTGCGGGAACTAAGGAGCCTCCTTGGACTGACTAATTACAGCAGAAAGTTCATTGAAGGCTACGCAGAGATCACTAGACCCCTGATTCATCTCTTGAAGGGGGGGGTCAAGTGGGAATGGGGTCCAGAACAATCCGAGGCAGTAAGACAACTCAAGAGAAGCCTCTCACAAGCACCTTGCCTAGCTTACCCTGTCAGAAACAAGGAGTTCTTCCTGGAGACAGGGTTCTCTAATACGTGCTTGATGGCAGTATTATACCAAAAGCATGACAAGGTCAATAAAGTAATCTCCTATGCGAGCAAAACTTTATCCTCTGTGGAGGAAAAATTCAACGATTGTGAGAAGGCACTCCTGGCAACGGTGTGGGCATTGAAGAATTACCGCCCGTTCATCCAGGGGGAACACATCATAGTGGAGACTCCACACCAGCCTCTGCAATATCTCCAAAGTGACAGGATCCGGGCCGGAAATGTGAGTAATTCCCGAATTACTTCCTGGATTCTGTCAATGCAAGGCTTTCCTGTGGAGGTCAGATATGGCCAAAACAAGAAGAGTCCCCTCGCGCAAGGTCTGGCTGACTTGCATGATTGTGCCAGAGAAAACTGTCTCGAGGACGAAAGTCTAAAAATCAAGGACAACATGGAGGCATACCTTAATTCCCCACACAAAGTCTTTGAAGAAGACAAGTGTGAGGGAATGCCCACTGTCTATGTGGATGGATGCTCTTACCATGTTGACAACAAAGGGGAGAAAGAACTGGTGGCCGGCATAGGGAATGCATGGTTGAAGGAGTTTCCAGAAGCCTCCGCTGGATACAAAATTGGTCCCTGAAGTAGTCAGGTGGCAGAGTTGATGGCTGTGCATCAGGCCATCCTCACTGCTGTCCAACATCAACCCCACGAACTGGTCATAATCACAGATTCGGATTATGTACGGAACGGGTTCGTGGAGCACCTGGTTAATTGGAAAACCAGAGGCATGTTATGTGCTAATAACAAACCCTTGAAACATGGGAAGTTAATCCAAAATATTGATGATCTGGTCACATCGAATGGGATGACCATTTACTGGAAAAAGATCAAGGGTCATTCCAAAGTAGAGGGACCAGACAAAACTGGAAATGACTTAGCTGATCAGCTGGCCAAAACCGGGGCCATCCAAGGGGATCCAATAGAAATAGAGTCCCTATTGGGGGAAATCCAGGTCACTGCTATCACTAGGTCCCAGACAAACGCTCACAATGATCTTTCAACTGCACAATGGAGTAAGGAGACCTCTGATGCTGATTTAATAACAGCTCAGAAGGGGCATCCAATTATTGGTAAGTTTTACCAACACCTTGAGGACCCTGAGAACTTTCCCCTGACGGATACCGATTACATTGGGAAAGAGGACCTAAGAGTGTTGATGAAATGTCCAAAAAGGTTCTGAATCCAAGACGGTTTTTTGGTAAGGAAATCCCAACCTGGCCATGATCAGTGGGTGGTCCCTACCTCATTCCGAAGCCTGATGTTAAGTCACGCCCATGATGCGGCCACCGTCGGTCATAGGGGGTTTCACACAACACTGGAAATATTAAGAGAGGTTGCATACTGGCCACACATGGGGCAGGACCTCGACCAATACTTGAAGGGGTGTCTTGTGTGTGCACAATTTCAGCCATCATCCCTCACACACCGTGCGCCTCTCCAAAAGAGGGGGATGACACTGCCATGGTCAGATTTGCAAATCGACTTTGTAGGCCCTGTAATCCGCTCGTCTAGAGGAAACAAGTACATGTTGACAGTTACATGCTTGTTTACCAAGTGGGTGGAATGTCTCCCAGCCCCAAATTGCAAGGCAGAAACAGCAGCTGCCCTGATGATTAACCACATCTTTTCCCGTTTTGGTCTACCTCAAAGGATTGAGTCAGACAGAGGTAGCCACTTCACCAGTGAAGTAATGACAAAGATGTGGGAGATACTGGGGGTTAAAAGGAAGCTACACATTGCTTACAGGCCAGCTTCTTCTGGAGCAGTGGAGAGATATAACCGAACCATTGTGAGCATCTTAAAAAAGTTTGTGGCATATTCTGGGCCAAGTTGGGATATCCGATTACCTCTGGTCCTAATGGCCATCAGATCTACCCTTCATCTGCAAGTAAAATGTCACCATTTGAGTTGATGACTTGACGCAAGATGGTGCTTCCCCAGCATTTGCTCTACAGAACCCAAGAGCAAACGTTGATAAATGCCTCCACAACTCATGAGTATGTGGAGAATTTAAGGAAACACCTTCAGCATGGTTTTGCCTATGCTCAGCGGGTTCTAGAAAGATCAGCCGAGAGCATGAAGACCCACTATGATTTAAAAACTACCCGAAAGGAATATAAGGTGGGTGATCGGGTCTATCTATACAATTTCCAAAGGAACCAGGCCAAACAGCGAAAATTCTTGCCTACATGGAAGGGACCGTTTGAAATTTTAGACAAGATCTCCCCTGTTGCCTATAAGATCTGCATCCCCAAAGGCAGTTTGGCAGAGGGGGAAGATAAGTGGGTCCATATAAATCAGCTAAAGTGTTGCCATCCCAGGCACACTCTGCAATAACTGGAGGAGTCCTCTGCAATTCCAGAGGACACCGCCCCAGAGTAATTCAATTCCAACCCTAAAATATCCCACATATACTCTCTAAAATATTATGATTTGGAAAAAAAAGTCTTATGATTGTATCTTGTTTTTTGTTAAAAATAAGAACGCAAATGTTTTGACTATAAAATGTATATGCCACCCCACTATATCAATGGTGGGGAAGAAATGTCTATGAATAGGTATTGCCGCTTTCCTTTGTCGTCCTAGGAGAAAGAAAACCTGGAGACTGGCCAAGGAGGACGATCCGGAGACCGGGAGCAGAGACCCAAGTGGCCCGGGGTACCGCCCAATATTCCCATCAGGACCGGCGAGAAGAACCGATCGATCCAACTGGGTGGAGGAAAAGATGCTGAACTGTGCCATCTACAGAATTGGAAGAAGATAATGGGGACATACCAGCGCAAGGGCTCAAAACCTCCTTTGCACCCGACTTCCCCTCGACTTGAATCAAAGCGTAGTCGGGCGGGGGGGTTTTGTCAAGGGTTTTGACCCATGTTGAATCAATAGACTGGGTAGATGTGGGGATGAGCTGTCGCCGCCCATTATTCTATCCCAGAACAAACTAAATCAATAGACTGGGTGGATGTAGGGATGAGCTATCGCCGCCCACATTCACGCCAGAATAGGAGAACTGCGCAGTTGGCACAAGACCACTCCAAAGATACAACCTTCTTGTGGGGGGTTCCACATCACCACTCTACTGTAAGGATGCCATCAAAACAATGTTAAGCAAGGGTCCTATACTATCAAGCAAAAGATCACTCTATTGAAATACCGTAAATCAAGACAACTCAAAAATAGATGCAGTACCAACAAATTCCCCAAGGTGGCGCTAGCGGTCTAAACTCTGACAGGGAAACTGTATTTAGGAGTTGCAAGAGGGGCAGGGACTTCAAAGCTTGTTGGTTAATTGAAAATCTAGCCACCTGCTGTTCCCAGAGGCCAAGAGGCTGGGAAACCTTAACACCTCAGAGATTCCCACACTAGGAGGCAGGATATCTGTAACGCTCACCTGATTCCCGTAGAGGCGCCGGTCTTGACTGGGCGTATACCGTATCTTCAAAGGTGATGTGTAACACACGGCTGGCTCTTTGGGCTGGACCTCTGTGCACTGTATGTCTGACTCGAAGGGTAAGATGTCTGCAGATAGAAAATATGGGATTAAGGAACTGGGTTATTGAATGTCTCTCTCTTCTTCCCTTTCTCTTCTCCTGTAGAACCCCAAAGGTTAACGCTCTCACCTTAGTTAAGTGAACGCCGTGCTCTCCATCTGCCTCGGGGCAGGGTGCTGTAACCAGTTTCTTCACTGGATAAGGGGAGCAGGCCTCTTGACTTCAGAGGACTGCTGTCCGTCGTTTACTGCACGAACGGTAAGTTTCGAGTAATTCTAATGTCTTTAAAGTATTTAGTAATGATGTTTCTTGTTTTGCAGGGTTCCGGCGATGGCGGATGACGGGCTGAAGTGAGTTGAAGATGGAGCCCGTGTGATGAATAGAAGCGCCTGGAAGCACGTAAGTAAGCGCTTGTTGCCTGCTTCACGATGCGCTCTAACTGTCTTTTTATTTTGCAGGTACAAGTTTGGAGCGGCTGCAGGGTGCCGGAATACCCACTGGGTTAGATTTGGAAAGGAGTAATGGCACGTGAGTATTAAAGTTCCCCAATGTCTTTAAACGCACCTTGTTTTGTCTTTCAGATGCGGGATGCAGCGCCGAAGGCCTCCGGAGCGTGCGAAGAGTTGGTAAGCTTTTGTCTTTCAGATGCCGGAATGCAGTGTGAAGACCTCCGGAGCGCACGAAGAGTAGGTAAGCCTTTGTCTTTCAGATGCCGGAATGCAGCGCGAGGCGTTGGTGACAGCCGATGGACCAGGTAAGTGAAGAGCTGTCACTGAAGACCGTAATGCTAACCTGTTCTTTCTTGTCTTTATAGGTGTTGCTGAAGACTGGATTCAGGATGGTAAACCTTTTTCCTTAGGCCCAGGATCAGATGCAGAAGACACGATGAGCGTTCTGCTGCAGAGGATGCAGAATAACGCAAAGCAAGATTCATCCATCGGGTGTGGTTTAAATAGCCTCCTGTAGTGCTTAGGTGTCTCCTTCCACAGCCACGCCTAGGTAAGAAAAGAGTTCCTGCTTTCCAGAAGAGTTCCAGTGTTCTGAATCTAGGGAGTGGCTCCTGCCCCACCCAACAGGAAAAGTAGTTCCAAACAGAAGAGGATCAGAGGCTCAACTGGCAGGCAAGTAAGCAGCATGGTCTGCTGCAGGTAAGTCCACCCAAGCATTATGAGCCCGGCGCTTCCAGCGCTGGGACTGGGCATATTTATGAGCCTGGTGCCACTGGCGCCAGGACTGGGTCCAAAAGGTCCCAATTGGGACTGGTTGGCACTCGGAACCTGGGTTATGGATCTGCTTCCAAGGGAGTTGGGAAAACCCTGACCTTTTGGAAGCAGAGATCATGACAGTACCCCCCCTCAAGGCCCCTCCCAAACCGGGCTTCTCCGGGGGTTTTGGCTTGTCAGGAAATGTTCGGTGAAATCTTTTGATTAGGCGAGGAGCGTGGACATATTCAGCAGGTTCCCAGGATCTCTCTTGGGGGCCGTAGCCTTTCCAGTCAATTAGGTAAAATAGTTTAGATTTGGAGATCTTGGAGTCCAGAATGCTTTTGACTTCAAACTCGAGTTCTCCATCAACTAGGATAGGTTTTGGAGATTTAGTTAGTCGGGTTTGAGGTTGCACGGGTTTTAATAGAGAGACGTGGAAGACCGGATGTATCTTCATGTGCGGGGGCAAGTCCAACTTGACCGCTACTGGGTTGACTATGGTAGTGATGGAATAGGGACCAAGGTATCTTGGGTTGAATGTGCGTGGCCCTTTTAGAGGTAGATATTTGGTGGATAACCAGACTTGATCCCCTACTTGATATTGAGGGGCTTCCTTCCGATGTTGATCTGCTCCTTTCTTGTATTGTTCTTTAGCCCTTTGAAGGTGAGAAACAGCTTCCTTAAAGGCTTGGGTGATTGTAGAATGCAGGTAGTCTACTGCTGGTGTTTCAAGATCTTGGAGGGGATCCAACTCCGAGGTTCGAGGGTGACTGCCGTACAAAAGAAAAAACAGGGTTTTCCCAGTTCCCGAATGGACAGAGTTATTGTAGGCATATTCGGCTATCCAAAGGATGTCTTTCCAAGTTTTTTCAGTTTGTTGCAGCATGCAGCGTAAATACTGTTCCAGAGTTTGATTGGTCCTTTCGGTTTGTCCGTCGGTCTGAGGGTGGTGACTGGTCGATAGTCTCACATCAATTTGAGCCGACCGACAGCAACTTCGCCAAAAATGAGAAATAAATTGACTACCTCGATCCGAAATTAGAACCGAAGGAAAACCGTGCAGTCGGACGATGTTTTCGAGAAATTCTCGGGCCAGAGTTGCTGCTGTTGGCAAGCCTTTGAGCGGAATGAAATGCGCCATCTTGGAGAATAAGTCCACGATTACTAGAATCGTATTGTATCCGGAGCATGGAGGTAGATCGGTGATGTAGTCCATAGAAAGCGTATGCCAAGGGCGAGGTGGGATGTCAATAGGGCGTAAGAGGCCTGCTGGTCTTTCCTTTTGACTCTTGTTTTGGGCACATACTCCACAGGACATTATAAAGTCTCTGATATCTTTTTTCCAAGACGGCCACCAGAAGTAGCGCTTGATCTTTTCTGAGGTCTTGGCCATACCGGGATGTCCGTCCATTAAAGAATCGTGATAACAAGAGATTACTTTTTTCTGTAAATCTGTGCTGGGTAGGTATAATCGTTCTTGGAAATACAATAAGTTGTCCTTTACTGCAAAGTCCTTTCCCTGCAGATGCCAATTCTGTATGTCTGTTGGAGTTACAAGTTGCCTGGCTTTATCCTTAACTTCCTCTATGGATTCTGTGGCGATTACACCCAGAATTCTTTGTTCGGGAATGATTGGTACAGGTTTAGGGTTGATCAAGTGTTCTTCCACTCCCATCCGAGAAAGGGCATCAGCTTTACCGTTCTTTGTACCAGGTCGATAGGTAATTATGAAGTCAAACTCGACAAAGAATAATGCCCAACGGAGTTGTCTAGAGGATTGGGCTTTTGCGGTTATCAAATATTGCAGGTTTCGGTGATCCGTAATCACAGTAACGGTGTGTCGGGCCCCCAGCAGATAATGCCGCCAAGCCTTAAAGGCAGACTTGATAGCCAGAAGTTCCTTGTCAGTAATCGTGTAATTGATTTCAGGAGGCGAGAATTTGCGGGTCCAAAATGCCACGGGATGCAACTGATTGGTTACCGGGTCCTTTTGTGATAGAACGGCCCCCATGGCAAGGCTTGAAGCATCAGTTTCCACGATGTAGGGGAGTTCAGGGCAAGGGTGTTTTAAGATTGGTGCAGAGATAAATTTAGTCTTCAAATCCTGGAAAGCTTGTTCCGCCTCAGTAGACCATTCAAAACGTTTGTTTTTCTTTAACAAGGCAGTGATGGGCTGGACTATTCGAGAGAATTCGGGGATAAACCTGCGGTAAAAGTTAGCGAAGCCTAACATGCTTTGCACACCTTTTACAGAGGATGGTGATGGCCATTTGAGAACTGCATCGACCTTCTTTGAATCCATACGCACTCCGCCAGGTGATAATATGAATCCCAAGAATTCAACTTCAGTCACGTTGAAAACACATTTTTCCAACTTAGCGAAAAGTTTTTGTTGACGCAATCTTTCGAGGACCATTTTCACGTGTTTCCGATGTTCAGATTCCGATGAAGAATAAACGAGGATGTCGTCAATGTAAACAACAACACACAAATCTATGAGCTCTCTGAGGACATCGTTCATAAAATATTGAAAGGCGGCCGGGGCATTGCAAAGTCCGAAGGGCATGACCTGATATTCAAATAGCCCATACTTGGTGCGGAAGGCCGTCTTCCATTCATCGCCCTCTTTTACTCGTACCAAGTGGTAAGCTCCTCTAAGATCCAGCTTTGTATATATGCATGCTTTTCTGACTTGGTCCAGGAGTTCAGGGATCAAAGGTAACGGATATCTATTCTTAACGGTGATCTGGTTCAGGGAGCGATAATCTATACAAGTTCTAAGGTCTCCTTCCTTTTTTGGAACGAAGAACAAAGCTGAAGAAGCAGGGGACTTGGAAGGACGAATAAACCCATTTGCCAGGTATTGATCCAGGTATTGTCGAAGGTGAAGGTTCTCAGGCTCGGTGAGGGCATAAATTCTACTACAAGGAGGAATAGATCCAGGTATCAGGTCTATCTGGCAGTCATAAGACCTATGAGGAGGTAGAGAGTTAGCCTGATCCTTCCGGAAAACATCTTGGTATTCTAGGTATTCGGGAGGTAACTGGGGAGTCTCTGAAGAAATTGCTGCCAGTGCAACACCAGGTGGAGGGTGACAAGTAGAGACACATTCTGGAAACTGGACCGTTCTTGCTCGCCAATCGATCAGAGGATTGTGTTTCTCTAACCAAGGTATTCCTAGAATAATCTGAAACTGAGGGGCCTTGATCACATCGAACACGATCTTCTCATGGTGTCCATCTTGACTTACTAGCGTCACCTCTTGAGTGGTATGCGTTACTGGCCCGGAGGCTATCTCCGTACCATCCACCGTAGTAATGACGTCCTTTACAGCCTTGGGACAAAGAGTTAGATTCATCCTCAAAACCATTTCATGATCCACATAATTGCCGATGGCACCGCTGTCGACGTAAGCTTCAATTGCATGTAATCGATCCGGATTATCAGGGCTAATGAGGACCATAGGTATCACGAAATGCGAGGTCACAGAACTGGTTTTCACGCTCGGCAAGAGGACCTCTATTCTTGTCGGGCGAGGTCGTTTCCCTGCTCAGAGTTTGTAACTTTGGTAACTGCAGCTCCTACTGCCTTCTTGGCAGGTTTCACCGGACAGTCTCGAAGAAAGTGCCCTGAGTTTCCGCAATAGAGGCATAATTGCAACTGTTTTCTCCTTTCCCGCTCCTTTTGTGTTAGAGGACCTTTCAGACCCCCTATTTGCATGGGTTCCCCGGAGTCTACTCCTTTGGAAGGAGTTGGCGTTTTGGAAAATACTCGAGCATCAAACTTGGAACGATCGGCCTTCCTGTTCTGCAGTCTGTGATCTATTTGAACGACTAAGTCTATATAGTCCGAACAATCTTGTGGGGGATTCACTACTTGGGCTAACACATCTTTGAGCTTTCCACGTAGACCTCTATAAAACAGCGTAATCCTTTTGTCCTCAGGCCATTGAGTTTCCACTATCAGTCTGTTGAAAGACGCAATATAAGCCAAAAGGTCTTGATTACCTTGTCGCAACGAAAGAAGCTCATTGTCCAAGGCCTGCCCCTGTGAATGTCTTGCGAACAGTTTTTCCATACTGAGCTGAAAAGCTTGAGAATCATGGAGGACCGGATCATCTTGATTTACTAGAGGGATCGACCAGTCTGCCGCATTGCCACTAAGGTACGAAAGCACGAAAGCTACTTTAGCTTGATCAGTTGGAAAGGCTGCTGGCCGGCATAAGAAATGCAACCGGCACTGATTGATAAATACTGCAAACCTCTTTGGGTCACCAGAAAATCGTTCGGGCGGAGCCAGAGGTACATTCCCAGGTAGGTTGATCTGCACTGGATTCATAGAGGATGTAGAAGGAAGATTTCCCCCAGATGCGGGTAACGGGGTCTGTCCGGCTTGTGACTGTAGCAATTGTCTAGCGAGATCATCTGTTCGCTCCTTGGAAATAATCAGTTCCCTTCTTAGAGCGTTCGTTTCCTGATGGGCTGCATGCACTTCTGCCCTTAGTTCCCCAAGTAACTGGGCTAGCTGGTCGGTATCCGAGGTTTCCATAGCGCATGGACGGGAGTTTTGTGGTAGGCTTTGCGTTCTGTAACGCTCACCTGATTCCCGTAGAGGCGCCGGTCTTGACTGGGCGTATACCGTATCTTCAAAGGTGATGTGTAACACACGGCTGGCTCTTTGGGCTGGGCCTCTGTGCACTGTATGTCTGACTCGAAGGGTAAGATGTCTGCAGATAGAAAATATGGGATTAAGGAACTGGGTTATTGAATGTCTCTCTCTTCTTCCCTTTCTCTTCTCCTGTAGAACCCCAAAGGTTAACGCTCTCATCTTAGGTAAGTGAACGCCGTGCTCTCCATCTGCCTCGGGGCAGGGTGCTGTAACCAGTTTCTTCACTGGATAAGGGGAGCAGGCCTCTTGACTTCAGAGGACTGCTGTCCGTCGTTTACTGCATGAACGGTAAGTTTCGAGTAATTCTAATGTCTTTAAAGTCTTTAGTAATGATGTTTCTTGTTTTGCAGGGTTCCGGCGATGGCGGATGACGGGCTGAAGTGAGTTGAAGATGGAGCCCGTGTGATGAATAGAAGCGCCTGGAAGCACGTAAGTAAGCGCTTGTTGCCTGCTTCACGATGCGCTCTAACTGTGTTTTTATTTTGCAGGTACAAGTTCGGAGCGGCTGCAGGGTGCCGGAATACCCACTGGGTTACACCAAAGGAGTAATGGCACGTGAGTATTAAAGTTCCCCAATGTCTTTAAACGCACCTTGTTTTGTCTTTCAGATGCGGGATGCAGCGCCGAAGGCCTCCGGAGCGTGCAAAGAGTTGGTAAGCTTTTGTCTTTCAGATGCCGGAATGCAGTGTGAAGACCTCCGGAGCGCACGAAGAGTAGGTAAGCCTTTGTCTTTCAGATGCCGGAATGCAGCGCGAGGCGTTGGTGACAGCCGTTGGACCAGGTAAGTGAAGAGCTGTCACTGAAGACCGTAATGCTAACCTGTTCTTTCTTGTCTTTATAGGTGTTGCTGAAGACTGGATTCAGGATGGTAAGCCTTTTTCCTTAGGCCCAGGATCAGATGCGGAAGACAGGCCCAGGATCAGATGAGCGTTCTGCTGCAGAGGATGCAGAATAACGCAAAGCAAGATTCATCCATCGGGTGTGGTTTAAATAGCCTCCTGTAGTGCTTAGGTGTCTCCTTCCACAGCCACGCCTAGGTAAGAAAAGAGTTCCTGCTTTCCAGAAGAGTTCCAGTGTTCTGAATCTAGGGAGTGGCTCCTGCCCCACCCAACAGGAAAAGTAGTTCCAAACAGAAGAGGATCAGAGGCTCAACTGGCAGGCAAGTAAGCAGCATGGTCTGCTGCAGGTAAGTCCACCCAAGCATTATGAGCCCGGCGCTTCCAGCGCTGGGACTGGGCATATTTATGAGCCTGGTGCCACTGGCGCCAGGACTGGGTCCAAAAGGTCCCAATTGGGACTGGTTGGCACTCGGAACCTGGGTTATGGATCTGCTTCCAAGGGAGTTGGGAAAACCCTGACCTTTTGGAAGCAGAGATCATGACAATATCACATGACCCTGTTGATTGATTGAGGAGAGACTTCCAGGCAGCCTGCTGGAGCCCACACAAACGGCTCTTTCTGTTGAATGGGGTATGTTAATTTTGAGTGTTTCCTGTCAACAGCCCTCTGCCAGCAAGGAGAGACATGTGATCACTGACCCACCCAGACTTCTGGAGGCGGACCCAAACATTTGGGGAGTTGAATTGCAACAAATATATATTTTATAGAAATAGTGATAACTCATTGTAACCAAATGACAGGAATAAACAACTTTGAGAGTCTTAGTTTGAAAAATGCCCTCACGATTTGAGTCCAAACTCCAATTTGTACCATGTTCTGGGGCAAACCCCCGCTAATTATGAATATTGTGGACAATGTATTTCAGCTAGAGACATGGAAAGTTACTGGGATATATGTGGAAGGGAATTGTACCTTTGTATAATTTTTGATGGAAAACCAATGTTGCAAAACCCACTAAAATCGAAAATAAGTTGTCATTTTTGGATGCAAGCTCCTAGAAACGCCAGAGTCGGGACAGGGGCTATCTTTAGTAATATATGATGTGTGTGTATGTGATGTCAAACAACTGTGTACCTGGGAAATATGTATTTGGATCAGGAATAGATTTGTGTGCACATTGACCAGGGGAGTGTCATTTCTGCAGGTCATAAAAATGACATCACTCTGACACACTATCCCTTCCCAAATCAGGGACCAAATAATCTATTGACCTATCAAATCAAGAGAGGGGCAGGCTTAGGGATGCTAGCCTCTCCACCCATTTTCCAAAACACATAAAAGAGACTGCTGGGACAGGTAGAGACATTCAATTCCATTTTCTGCGGGACGCTCTGCCGGGAGACTCCAGACTTCACATCCATCAATCTCCAAAGACCAGAACCTTACTTCAGAACTTAAAGCAAGGGCCTAAACCCACAAACTGAGAACTCTTCTCAGCAGGTCTCAGCATCCGTAAAATCAGTTGCAAACTATTCCACAGCCGGGCGAGCTGTTTGAATTCTTTGCCAAGAACAATTGCCAGAGACCAGACCAGAGATTCAGAGAGACCCAGACCACTGTGAGCAGCACCGGTGCCTGATTGACCCACCGAGCAGAGAGAACCGAAGTCCAGTCCAGTTGACCAGATCCGTGACGAGGCCCATTCATTTCAAAATTAGGAGTGAGTATCCGCCAGAACTGTGCAGAACCCAATCTCTTAGTTAAAATAATCTAATTCAAGCGATTTTAACTTAATTAGAACAGCCTCCCAGAAATCGTGTCATCTGTCATTTTTAAAGCTGCACAACTGTCACCTGTCAATTCTGCAGCTGCAAGCTGTCACCTGTCATTTTCCGAAAATCTACCTTTATTAAATCATCCGTATCTGCCGAACCGTTTGTGCTAGGAACGAGATTTAACTTTCATCTGAAAGCTTAGAAATAGGCTTTCCAACGAACCTAGAACCGACTTCCTACTCCCTATACATTTTCCGCAATCGTGAGACACGCACTCGCGAAATTTACCGCGATTTGCGATTTGGCCCGATTTCTTCATCTGTAGAAATCAGCAGCTTTTTGCTTCTCTTTGCTAAAATTCGTTTGCAATCTGCTAATCCTTCATAGAATATTGTTAAAGTGATCCTGAACTAATATAAAGTAGCCATCACCTACCCTGAATCTCTAGAGGGAATTAAAAGCAATTTTAGCACCTTTTCACTTCCTTGCAAACCACATTAAAGTAATTCGCCTGTGTTTAAAACTCATACCTGTTTTCTCTAAGCTTGCTGGGGGAACTGGAACTTTGTATTGCATTATAAAGTGTGATTTGTTGGGATTCTTGAAGACTGTGCTCTCCTTCCATTTCTTGTATTGCATAGGGGGGGAGTGAATTGTCAAAAGAAAAAGTGATCATATTACCTTTTGCTAAAATCATAACAAGTTATTTCTGTACTGCATTGTATTCCACCTTGCGTTTCCTTGAACCATATAAAGCATTCTTTCCGACCTTATTCTTCTGTTCCTATTCATAAGTTACCTCTTGCTGACTACTGCTCATATTCACAAGTGTAATATCCATTATCAATTTATTTATAGAAGTGTGATATATGTATATATTGTTTAAATTTTCAAATAAACCTTTTAATTTGCAAAACAAACCTACTTCTTGGCTCAGTGGGGTCAGGGGGATTCTAAGAAAGGGGTGTTATACAAGGGTTGTCATCCAGAGTACTGAACTGGATATAAAAATACATCAATAAGGGTTTTCCTCAGCATCCCAGACTAGGCATTGACTTAGCTGTAGTGTTGATTGAATATCGCTTACACAGTGAGCTTCTGGAGGAAGGAGAGGAAGGGAAGAATACCTCTGAGGAGGTGAAGTTGGTAGTTTGACTTCTTAGAGACGTCAGAGATGTGAGGAGAGAAGGAGAGAGTGGAATCGAAGATAACCCGGAGTTTCTTAACCATGCAGGTGGGAGCAGGAAGAGGCCCAAGGGAGGCTGGCCAGAGAGTGCAGGGAAAGAGAGGTGTAGGTGTGCCGATACGGAGGATTTCCATTTGCTGGCATTCAGGCAGAGATCATTGGCGGCACACCATTCTTGGATTGCAGACAGACAATCAAGGATGAGAGAAGGAGAGAAGTCGGCAGAGTAGAGACGGAAAACAAGCTGGGCGTTGTCAATATAACATTGGAAGTTGGAACAGACTGCAGCGATGTGGTGGGCGAGAGGTTCCAAGTATTGGTTGAATAAACAGGTAGAAAGGTTAGATGTCTGGGGGACACTGCTGGTGGAGAGGAAGATAGAGGAGAGGAAGGACCCAACTTGGACCTGGGAGGGTCGGTCAGAGAGTTTGCATTTTATTGTTTGATTAAAGTTCTTTTATTTTTATAATCTTAGAATCTTTATTGCTCATTATTTTGTGAAGATTTTACTAAATCTGTTTGGGTTGATACTCTTATAAGCTCATGCCCCTCCTGAAGACATACCCTACCTTTTGCCTGCACTACCCAGCAAAGCAAAGAAGGCATACATATTGAGCTCTGCCTGTTCACTTTTATGATTGGGATAACTGCTGGTTTAGTAGTAGTGTTGGGTTGAGTAGGCATTTTTGCCACTTCTCATACCCATACTCCTGCACGGCAGTAGTCATTTAATCTCAGTGAGGTTGGTGGACCAGCCATTAGATGATAGGAAGAGTCAGCTTTTACAGAGCAACAGCTGCAGGTTCTAGAACAGTTGCAGCGCTTCCAAATCTCATCAAGGAAGATGCAGGGGA
The DNA here is from genome assembly GCF_040938575.1 of Ambystoma mexicanum. Lineage (NCBI taxonomy): Eukaryota > Metazoa > Chordata > Amphibia > Caudata > Ambystomatidae > Ambystoma > Ambystoma mexicanum. The sequence continues at coordinate 501,303,812 of NC_090921.1, read as the reverse complement.
ACTCAGAATACCAGAGGAAGGACGGCAGGAAAATAAGTGCAGGGGAATGGCAACAAGAGGAACACAGTAGAACATGGACAAATTAGAATCTCAGGCAGCCATAACCGTCATGGGCCTGCATTCTATTCCAGGAGGGACTGAACCTTAGAGGCCAAATTCTGAACAGCTCCAAGTAATTGTTTATGCCTGAGTAAAAGATTCCGAGGGACTGGCCATGGATTATTTTTGACACACCTTTTTCTGTAATTGGCAAGTCTCACCAAGGCGTTCCATGTCTTTGGCCCAGCTGAAGGACGGTCTTCCCTCCGATGAAGTCTCCTTGGAGACGGATGAATGACAGCTGCCAAGCAGGTAACTCCAAGGACAGGGATGACAATCCCTGGAGGATAATCCCCTCAGGGGATGGGGACCGATGTTAGGTCAAGGGACCAATCATTAGATCATAGAAAGAATCGGTGTTCATAGATGCAGAACAGCTGCGGCGGCTCAGAGGTTCGCCAAGGAAGCCGCAGAGAGAACATGAAACGGGACCACGATGAACAGAGAACAAGGACACGGATGGCTCAGTACATGCACAATAAGGTACAAGGAAGGTCCATTGACTTCCATATTAATGATGATTTGCCCGCAGTGCCCCGGACGTGGAAATCTGCGATAAGGGTTGAGGTGAAGCCAGTAGCTCTGCCATGTTTGGAAGGGAACCAGACGTCGCCACTGATGCGCATACAATTCTAAGGTGTCACCCTATTATAACGAAAACCTCGCATGGAAAACAAGGATAAGAATGGAAAAAATAGATGGGGCTTGGGGTGGGGTAGACATTAAAATGCGGGGATATGGGGGCGGGGCTCCGGGGTGTCTCCCCCGCATTTTAAATACAAAAAACGTGTTGTTTTCCAGTCACGGTTTTCGACCTCGCCATAAAAAATGTGTTGTTTTAACATAGATCCATCTGGCCTAGGTGATACTTGACAAAATGGACTGGTTTATCACTTCAAAAAACACCACATGCACTGATAATTTGTGGAATTGCCCCGATCCTGACCGGGTCCGTCTTTGCAGCAGTATCTGGAGTCCACTGCCAAGCAGGCAACTGCAAGGACAGGGATGAACATCCCTAGAGGGGACCTCTCTATATCCCATCCATCCAAAACCTTTTGGACTTCCCCTTAATGGTAGCTTTCTAATGGCATCCATATTTGTGTATCCCATTACTGTATCCTCTTGTGTCTAGTGTGCCTTTGTTTCCCAGCTAGGCTTTGCTGTCTAAAACCCAATACACACAACACTGTCATGAAATACAACATCTTACCACCCTCCAAGTGAAACATTCCTTCATTTTCCTCTTTCAGGCATTTTATGACCCAGGCTGGCAACCGCATTTGTGAAGCCATTAGACGTCTAAAGTCGCGCATGCTTTGTAACCTTCCTGTCAGACGTACTCTTAAACCACGTCTTGAACAATCCTCCTGACACACACTCACAAAACACAAACTTCTCTTGAAAGTGGGGCTGATCAGTTAACATTTGCAACTCTCTGAGAACATTTCAAAAGTGCAAGGTGCAGGGCACTCTTTTGGCAAAACTGCACTACTTTGATTTTCAGACACCAAAAAGAACCAATTCGTATTGGGTTTTTCGATTCAGCCATGCAACCGAAAGGGGCAAGCACCATCTACTTAAGACTACAAGGGTACCACCCTGCCAACACGAGTAAAGCGGCAATTATTCAAAGATGCCGCGTACCAAAGCCCAAACACCCATAAACATAGAGAGAGAACAAATACGCTAATTGAGGGAGATACGAAGGAATATCAAATCAGGGGATATGTGATGCAATATCCAATTATGAATTGAAACTGAAGCGAAACATTGGAATATGAAATGCGAAGTAACATTCAACCACTCAAATTGTAGTGGCAATTAAGAATTAAGAATCCACTAGAAAAAGTAACGTGACTCTTTTTTGTGATAAATCCAATCAGTATACGAGGGGTGCAAACTTCAAGGTTACCCCAGGTCCTTTCAATATTCTGATTGATATTGGGCAGCCTCAATATATGAGTACTCCACACATGCAGCCCCAATACAAAAATAACTAGCTACCAAGTAAACTCGCCTCCAGCTGCTCAAAGGCTCCATAATAAGCTCTATCGTATTGGACAATGGTTTCAGCAGTACATACCCCAGACTGAGCTCTGAATCTAAAGATTCTATGGCTTAAACCATGTTATGTTTCTTTAAACTTTAATCAGTCAGTCAGGGTTAACACTATAGTAGAAAGCCAAACAATAAAAAGTGTCCACAAATGTGAAAATGGCCAAAGTCTTTGCATGTGTTTTTCGATTCTGTGGTAATGGCGATTGCTGGGTCCTGAGAGATGGCCCATACTTGTTGAAAACAAGCTCAAAGGGAAGGTGGCAAAGACGCTGAATAGTTATCTATGCAACTCAATAGCTTGCAAGGCTTTTGTAGAGCTTTCTCTGAAAAGTTCTCCATCCAGTTCAAGCAGTGGCAGTGCTCCATGCAATCCACACTCGTCCAAACGAGTAGGGTTCACATGATGTCTGCACTTAGCCTTGCACTTGCCACCAGCTGGCCGCACTTCTTATTGTTTCTTACCTTATTATTATACTATGTACTGCACTGCCCCTCCCCCTTCCCCTCAAACTTTTCCCCTTCCCCTCCCCTGCACTTGCACAATCTCAATGTCACCTGGCCTAGTAAGATTGTTGTCTGTCTTCCCTCTGTCCCCACCTTTCTTGCCTCGTCGCGCCTTGAAACACCTGTGTATAGGCGGGTTATAAATGCCATATCATATCATATAATATCATATAATTAAATGCCCAATCCTTATCTGTGCAAGGAGAGAGAAGTGTTCCATTGCTTTGGAATCTTGCCTCCCAATTAGCATCTAACTTGTAGCCAATATCCTGCAGCTTTAACATTGCACCCCCAAATAAAGCTGTGTATGCCTAATCCAAGAAGGGTGTTTCACAAAGATTAGGGACACCATGTGTCCCAAAACTCACTAAGGTTTATGAGTAAAAAGCTGTGACTGCACATCACTGTACACCGGGAACTATGTTGAGCTCTATGTTAACTTGATCATTGAGTTATTGATAGAATACAAGATCACATGGTGCTGCATCTTGGGATGTCCTCCTCAGCGTTGTGCATAACATTATCTGCCAATTGAGTCGCTATTGTCTAAGTCACACTTGCATATACCACCTACTATGCTGGTGAGTGGAGTGTGTTTTTCTTTTGCTTCACAACATATCATTACGTTTCCTTCATTGCCAAAGGAACATTATCCCAAACCAGCAACGAGTGGAGGTAGTTTATCGCTACCCTGTCGTCAAAGCAATGCTACAGAGCAGGAAGAAGGGAATGGGTGCTCAGAATAAGAACTGTGCAATGGCATGACACCTGGACGCATTTGCAGCATGCATCGGCGTAAGAAACTGCTGTTATTTTTTTGTGTTTTCCACCAAATCAACCAATGAGCGATCGTTTTCCTAAAACGTCTTTGAATCAAGAGTTATGATGTAGGAAGGCTCTGTTCTCCCTTCGGTAGTCTGAAATGCATGGTGGTCAGGCTTCTGTTGGTCGGCTCTCCGAGGGGCATGGACATCATGCCAATCCTACCCCCCTCCCGAGTTCCCAGCAACTGTTGTTTCCTTATGCTCGATGGCTACGCTGCGGACGGCAGGTCATCGTCAATTGCCTGTTTATGCAACTGGTGCCCGTCAGTGCTGTCTGTGCATCCCCACTTTTCTATTTTTGGGAAAGCTCTCTTTTCTATTTTTGGGTATTACCAATCACCGGTAATACCACAATCAGCAGAAGTTGGATGGCTGCTGGGGCAGGGACAACATTGCATTTTCTTTGTCAAAGTAAAAGTGCTCCTCAGGGTGGCATGAGTCAGCATCTGTTTCTCCAGCTTGCACACCCTCTCCTGTCGCTTTATGTCGCTTTATGTCGCGAGGCTTGGTGCTCGCAGTGGCCCACACAGCATGCAGTGCCAGCATAAAGTGTTCCATGGAGTTTGTGGACCTGCACTGCCAGCAGCCCTGTCTCTGAAGCTCTCAAGTTGCGACACACTGGCCAGCTCCCCCGGCACCCAGTTCTCACAGTGGTACCATCTCTGGCTGTGGGACGGCCAGGCCTAAGGCACTTTAGAGAAACCTAAAACTGCACCCTTTGCAGATTAAGTGTTGCTGTTGCTCAGACCAAGTAAAGGTAACGGGAATGGTGTCTCACCTTTGAGGTTGGGGTGGGCGCTGAGGTTTAACTGAATGGATTAAACAGGGAGGCGCTGTCATGTAGAGAACCACACATGCAGCCTGGGCTCCACCTTTGGGCAGAGAGTGAACATTACTGGAGTTATTTCTTAGCATCCAAATGGGCTTATGAGGTGTTTTTTTTGAGGGATAATGACATGGGGATTAATTAGTGAGAGTCCACGGGAAGTAATTTAGGTAAGAGGATGCCATCTGAGTGTTTTTTTTTATTTTAATGATTTTTATTGTTTAAATATGGAGTTTGATACAGATATCGACAAGTTACAGACTTTGAATAAAACAAGAACCATAAAGAAATGACATAGCAAATGATTCTGGTCACTTGTAATAGTGTTTCTATATAGCTAAATCATTTGTTAAGAAATTTGTTAAAATCACTTACGAATATGAAATAAACTATAGTGGATATAAGCCGCATTAATATAACAAGTAGTATAAAATTAATAGTAGTACAAGTCTGCAAAGAGTGACTTATAAGTAGTGAATATAGAGATTAGGGGGGAGACGTACAGGGAGACAGACAAGAGACATATAAGAATCAGGAGGGTAGAGGATAGGGGGGGTGGGTATATTGGATTATTTTATCAAAATAAACTAATCATTTCGAACATTATTAAGTTCAAGCATTTCAATATGAATATGGAAATATGGATAGTGATGCAAATATAAGGGTGTAGATTCATGTACCATGAGCGGTTGCATTAAAACAGTTAAGATACCTGGTGAAATAATACCATTTAGCATTATATTTAGGAATTGTGTTATGATTATTGGCCATGCACATTTCCAGTTTATGAGTGTTACAAATGGTATTCCACCAGATTTTGGTAGAAAGCAAACTAGAGTCTTTCCAGTTAGCAGTGATGCATTTTAAAGCTATACAGATAAATAAATCATAAAGTCTAGCAGAGTCAGATGGGAAATACGTTGTAATGGCTATACTTCCTAAAAATATGTTAACATAAGAAAAGGGTACATCAACACAGAAGATACACTTAAGAAGCTTTCAAATTTCCTGCCAAAATTTAACAATAAATGAACATTCAAAAAACATATGCATATACGTGGCGGGAGATATGCCACATGACCAACATTTTGCATTATAATTCGGATTGGACTTAGCCAGTTTGGCCGGAGTAATGAATGCTCTATGCATGAAGAAATAATAGTGTTGTGAAATATTTGCTGATACCGATATTTGTTTGATCTTAGCAAACAGACAATACCATATCTCATCTTCAAACATGAAGCCCAAATCAAGTTCCCATTTCCGACGTATAGGGCACATCTTATAAGTTGAGGTGAGCATATTGTATATTTTAGAGGCTCGAACTTCACCAACTATGGTAAGGTGCATTAGCCTAAGAGCATCTGGAGTGAGAATTTCATTGGAAAATTGGGCAAGTGCATCAAGGCAGGAATTAATTAAGTTGTTATAAAATTGAAAGTCCTTCTTAGGAATGTTAAATGTGATAGAGAGTTGTTGGAAGGACAGGATATGCGGGTCATCTATAATGTGTTGGATGAATCTGATACCCTTTTGAATTCATGTTTTGCGGTTGAGGATCTTATTGTTAATTACTATGTTCTTATTATGCCATAATAGTGGGGAAAGATGCTTATTTGGGGTTATAGTGTGGGGAAAGAGAAAGGTTTGTAGAGCTGAGATTGAAGCTTTAATAGGGTCTAAAATCTTTTTAGACGAATGTTTGAATATGTATATATAGTCCGTGATGTCGTGTGGTAGAACTACTTGTTTTTCTAATGTACACCAGGTCGGGATATCAGCGGATATAGGATCCATGAACCATTGACGAGATTGTTTTATAAGAAATGCATAGTTATATGACTTAAAGTCAGGGAATCTAACTCCTCCCATATCATAGGGGCCTTTCAGTTTCGTCAGAGAAATTCTTTTACTTTTTCCTTTTCCCCAAAGAAAATTAAGTAGAATAGAGTAAATGGATTTGAAAAAGGAAAGGGATAGTGGGTCGGAGAGAAGTTGCAAATAGTATAGAATTATGAGAGTAAGCATCATCTTGATAGTATCTAAGCGCACCCACCAGGAGAGGTATAGTGGAGACCATTTGGATGTTAGATCCTTAAGGGTGCCCAGTAGTGTTTCAGTATTGAGTTTGATCGTATTTGGGATAGTTGGGGCAAAACGAAGACCTAAATATTTGACAGAGCTACTGCACCATTTGAGGCCAAAAGTGACAATATCATGTTTAAGGCAATATGGATTTAGGGGCATAACTTCTGATTTCTGCGTATTTAATTTATATCCTGAGACCTGACCAAATTGCGATAATACACTTAAAAGGTTGGGAATGTGAAGTTTGGGCTTTTTAATTAATATAAGAATATCATCCGCATATGCAGCTATTTTATTTGTTGAAGCACCGACTTGAATTCCCGGGATGTTTTTGTTAGATCTTATTAATTCAAGTAGTGGTTCAAGAGAGAGGATATATAGTAATGGAGAGAAGGGCAACCTTGACGCGTTCCTCTTAGTAGGGGAAAAGAGGAGGAGGTTTGACCATTTAAGTAAATAGCAGATTTGGGGGCAGAATAAAGAAGTTTAACCAGTGAAATAAATGTATCACCACACCCATGCCAACGTAGAGTTTGAAACATAAAATTCCAGTCAACACGATCGAAAGCTTTTTCCGCATCTAATGCAATGGCCGCATAGCCTTGGGGTGTCTTTTTTGTCATTGGCTGCAAGGTTGATGGCGTTTAGTAGGAGTCTTGCATTAGAGGATATGTTACGTCCTTTAACATAACCTGTTTGGTCTGGTTTAACTAGACTAGGGAGTGAGGATTCGATTCTATTGGCAAGTATTTTGGCAAAAATGTTGCTTTCAATAGTGATAAGGGAAATGGGTCGATAGTTGCTAGGAAGAGTAGGGTCCTTTTCAGGTTTTGGAAAAATGATAAGTAAAGCTTCAGAAAAGGATCCGGAGGAACAGTTTTGTGAAATGAAATATGAAAACAGTTTTTTGAGCTTAGGTGTTAAGAGTTGAGAAAATGTGTTGTAGAATTCTGTGGATAGTCCATCAGGGCCGGGTGCTTTACCTTTTCTGAGGCCATGGATGGCTTTGGTAATCTCAAGCCATCTGAGTGTTAATTGTAAGTGACACCAGAGTTTTAATGGTCAGTGCACACCATGGGAACATATCAATGGACCCCTTACTGTTAGCGTAAAGCATATGTAGGTACCCCAAATAAAACACAATGCCCTCATTAGGAGTCTGGCAGTGTGGCCAAAAACGGTGATAATGCAGTGGTAGCTGTGAGGAATTGTACCATCCACACGGTGGGTGTGCCTTGGCTTTTAAAAAAAAAAGTAATAATAATTTTGCATTTATATAGCACTACAACCCCTCAGGCATCTGAGCGCTGCTTATTATTACCCACTGTGTGTGGTGCTCATTTATCAACCTCAGAAGGATTAAAGGCTGAGTTTGGCCCTGCAGGGATTCGAACCTGCGTGAGCAGACTCTGCACAGATGTCAAAGCAAGCTCTCTACATGCTGTGCTATTTGACCGGCTATTTTGAAATTTTTAATGAAATTGAATGATGGTAGATCAACCTCCGGAAAATGCGTGGAGCTAATCCGCACACATTTTCCTATGCTCACCACATGACATGCGCATAATCCTGTGTACTCTGGGTGGATACAGACTACAGGTGCAATCCCCCTGTCATATTTAGTTGGGCTATGACAGGAGGAGTACACCATTTTTTTTAAAAAAAATTACATTTAGTTCATTTACAAGAATAAATTTGTGTAGAACCTTTGCAAAGAGTAAAAATCCATATACAAGTATTCATTGCATCAAAGTAGAAAAATACATCTTACACATTATTTACAAAATTTTTAAAAGCCAAAGTGCATAATAGAAATTGTGCAATATAAATATTAGAGTCATTATTTACATATTCCATATATACATATTTCATTACAATTCCCCATTAACATTTTAAAACTGAGTTTCACTATTAAAATGTTTACTATGATAATGTAAGCATATCATTTGTCAAATAGTGTCAGCTCCTTTTCAATATGCTTACAAAAACTTACCAATTCATAGATTAAACAATTATGAGCTCCTTGCATCATTCGAGACCATAAGAACTCGAGAAAATCCTCGTATTTAATGTTAACAAATTTCATCAATCTAGCTGTCCTTATATTCTTAAAATGGGGACAGTAGAGTATAAGGTGCTTCAGTGTTTCATACGGTTCATTACATTAATCAAAACGACATCCCACGGAATGTTTTATCTCATTCGATTTCCAGTTCTTAGTTCTATCCCTTGTATGATAAAGATTAAATCTAAATCGAATATATGTTTTTCTGGTGAATTCACAGGGGTATAAAGTAATGTGCACATATCGTGGGATGCGCTGCTTGATGAATGCACCGTATTCTTTATATAATTTATAGGTCATAATTCGCTCAATCGTTAAACACCAATCTAATTCAAAATGTTTTTTTTGGCATAGCAGGGATGATGATAAGCGTCATCCACGGTATTGTTCACTTCGCTCAGTAGTTGTTGCATTTTCAAATGATAATTATGAAAGGAGATGGGAGCATGTGTACCCAACATCTTGTTCATGTCCACATATAACGAATTTGTGGGTGGATAATGCATTTTCACATAATTGGACATTTGTCTCCATTTCCATCGGGTCGATAGTGCCACCAACCCCAATTCATGTTGGATAATAGCATTTGGAATAGACATTGGTAAGAACATTTCAGCTTTCAAAAGTGATCCCTGTAAGCAATCCAGCATAATAGTCATGTCACACAAGCAAATATCCAGTGCGTAGAGGATAACACTTTCAGTCTTCAATGACATCAATTCTATTAACGGTGTTAGCGAAAATTCGCAATACCGGGTCTAAATCTTTTTCATTTGAGAAAGAAGTGGTCTGGTCTTGCACTTAATGATATCAGTCCATGAATTAATAGAATTCTAGACTGAAAGATGGTACCCTAAGTAGAAAGCATTTTTAATGTAAGATAATTGTGTGTTCATAATGTGCCATCTGAAATTGCCTTTTTTTTGTTTCACTCCAAATTTCATAATGGCAGTTTTTGCCGGGTTTGGAGTCAAGTTATGATCTTTTGCAAATTCCTCAAAGAGTGATAATTTAGTTTACAAGCCTGCCGGAGTAGGGTCAAACAAAATAATGTCATCTGCAAAGGCGATCCATTTCAAAGAGATACTCCCAACTTTCACAAAGAACAAGTTCTTCTTTTCCCAATTCTTATCAAGATCCGACAAATAAGGATTGAACAGGGTAGCTGCGAGATTACATCCCTGCTTCAAACCTAATTCTGTGCCGATTGGAGCGGTGGTACCCCCATCCGTTGATATTTTTATTCTATACGATGTATTTGTATGCAGTTTCAGAATCCAGTACTTCAGAACACTTGGAATTCTCATCTCCGACATTTTCGTCCACAACAAATTGCGGACGACATTATCAAATGCTGAACTCATATCGATCATTGCGATATACACTGGATTAGCATTCTTATTCTTTGCCCCTGCAATGACATGTGCCAGGATAACTGCATTTAAGGTTGTGCTGATACTCTTCCTGAAACCAGTTTGGAATTTAGAATATAGGCCCTTTGTCTCAATGAAATTCTCAAGATCGTGTAAAAGTAAGATCGCAAACATTTTTGCCTCAGTATCAGTTAGAGAAATCGGGCAATAGTTTTCAGGTAGAGATGGGTCACCCCTTTTCAATATCGGGACTACATTTGCAGTTAACCATGATGATGCAATATCCCCGGAATTGAAGATAGTTTCAAATTTGGTATTTATAATTTCTGCCCACATAACAGGAACCGCCTTGTAAAGACAAGGGGGAAGCCCATCTGGCCCTGCGGCACTGGAATACGACAACCGAGAGATTGCCCAGATAATGTCACTAAGACTCCACTTCAACCGGGGGATATTGTTAAGGTCCAATGATAAGCTAGGGGCAAGTCAAATTTATGAGGCAATTGATATTTGGCCGTTATGTAGGTTTGCCATGTCTGGTCAGGGATACAGTTTGGCATAGGTAGCACAACACATTTAGTATCAGCTTTCAAAGTACGCCAAATTGCGCGGGTGTCATGTGACGTAATGGCACATATTAGCGCACAATTCTCCTTGTTATGTCTTGAAATACGGGCAAACCTTAGGTTTTGTTTGTAGAGAGACAAGATTTGGATCCGCCTTACCCTACAGGCCTTGCTGCCTAAATTGCTTTGCTTTAAGTGTCTTATGGACTTGTTTTTTCCTCTTTTTAGTAATTTGCATTTCTGGTCGTAAATATGAATATGTTTCACAGGGCTTTGATTTTTACAGAACTTCGCCAATACTGTATTAACTATTTCAGAGTACTGGATTCCAGATAATTTTTGAAAATTGACACCATCATTCCCAATCCTCCCTATTTCTAACGAAATCTGTTTGACAATCTGATTACACAACCCCTTGTTCCACCTAATGGAATGTTGAGGGCGATTAATTTCGACCACTGCAAGTGTTGTATTTACCACAAACTGTTGACATTTCAATTTCAAGGATGTGGTAAGTTGCGCATGATCACCAATCAATATCTGGTCTATTTCTAGTGGAGCCATGTGCATTAAAAGGTTACGAGAGACATAGATAAAATCTATCATTGAATTTTTCATTCCTCTTTCCCATGTTACTTTAGATTTCATGTCATTAGTCACAAGGAGCTCCATATCCCAATCAGTCAGGAGTTCTCTAAACTTAACTCCTCTAATACGTGATAAAGTTGATGAATTAGATATACCTATCTCATTCACATTTCCACAGTCACAATTAAAATCCCCACCTACAATAATCTCACATGACTGATACCTGCCAGAGATATTTTCTAAGCATGCGTCAAGATCATCTAGCATCTCATCTATTGTTAAGTTAGCGGGGTTCCAATATAGAGAAATAATGATTAATGAGGAATATCTAATTGAAGGTATGTCAAGAAAAATCCCTAATAAACTTGCAGAATCCCAAACCAATTTTGATTGAGCTTTAAGTGAGGTGTTGATTGCGATCGCTAAGCCCCCAGAGGGCCGACCTTGAGAATGCCTCTTTGCTGGCGAGCTAAAAGTAGAATAACCAGCAATCAACAATGATTCAATTTTCATAGATTCCTGAACAACAATTATCATTGGTTGTTCGTCACTAGTTAGTGCAGAGTGCCATTTCATTAAGTTCACATAACCACAGGAATTCCAAGAGATCATTTTTAATTCTGTGTAGTTAAATCGCTATGTTACAGGTGTTTTAAATGGTGGAGATGTATTGGAGCACAGAATACCCGAAAGCATTGGTTCTAGCCAAGGTAAACCTTTTGCATTTGCTACTACTTTCAAAAGCTCAGCTATATCTGGCTCCAAGCCCTCTTTCAGTTTCATACTAGGTCCACTCAAATCAAAACGCTTTTCATCAAGCACTCTTGAAGGTTCTAGAAATACAGCAGCATCCGCCTCAGATTCAAAAGTAAACAAGACCAGACCCTCGTTTTTTAAAAACGAGATGAATTTCATTACGGCTAAACCAGATGAATTTCATTACGGCCTCAGAGCTAAGATAAGAAACAGCCCTAAAATTATTTGGTCTTGCCATGGAGACCCTCATGATATCATCGGATTTTACCATTCTCAGTTGGGGAATTTTTGAGAATAAAGAGAATATGAATGAACGATTAATGCGCCTATCCATCATTTCTACAGCGTCCCCCTCAAATCCAATAATGTACTGCCTTTTAGCATCTACTTGTAAAGACCTAATTGAATTTAAATTTAGTACTGGAACATTAGGAGTTGCTACTTTCAGGGAGGCGCTCACTAGTGCGTGATGAGGTTGATTTAGTGGAATCCCGACATTGCCATTTACATTTTGGCTGTCCACATAAGAGGTTTTACTCAGGGATTCAAAGGGTTCACAGTTCTTCGGCAAGATATCCTTGTTGTTAGTACTTTGTGCTAGTGATCTACTTAGCGAAGGGCCATGTATTGATATATGGTTAAGGTCATGTGCAATTCCGATCGAATCGACATTCTAAGTACGACTAAACTTGGGGCTCCCAATGTGGACCATTGTAGGTGTCTCAACCAATTCTGTTTTTTTGCCCATACCATTTACCGCAGCTATCAACTTGTTTTTGTTCCCCACATCTTCTCTGGTGTTAATTATTTCTGCACCCTCAAACTTCATTGTTTTACCCATACCTTTTACTACAACTAGAGACTTGTTTTTGCTCTGCTCGCATTCATTATTTACAATGGGTTCCATACTCACGACATTCATACATGCTTCCCTATAAGATTTCCTTGTTGGTAAGTTTAAGTTAACACTGCCAAAGGAGTCAGAATGTATAGTATCTCTTTTCATCCTACAACTTCTCCCTACAATCGGGAAATAATTATTTAAGTTAGATTTCACTTCAATACCAGTCGTAGGTTCACTTATAGACATTACACATCCCTTTTCCTGATTTTCCAAGACCTTTAAAGACATCGTACATGTTTTTGTTTTAATTACAGGTTTGCAATTCGTTTCTTTCTCAGATGCCTTCTTCTCCAAGTTTGCACTGCCAGATTTGGAATTAACAGTCTTGGGAGAGGCTTCAACCTTCGTTACCAAATTCGTTGTAATACCACTTTGTCTCGATTCCTCCGATATATTAGAGGCAGGTGTAAGTGCATCCTGACTTTCTTTGGACAGTTGTTCTACATCAATATGCTCCTCATCAATTATTTCTAAACTAGGAGCTGATTTAAGATCTTTTCCTAATCCACCTTTCTTCTGAATTAAAGCTTCCTTTCTTCGCTTAGCATATCTCTTAACAGCGCGTAAATGCAACTTTTTGGCTCAACGAGACATAAAGGTGAGAGTTTCCCCAGATGGGGAATTCTGATTCTCCATCTTTTTTTGATGTTCAATTTCTTCCACCAATATAGATGGACTGTCAGGTGTCGGTAATGGTGATTCCGTTTTCAAGAAGTGAGTTGCAATTGTGATATTCAATGCATCAACTGATGCTTTGATCTCTTTCAAATCATTATCACATTTGCACTTCACAGTTTCAAAAGGTAAATCCTGACTGCCCCATTGCGGACATTGCGTGCATTTGTCATGACTCACAACACCTGCATTAATAGTTCCTTGTCCACTGATTTCAGACTGAATGGATCTGAGGGTGTTGACTGCAGTTATAAACCCCTCAATTTTATCCATTTTGGAGCATAAATAATGCAGAATCGCCTTTGTTTCCTTTAGTTCCAGATGGGTGACCTCATGGCCCTTATCGAGGAGGTCTAATATTTTGGTGCTCACCGGCAGAGAGCTTGGGGATTGCTGTTCAATTCCGCACGCATCGTTCATGCCCACTTCAGGATCATCCTGTAGTAATTTACTTTGGTCTTTGACCTGGTCAGGAGAATATGAAAGTGCATGCGGGATAGATCCCAAAGCACCCTCATCCGGTGTGGCCTCGTCTGTCTTAATAAAATAGCTAAAAATATTTTGGAATACCTCTCTTTGTTGTTCCATATACTATTGAGGTCATCATGCTAATGGACCGATTGACCTGTGCGTCTAATGCGGCCATCTTCTGCATAGTAGTATTAAATTGTTCTTTACTTGGAGTGCAAGAAGCTGATAAAATCATACAGTCACTCATATTCTCATTTGTGCAGTCCCTTTCCTCATCCATTAAAGGGACATGTGGGCAGACAGGAGAAACAGCATGTACTTGAGCTAGATGAGTGGCATATATAACAGTATCTATACAACTCGCAGAATCAGCAGTGATACCCCCAGCCGAAACGTCCATTAGTGGTGGTTCATGATATGAAGTGCGACCTTTGCACACAAGAGAGTCGATATTAGAGGATGTAAAAACATTATTTAATGCCTCAGTGCAACGCCCGCTCCGCAAGCCATTAGCCATTGTTAGTAGGTTAGAGTGGGATAAAGTGGAATATGCGAATACAGCAGAGGTTAAAACTTACTTTTTGTGTATGAGCAGCTTCAAAAAGTGGCAACTCTACTACTGCAAAACCAAATAATTTCGAAATGCCAGCCTATTCAAATAAAAGTGTTCCGTAGTTTAGTGGGAAATATTACCCGTACACCCCAGGCTGCCCAGGCTGCCCAGCGAACAGCCAACAGTACTTTGCAGGTACTTAGCCGGTGCACAGAGCGAGTGCGCTAGGCTGGCTGTTTATGAGGAAGTCACGTGGGCATTACAACCATAGCGGGAGGGCCGCCAAACACGGAAGCACCTTAGAGTAAAACTAACGAGAACTTTGTAAATTCGGCGGTTTCAACTAACACACGTACCGCGTCAGAATAAACACACAATAAGTACACAATATTATTAATAGTCCACTCTATGGGCACACAATGGGGGTCATTACGACCCAGGCGCTAATTGCGCCAACATTACCACCATGGTGTAAACTATGTTTACACCATGGTGGATGGCGGATTTACCGCCCCATTCCAAGGTGAGTGGGGCGGTAAATCCCCATTTCCCATTTTCCCTTCCCCCTTCCCATTTTTGCCCCATAGGGCATAATGGGAGTGGGGAAGGCGCTAATTACGCCACCGTAAATTACGGTGGTGTAATTAGCATCATGGCAGGTTAGCGCCATGGATTTTAACGGCTGCTAAAAGCAGCCGTTAAAATCAGAATCAGTCGTTAAGGGTTAACGACGGCGTTAACCCTTAACGCTTGGGTCGTAATGAGGCCCAATATCATTAATGGTCCACTCTATGGACACACAATGGGCCTCATTACAAGTACTCTGGTCCGGAATTAACACTGCCGGTAAAACCATACCGGCACCGTTTCCATGTCCGCGCAATCATGACCCGCGGCCCCGGTAATAGCACCACCCAAAACCGCCACCGCGTAAATAGGGTTCCCGTTAAGTCCGTCTGCACGGAAACCCCTCCGTTACCGTCAACACGAAACACCGTGAGCATCACAACTAGCGCGGACACGGAAATACCGGCAAAAAAATGGCGGAAATACCGTGATCACGGTGGCGGAACCGCCGCCACCGCGAACATGCCGTTATACACTGCCTGCTGAACTGAATCAGGGCACAGGTGCACCAAATCAGCCCAGCTGGACCTAGCAGGCCACTGGGAGCCTACAAAAGGGCCACACCCAGCCCAACACAACACAGAACCATGCAGGCAGCAGGTCTAGTAGCACTGGGACTGGGCCTACTCAACCAACAGGCAGCACTGCACATGGTGGCAGTAATGGCGCAGAGAAGGAGGCGTAGGCGGAGGAGGCGCAGGCGGCAACCAGCCAACCCTGCAGCTATGGCAAACCCCATTGCCCAGCCAGCCCGACCCAGCCGCCAGCCACCAATACCACGCATCAGGGCCTCACCCTGGAACCTCACCCCAGGACAGATCCACACCCTATACCGGCTGGACCGTGCAACAATCCTGCACATCACCGCCATGATTGAGGACAACATCAGCAGCCTAAATGACACCCCCACCGCCATCCCCCCCCTCTTGAAGGTTGTCTCAGTTCTGCATTTCCTTGGCACTGGCACCTATCAACACACAGTTGGTGAGCTGCACGGCATATCACAACCGTGTTTCTCAAAAATCCTGGTACAGGTACTGGATGCCCTGTTGCGCCATGTGTCGGAACACATAGCCCTACCCCGCACCCTCCCCGAGGTCATTGCCACCAAGTTGGCCTTCCATGCCATAGCAGGCATGCCAAATTGCATAGGCGCAGTTGACTGCACCCACGTCGAGCTGACAGTTCCACATGCAATTGAGGCGGTGTTCCGCAATAGGAAACAGTATCACTCTTTGAATGTCCAGATGGTTTGTGATGCCATGCAACTGATTACAGACTGCTGCGCACGTTTCCCAGGCTCATCACATGACTTAATGGTACTGCGGAATTCCATGTTGCCACGGTACATGGAACGCTATGCCGGACAAAGCACATGGCTATTGGGTGAGTACAGCTGATGATGCAACAACCCTGTCGCAGTGGTGTGTGTGTGTCCAGGCCAATGAGCATTGTGAGTGTGCCGCTGTGACCGCACATGCATCACCCCCCTTCCATCTACCAAATACACAGCGGATGCCAAACATCATGAAGGAAGACATGACAGGGCACCACAATGTGCCCGTGCACACGCTGCCACAGCCAATCCCGTCACTGTCCCATGAACCCTGTGCCACTGCAGACACCCACCCTCAATTGAAACACTGCCCCAAAAAGCATGAGAGGCGTGTAAATGAGACGACGTGTATTTACTACTTCCGTACAGTGGAGTCACTCTGCCATGTGTGGACAGCACTGCACCATGACATGCACACAATCAAATGTCACCCGCAGGGCACAGTAAACATGCAAGTTAATGTGTAGGCCCATATGCAGTCAGCGACATACCTCGTGATGCCCAAGACATACCTCCATACACTGCATGGTACATATGCATGAATGAATGATGATACACGAATGCACAGCAGCAGATGAGGACATGATGCCACAAACACTGACATGTTCCCCCATCTACATCCCATGTAGGTGATGCGGGATATGCACTCACGCCATGGATGATGACACCTGTACGGAGACCAAGGAACAGGCATGAAGAGGCATACAATAGGGCACATATCCGCACACGTGGAATGATTGAGAGGACATTTGGACTGCTGAAGGCCCGTTTCCGCTGTCTGAGCAGATCTGCCGGATCACTGCTGTACAGCCCAGTGAAGACGGGCAAAATCACGCTCGTATGTGCCATGCTGCACAATATATGCCTGCGCAGGAACATCCCAATGCCACCAGACGCAGATGCGGAAGATGGGGATGGGGATGGGGATGGGGATGGAGATGGGGATGGGGATGGGGATGGGGATGGGGATGGGGATGGAGATGGGGATGGGGATGGTGATGGGGATGGGATGGCACCGCCTCCCCCTGGGGGTCCACATGATGGCCAGAGAGCACGGGATGCCCTGATTCGCATTTACTTTTGAGTCACAGCACATTCACAGAAATGCACAAACATGGTGACGACAATGAATTAATAGTTGCACTGCAAAATAAATGATCAATGTCCACACATGTATGTCTTGATTTGAAATGGTGATGTATTGATGTAATAACAACAGGGAAGAAGGTGCATTGGTTAGGGAAGCTGTACACGCGGGGCCACCCACCACCAAAACGTGCCCACCCCCACCCAGAGCCCATTGTCCAAACCCCCAAAACTACCTACCCCACCACCCAAACGTGCCCACCCCTCTCACACCCTTGTAGTCCACATGTGTCCTGCACTGCCCCACACACATGCCATCACTTCCGTGTGCGCTTCTGTGCCTGTGCAACCTTGCCCGAAGGACCCGTTAGCCTACTCGAGCGCCTCCTTGGACTGGCAGTAGTGGAGCTGGATGGGGTGGTAGTGTTTGATGGGCCAGAATCTGGGATTGAGGGCATCCGTGCCAGATTTGCCTGTTGGCCAACCAACATGGCCTCTACAAGCCTGGAGGTGTGGTCGATGCCCTCCCGCACATGGCGTGCAAGGGTCACTATGGTGCTCGCAAAGCGTCCAATGGACCTCGACAGGCGACGCACTGAGGCGCTGTAGCTCTCCCTCTGCAGCCTGGATTCCTCTAGCTGCCTCTCCACCAGCTGGGTGAGGGTAGCCTGCTGGTCCTCCATCCGCTGCATGCGGGCATTCAGTTCGGCCATGGATGGGGTGGGCGACCTCATGGGACTCTCCAGTGAAGTGGGGCTGAACCCCAGCTCATGGAAGGAGCCCAGGTCTTCCAATGTGGGCATCTCCCCCTGAGGCCCCGTTTCCGAGTGCTCTTGCAGGGCACTGTTATCACTGCAGGCCGCCCCCTCTGCAGTGCTGCTGCCTTCGGTGTTGTGTTGGGTGGCCATGATAGGTTCCCGTGGCACCTGTCTAGACTCAGCCAGTGTGGAGACGGTGGGGATGTCGGTGGTGGTGGTGTGCCGCA
Source organism: Ambystoma mexicanum (assembly GCF_040938575.1). Lineage (NCBI taxonomy): Eukaryota > Metazoa > Chordata > Amphibia > Caudata > Ambystomatidae > Ambystoma > Ambystoma mexicanum. The sequence continues at coordinate 501,285,425 of NC_090921.1, read as the reverse complement.
CATCTGTAGTGGCTGGTAATGTGGCCAGAGGTGCAGAACTGCCGGCAGCATCCTCCTGTGTGGTGGCGGTGGCTAGTGTACTTGCCAATGCAGATTGGCTGGCCTGTTGTGCAGTATCACTGTCACTTGAAACGGCTGTGGGGACACAAAGGGCATGCAATTAGTGTTGTTGTGGTGGCAGATGGGTGCATCACATGCGTCATTAAGATTGTACATTGAATAGTGTTAGTCACATGCATCTGATTGCTGGTGTCTGCATTCAGTGATATTGGTTGCCATACGGATCATGATGGGTCCTTTGGCCCACACATGCACTGCCTGAGGGGGGGTTGTTGATGGGTCCTTTGGCCCACACATGCACTGCCTGGGGGGGGTTGTTGATGGGTCCTTTGGCCCACACATGCACTGCCTGGGGGGGGGTTGTTAATGGGTCCTTTGGCCCACACATGCACTGCCTGAGGGGGGGGGGTTGTTAATGGGTCCTTTGGCCCACACATGCACTGCCTGGGGTGGGGGGGGGTTGTTAATGGGTCCTTTGGCCCAGTACTCACAACTGCATATTTACATGTGGCATTCATGTTTGGGCACTTACCGGCATCTGCAGGTGGGCTCACTCCTGCCTCAGCCTGCCCGATCCCATGGATTCCCTCTAGGTGGAGGACGCTGCTGCAACGCTCCTCCCATGCTTGCAGCCTCAGTGGGGAAGGGGGTCCTCCGCCTGTCCCACTGCTGCGTTGGCGGTGCGTGGAAATGAGGTTGCGTACCCTCAGCCTCAGGTCGTCCCAACGCTTGTGGCAGTCCTTCACGCTCCTCACTGCCACGCCAACGGCGGTGCACTTGCGTGCAGCTTCGGCCCACACCTCCTTCCTCCGCTGCTGTGTGGCACGCCATTGGTCGGCGCTGAACAGCATCTCAGCATTGTCCACAATGTGCTCCACCAAGACGGTTAGCTCCGCCTCGCTGAAGCGCTGTTTGCGCTGCCTCTGAGCAGGAATCCTGGCAGACATGCTGGTGGTCCCTTTTGGCTTCTCAGAGTTAGGATTGTGCTTGTGCTGGCTCTGGATGGCAATGGATTGTGCTTTTATATGATGGCCGCCTCTCTGTTTCCTGTTTTGGCGATCATGGTATTTCCGGTTCCGTGTCCGTGGTGGCAGAGGCGGAAAAGGGTTTTGCGCCACTTGTGGCTTCGTTATTTCCATTTCCGTGGGGTTTTCCGTGACGGCGGTAACAACGTTTCCGAGTCCGTGTGGTGCGCGCGACCGACAGCGTGTAATCGGACGTTTTTTCCGCAACCTTGCAGACACGGAAACGTTTTTACCGCCGTCACGGATTTTGCACGGTCCCGGACTGGCAGGTTGTAATGAGGCCCAATGTCATTAACAATCCTTAGTGTCCACGGGTAATTAAAAAGGAAGTACCCGTTCACTCCTCCTTCTTCCTCTTCAAAGGTCAGGCAATCCGTGCAGCAGTAAAGGACGTCCTCCGATGAACGTACTGACAGCGCTTATGCTACTCGTGGCTTCTTAGAAGTGGAAGCGGTGCTGCGATTGTTCAATGCTCAATGCTCCTCCTCAATACCGACAGCCAACAGTACTTTGCAGGTACTTAGCCGGTGCGCAGCGCGAGTGCGCTAGGCTGGCTGTTTATGAGGAAGTCACCTGGGCGTTACAACCATAGGGGGCGGGCCGCCAAACACGGAAGCACCCGTTCACTCCTCCTTCTTCCTCTTCAAAGGTCAGGCAATCCATGCAGCAGTAAAGGACGTCCTCCAATGAATGGACTGACAGCGTTTATGCTGCTCGTGGCTCCTTAGAAGTGGAAGCAGTGCTGGGATTGTTCAATGCTCGTCCTCAATACCGACAGCCAACATAGCTTTGCAGGTACTTAGCCGGTGCACAATGCATCTGCAGAAGGGGAAGGGCCAAATGTTCCCCCGAACAGTGAACTGTCATGTCTGGGACTTCGTGTTTACAGTTGTTCACCCCACAGGGGGACCCTATTCATAAGGTACGAGTATGTGGTTTGCAGGAGCCAAAAATTCTGGTCTCGCCACAGCTTCAAGGGAGACCTGCCGCTTTAATCAGGAACCACAGAGTGCTCCATTAACCAGAGAGATCCTTTGATCCACAACAGATGGGAAGATCAGTGGGACATGACCTCACACATACAGGAGATTGTGGTTGGAGACCCTGGATTGGTTCATTAAGGTAGGCTTAGCCTACACCAATCCCTGTGGTCCATTTGGCTATAAAAGAGGACCAGGGCCCTCTTTTGGTAGATCATGTGAAGGCTCCACCAGAAGCAGAAGGAAGAAGTCATCATTGCACCATGGCTGAAGGTGCGGTCTGCCTTGCATCTTCCGCCAGTGAAGCAAGGCAAGGACCTCCAGGAGGGAAGCAATATCCCTCCCCTAAACATTTCCCAGGGAACAGATGAAGATACCGAATCTAGAGGATCCTCCAGCAGCTCCAGAACTGGTACCCAGGCAGCACACAGCGTGCCCTGCTAGGCTCTACAGCAAGCTTCCTGGGTGCAAAGGGCCAGAGAGTCTCTGAACCAAAAACCAAGTACAAGGCAGCTGCTTGCAACACAATCCTCAGCTTTGGGCCGTCCGCCTTCAAAGCGGACACAAGCCCTGTGAAGAGGTTAGGAGAAGTGCGTCGACGAGCATCTACCGACGTCAGCCTCAAAAGACATTCTCAAACCAATCGAGTCCCTTGAGCTGCAATCGACTGCAACACTGACCATTGTTACGCCACAGTCGCTTAAAGCCTTACGAGACGCCTCGACTAGTGCTTCAGAACCACTGACCAGCCCTGAGACAATAATTCCTGATCCAGAGCCGCTGTGGAGGCCAACCTGCAGCTGCCCATCCTGCTTTGCTCGCCAAACTGTTTGCACCCCGATACCCGCAGCTGACTCCCATATTGAACTTTGTTACATAACGCTGCAAAGCGCCCGGAAGCCAACTCGAGCCTGTCGAGCACCAAGAACACCTACATTTTAGGACTCATTGCTCCCTTTGTGCTGAAACCAAGTATCCTTGAACTGTTGCAATTATTTACTATACCAACTACCCTTCTGCCAGTATCCAGGTTACACCCCGTTTTCTTCTTTGAAACTGTCTGTCCTCTGCATTTCCTTTACATGGTGGGTTGTATTTAGTAGTGCTGCTAGAACTGTCTGTTGTGATAATAATAAAGTAGATATTTTTTTACAACCTTGACTGGAACCTTTTTATCAATGGGGAATAATTATTTTTTCATTGTGTTGCAACTGACCAATGATCCACAAACCTTGTGGATAAAAGCCTGCCGTTCCATCCACATTACCAGAATTCTACAAGGAGCTTTATAATTTGCTTGTGTTTCCAATCTGTTCGGATCCCTTCCGGTTTACTAGAGGAGTGGGAAGGATTGATGGTTTAGAAACCAAATTCACCCCAGAACCATTGGTTCCCCCGGAAATTGATTCGTCACATTGGTGGTAGACGGTCGGATCTAGTTGGAGGTTTGTTCACAGCTTAATTTACCTAACGATAAAAGTACTGTTGCAGGCAACATTAAGAACACTGCTAGGTGTTTGTAATAATCATGGATCTTGACATAGAGACTGTGAATGGCATGAGCAAGGATGTTCTGTGCATCCTATCTGAAAAGAGGGGACTTCCCCACAGCACCAGGGTTAATACACTTGAGTTTCTGACCAGCCTCCAAGCTTGGATAGAAGCAAGGGTGGCTGGGGAAGAGACCCCAGGGGACGGGCTAGGCGCTGTGTACCCAATTGAAGGAGACCTACCAGTAGGGGTCATGGAAGAGGACGAGGAAGACAGAATGAGCTGTGTTTCTCACCAACCATCCCTCCGGACGTCAAGTGTGGTTTCCCAACCATCCATAGTGTTAGTGAGGTCATGGTTTGGTGTGGCATTCCGCAGGTCCCTGGGCTCAGCACAGCATATAAGTGGCCCAGTAATTGTTCCAGTGGTAAACGATGTAGTGGCTAGAAAGCTCCTGCTGGAGAAGAGGAGACTAGAACTGGAAAAACAGAAAGAGTGGAACAAGGTCACCATAGAGCTGCGCAAACTGGCCAACAGACCCACCTTTAGCGAAAGCAGCGATAGTGGCTCAAACCAGGATGCCTGGGATAAACCATGGCACCACATCCCCAAAGATTTAGTGCAGTCTTGTGAAGTATGGAAGAACATTTTTGACTGGTTTGAAGCACTCCAGCTTGCTTTTCAGCAGGCAGCCATCCTCAGGAAGTTCTGTAAAACCCCAGAGCAGTATCCCAAGAGCTTCAGATAGCTTGGAAAGAAATGTGGGCAGATATTTGAAGCGTTCACGCACTTGCCATTGAAATATTTGAGCAGGTGGTTGGCTGGTAATGAAGTTGACACATTTAAAGGGAAGTACAATTTGATTGCATGTGAGCATGTTTTGAAGAATTGTGAGGTTGACCTACACCAGCATCTTGTGGACAAAACTATTACAGACCCCAGGGAGTTTGCAAAGGCTGCTGATAGGTTTGTAAGTACTCCAGTCCAGAAAAAGGCTCAGGTGAGAACACCCAAACCAAAAGAGAAATCTTTCGACAAAAAGGTTAACAAGGATGGGAAGGACTAAGGTCCAATCCACTCCTCTTCGAAGTCGGGTCCCCAAAAGAATTAAGGGAAATCCCAAAACTTTAGTTCATCTGTACACACCGAAAAGAAGAGCACAGGCACCTTTATCACTGAGACACCTACGTTCTCACTACCAAGGTTGATTTGTGTGTAAGGAGCTCGGCCATAGGAAAGGGGATTCTGCTTGCAAGGGCTTACTGAAGCAAGCCATAGTGAATGTTGGAGTCATAGAAGAGGCCATCATTAGTGTGGTCCTCCTAGAAGAGGACTTCCCACTAGGCCAAATATTGTCTGAATGTTGATTGGCTACACCAAGTGGGAACGGCACCGGGTCTTCAGAAGAGACCCCAGTTCCCAATAATGCTCAACTCTATTTAGAACATTTGCATATCAATGGACACAAAACTCCTGCCATCCGAGACACTGCGGCTAGCCTCACTACTGTCACCCGGCAGTGGGTACTGCCAGGCCACTATATAGATGGGCCTGATTGTAGTATCAGTGGGTTTGATGGAAAGAGTAAGTGCCCCTTGTTGACAGTAGAGTTTAGCTGGCGAGGTAAAACAACACAGAACCGTGTAGCTTTGAAAGATTCCATCCCTGTCCAATGTTTGTTCTGTAATGATCTTCCTGATCCCGAGAGTCATGGCATCACCCGATCGAGGGCCAAAGAGAATGCCAAATTGAACACACTCAGAACTCGAGGGCCTTGAGTGCTTCTGGAGGACTTGTTGAAGGGACCGGCATGGCCGATAAACCCCTGATCTGATGCCACAGACTGCTAAGTCACCTGCGGGAGAGGTGCCAGTAGCCACCGAGGACCTTACTTTGGCAGCAGAGAACTCAGTGACTTCAGAGTTGTCTGGCGCAGTACAGGAACCTGAATTGGAGGAACAGGTGAGCTCAGATCTGAAGCGCCTGCCCAAGCTGGATGAGTTTGCATCAGATGGGGGCACAGATCAGATTGACTTCTTTGAAACCCAGAAAAAGTATACCACTGTGGCGGCCCTGCAGAAGCAGGTGGAGGAGCAGGTTTAGGGTGAGGTCTCTGGGCTGTTTAAAGTGTACTGGGAGGATAGACTACTGTAGAGTGAGCCAAAGGACTCTGAGGGTGAGTGCACCAGAAAGCTGGTGATTTCCCAATGCCACAGAAAGTTCCTTTTGGATTTGGCTCACCAAATTCTTTTAGTGGGTCACTTGGGAGTGACTAAGACATTGGACAGGTTATCTGTTCACTTTTACTGACCACAGTTCAGCATAAAAGTTAAGGATTTTGTCCAGTCCTGCCCGACTTTTCAGGCTTCTGTCAAGTCAGGTGGTGTCACAAATGCCCCCTTAATTCCACTACCCGTGCTTGGCCGGTCTTTCGAGAGAATAGGCATGGGCATTGTGGGTCCTCTGGATGCTCAAACCAGCTCAGGGAACAGATACATCTTGGTGGTGGTAGACCATGCCACAAGGTACCCAGGGGCTGTCCCTCTGAGGAGCATCAAAGCCTATGTGGTTGTGAAGGCTCTGATTGGGATATTCGCCCATGCTTATTTCCCCAAGGAAGTCACTTCTGACAGGGGATCAAACTTCACATGACCATATATAAAGGCTATGTGGGAAGAGTCTGGAGTCACCTACCGGTCCTCTACATCCTTCAATCCACAAACAAACATGCTTGTTGAGCGTTTCAACAAGACCCTGAATGGCTTGATAGGTGGCTTGGAAGGGCACCTGAGGAGAAAATAGGATATTCAACTTCCATGCCTTCTGTACGCCTACTGGAGGTCCCACAGAACGGAGTAGGGTTTATCCCCTTTGAGCTTCCTGTTTGGACACCCTGTATGAGGTCCACTCAATCTAGTGAAAGAGGGATGGAGGGCAACCCCTCATTTACACATAAAATGTGGTGGACTATGTACTTGGCCTTCAGTCTACAAGGACCAAGTACATGGACCAGTCGACGGAAAACCTAAAGGCCAGTCAGAAGCTGATGAATCACTGGCATGACCAGAAGGCCACAAAAGCAGTCTATTCTCCAGGCCACTGGGTATGGTTTATGGAGCCTGTCAAATCCAGCACCCTTCAGGACAAGTGGAGGGGCCTTATTGTGTGCTGGAAAAAGTCAGTGAGGTAAATTATCTCATTGACTTGAAAGGACCTAAACAGATGTGCAGGGTCTTTCACGTTAAACAGCTAATACACCATTGTAGTCGGGATGACTTGGTCATTGCATTAGTGACTGATGGAGAGCGAACAAGCACGTTGAACGAACGAGCACATCAGAGAGAGCAGTTCATTCGGAAAGTGCTGCACAATATAATTTCTCTCCAATCATGACAAGATCTTCAAGAGGTGGGATAGGAGACTAATGCAGAAGAAGGGGAAGGTTGCCTTGTTGCAATGTTGATGTGTGCATTATCTGAAAAGATACACTGTTTAACAAAAAGCATCCTCTTTGAAAGTACGACATCTAAACACCAGGTGTCCTTCTGTGTGTCCTGACGAAAGCCTTAGCTGGACTATTAGGCGTCCAGGTTACAACAGTGGACACGAATCACCTTGTGGTTGTATATTCTAAGGCTGGAAACAGAGTCACTTCTGTCGACACATTGTGTACGAGGGTTCCTTTCAAAAATCAATCATAAATGCTTATGATTGGAAGTCACCTTGTTCTACTAACACCACCAAAAGCTAGCAATGGGCTTTGTTGAGATTTAACAGTTGTCTAGAGATACATTTGTATGTTTTTTTAATACAGTGTTTGATTCACTGTTGTTATATGTTGTTACACGTTGGCCCTTTTTTATAAATGGACCATTGCCGTCCTTGTTTTTTAGTATGCACCAAAAATAAAATTGATTATAATTTTTGTAACACTGGTTCCTGCACATATCTTGTGATATATGTTTCCACACAAGATCTTCACTTACAGTTGCCTCATATCAGTACCTATATGTTGACATCAATAGGTAGCTTGCTTTGGGGACTTCTTCTTTTGCCCATGTACTACAGGCCACATCCCACAAGCCCCTAACAAAAAAGTGGTCTTTGCTGCTCATATAGCATTACCTCGAGACTGAGGAGGAGACAGAACCCCTCCCAGGCCTGCTGCAAACAGAAGCCACAGATGTGTCAGTTGAAGGTGTCAACCTTGCAACTGACCTGTCAGAACAGCAACTGACAGATTGTCGCTGTTTACTGGTACAGTTTGCCTGTCTGTTTTCGCTGACTCCAGGTTACACAGATTGGTGCACCCATGATGTGGACACTGGAGACAGTTTGTCAGTGAAGAGCAGGATTCACTGGATGTCTGATAAGGTCAGTGTGAGGTATTCGACCATCCCGTGGGTGTGCGCTTGCCTGGGCGTTTTTAAAATTTTAAATGAAATTGAATGATGGTAGATTAACCTCCAGAACAAGTGTGTGGAGCTAACACACACACATTTTGCTATGCTCACAGCATGACATACGCATAGACCTGGGTACTCTGGTTGGACACAGCCCTACAGGTGCAGTCCCCCTGTCATATTTAATTGGAATATGACAGCCATGAGTGCACCATGTCGCCTCAGAAAGGGGGGGGGACCTTCACCCTGCCTTGGACAGTCTAATTAACTAACAAAGGCTTCATGGATCTGCCCTGTCCTTTTGTTTAGCTCTGTAGCTGATGACAGCATCCACATACTAATCAGAGTTTAATTCAAACAGACCCACATGGGGCCTGGCTGCAGCGGCTAACAAAGGAGACAGGAAACCCCAACACCCTTTATTTTGCACTCTGTCAACCTGAAGCCAGCTCCAAACACCAATGACATGGCAGCTGCCTGCAAGACACTCCTCAGCTTTGGGCTGTCTGCCTTAAAGCGCGGCACAAGCCCACTGAATCAGCAAGAAGTGCATCGACGAGCATCTACCGACATTCACATTAAAGGACATTCTTGAGCCAGTCAAGTCAAACTCTGACCATTGTTACGCCACAGTGACTTAAAGCCATCCTAGATGTCTCAACCTGTGCTTCAGAACCACCGACCAGCACTGAGACAATGAATCCTGACCCCGGGCCACCGTGTAGGCCAGCCTGCAGCCATCCGTCCAGCTTTGCTCGCCGAACTGTTTGCCGTCTCATACAAGCAGCTGACTCCCGTCTTGAACTCTGTCACAGAAGCCTGCAAAGCGCCCTGAAGCTGACTCGACCCTGTCGAGCACCAAGAACACCTACAGCACAAGGTACATTGTGGTTCTGTCTCCCTGGTCCTTCTCTGAAGGCCATATACATACTTTAAGACCCATTGATCCCTTTGTGCAGAAACCAAGTATCCTTGGGCTGTTACAAATATTTGCTGTACCCACTACCCTCCTGTCAGTATCAAGAGTGTATCCCTTTTCCTTCCTTGAAACTGCCTGTCCTCTGCATTCCTTTACAGGGTGGGTTGTATTTCATAGTGGTACTAGAACTGTCTGTTGTGATGATAATAAAATAGATATGTGTATACAACGTTGACTGGACAGTCCCTTTTTATTATTGGGTAGTAATTGTATTTTGCCTTGTTGCAACTAACCAACAATCCACAACCTTTCGGAGATAATCCTGCTGTTCCCTCCACGTTAACAAAATTGGACAAAGAGGTTTATAATTTGCCTGTGTTTCCCATCTGTTCGGACCCCTTCTGGTGAATAGAGGTGTGGGTGGGGTTGATTGATGGTTTAGAAACCGATATTCACCCCTGGACCACTGGTGCCACGGAAGTTTATTCTTCACAGTAACTTTGTGCATAACCACTGGATTACCGCACCACCGAACTATGGGTTTGGAAGTAAGATATAGGAAAACCTCCAACAAAATGCTGGAGGTGGTTCTACCACCGTACCACAAAAAACTCCCATTTTGGCACAATTCCCACCAGCGGTATTTCCGGCGAAATCCACATGGAGTTCTATGGATTACATATTTGGGCATTAACACCAGCATGCCGCCACTTTTAATCTGGTAGTAATTCCACTAGAGGAAGTGGCCATAACGGTAAATACATTTGGTAGTATCACAGATGATTTACCACTGAGATAGCACCAAACCTGTAAGGAGGCCCTCCAAAGATGTACATGTCCCTAAAAATCCATCATGATCTGCAATTCTTGCAGCGCTTATATCCCAATATGGTGGGGTTCGTAGTGCTCTATTGCATTACTGGGCACACAAGACCGCAAGTATTTACTGGCATATCCTAATTGGGTGTCTCATTAGAATGGTGTACATGATTTTCAGTTGCTCACCTTCAGTTCATACTGGCAGATGTCCACATTCACCAATCATTTTGCAACACACATTATTAATATCTGATGTATACTTACCAACGATTGTCCCTATATTAACCCTTATAGGCCTCAAGTTATGATACATGGGCAATGTGATCTATATTCAGTTACAGGTTCCTGAAGACGGTTTGGACATAGCATTATAGGGCTCTTCTAGCCGAAATGTAAGTCAGTCTATTTCTCTTAAACAAAAACATCTAAATTAAGCATTTAAAAAAAAGAAATGTGCCATAATTATTCATGTCTAACACATGGAGATATTAAATGCGCCTGAAAATATGGTCCCAGGATTATCTACTTGAGCATCACTAGAATGTGTGTATCTCTTCTAATACATATTTTTGAAAGTGTGTCTGTCTGTGTGTCCACTATAGAAATTAAGGGGGAAATATCTCTGGCCCCAAAGGGGTCTACCACAGGTAACATTTGAAAAGAAATCTAATGACTTGGTTGAAAGTTGCAAGTGCTTCCCCCCGTGGAAAATATTACAACTTGTGCTAATTTTGCAAAATTTAAAGTTGCTGAAGTCCGCCCCTGGCGGCTGAACATAGAGCAAATGCTTATCTTTCTTAAAAAAAAAAAAACAACTGCATCAAATGCGATCAATGTGGTCAACAAACGACCATAATAAAAGCTGAAAATGTTCCAAAGTTTAGTACAATAGATCCAGGCAAATTAACACAAGAGAATCCGGCCAATGGCTCCTCTTGACACTGAAGAAGTACCCATCCCAATTTCCAACAAAACTGTAATTCAATTGTCACCAGAACAGAGACAGGCCAGACAACAGATGGATGCAGCCAGACAAACTGCACAAATACTGCAGGAGAACCCAAAACAAAGGCAAACTAGACAACAGCTCAATGCAGCTAGGAGACCCCAGATAAAAGGTAAACCCAACAACAGGCTGATGCAGCTAGACAAACAGCACAAATGCAGCAGGAGACACCCCAACAAAGGCAACCCAGACAACAGCTTGATGCAGCTAGGAGACGCCAGATCAAAGGTAAACCCAACAACAGGCTGATGCAGCCAGACAAATAGCACAAATGCGGCAGGAGACACCCCAACAAAGGCAACCCAGACAACAGCTTGATGCAGCTAGGAGACCCCAGAACAAAGGAAAAACCAAACAGGCTGATGCAGCCAGACAGATAGCAAAAATACAGCAGGAAACACCACAACAAAGGCAACCCAGACAACAGCTCGATGCAGCTCAGCATGCTTTAAATAGACAGCAAGAGACAACAGATCAACATCAAACAAGACTCCAGAGTCAAAGGGCAGGCAAGTTGAGGTACTCTTTTTGGTTATGCCCCTACAGAAAAAACACACATCATTATAAATACTAAGGTGTTCAGAAACAATGCAAGTCATTTCATAAGTATGTATATGTATGACTATGTATTGATAAAGAATACAGAACTATTAGAGATTGTGAGGGCAATGTGATTGAATGGTGGGGGTAGGTGCACATCTTCCTATTGGATGGGGAAGCACCTGCGTGGGTCCGCCCACGCATTCAATAATTTGGAAGAAGAAGAAGCAAATGCATATGACTTTTTGTTTACCATTGGAAACAATGTCTAGCTTTTGTAACTCTGTCTATTGTGTACTGTGTGGAGTTCGTGGAGTCTGTCTTCACTGTCTACAGTTTTTTCTTTTCCAAGGGGAGGCGGATTCAGCAACAAAAACTCCCAGAGGCGCGGAGGTAGAACCAGAAGTGGCTTGAAGTTTACTAACAAATTATGACCTCAGACCTGGTCTCATGGCCACTGAATGTGAATTTCCTATTGAATCAATGCTCACAACTGCTAATTTGTAACATCTTTTGGCACAAGTGCATAGAGCAGTTACTCATTCCTAGAATCTCCATCCCACTGCTCTGTAGACTGGATGGAGTCCCATAAAGATGGGCATGTCATCGTCCTGGGTGACTTTAACTCAAATTGTTTGACATTGAGGTAATTGAGGGCTCATTATCCAAGACTTTTGAATGGAATAATTCTGTCCTTGTGGATTATCAAGCTTTGGGTTTGAAAGGTAGTAAATGGAAACACAGGGGATTATTATACATGGCACAGTGCTAACAAGAGGTCTGCCTTTCATTACATTTTCCTTGACAGCTTTCTGATGGCCAAAGGTACTGAATGTAAAACTTCACAAAACTCCTGCAGTGATCACCATATTGTGATCTGTTCACTCAACTGGCCGACTGGAAGAAAACAAGAGAAATGTGACATAGACATTGGGGTTAACTCTGCTCTAAACAGAATTACATAGAATCAAAATAAGAACAATAAGGTGAACGAAGAAACGAAGAACGACAAAATTAAGGGGGCAATTGAATATACGAACTATGACTGGAAATTGCTGACCTTCACGCATGCAAACTTTGCCAATTTTTTACACCACGCAGTTGTTGAAAAACAAAATAAGCCTAAAAAGAAACAATCCCTCAACAAGAAAACTCATAGATATGACAAAGAATCAATGTGCTATAATGGTCCAGACAGATGCAGAAGATATGTTGACTCATCCCCAGAAGGAAGATTCTCGATCTTTCTGGTCTCTTATGAATAATCAAAGCAACAAATCAGGAGAAAACACCATTAATGCTGTTTGAGAAGCGGTCTGGGTTGAACACTTTGGAGTCTTACATGGGCAGTCAGAAATAGAACATGTCATTCATGACATGTATCATTTCAAAGAAAAAGCGATTTTGGGTGCCATTGGTTATGGCCATATAAAGAGCCAGCAATTCAAGAGCTCCTGTTCCGAATAAAACCTACAACAGCTTATTTAAGGGAGCTATGTTGGAGTGGATAGGGATTTTGAAGTTTCTATTTGATGACATTCTGAGGACAGCTACCTCACTCATGTGGGAGATGGCGTACGTCATTCCGGCCTACAAAAAAGGTAATAGATCGGACACCAAAAAATTACCGTCCTATCAATATTTTAGACGTAGAGAGCAACAATTTTGCTAGGATTATTTTACAACATTTAGAAGCATGGGTACAAAATAAAAATCTGTTATCTATCTATCAAACCAGCTTCCGGAAGAACCACAGCACACATTTGAATGGGTACGTGTTAAGCTGCCTTCAGGATCTGGTTACAAGAGGAAACTATTCAGTTTTACACCTGGCAACCTTAGACCTCTGTAATGCGTTTGATACTGTGTCGTGATCAAAGCACTGGGCCAAGTTAAGGAAATCGGACATTCCTGAGGGTCTGCTAAAACTGATTAATAAGCTGCATGAGGTTACCAATGTCCATGTCAGATTAAATTTGGAGGGCAGCCTGTTGGGAAAAATCCCCATTAACAACAGTTTGAGACGGGGTGCTTTCTCGCACCTTGCCTTTTTAATCTGTATGTTGCAGATGTGGCCCCCATGCTATAGAGGGTGTCTCTCACACCACCCAAAATTGGAACTATTTCTATAAATTGGTTAGCATATGCTGACGACTTCGTGTTGACAGACTGTACTGAAACTGGGTTGCGTCGCCTCTTGGTCGCCTTAAAGTGTTTTGTGGGAGAGAACAACCTCAAGATGAACTCTAAAAAAACATCATGTCACTTGTATAGAGCGCAGAGAAGACCAAGTTAAGTTGTTCAGTCAATGGGTTCACCTTAGACAGAGTCAAGAGTCAAGATGGTAATATATCTTGGCTTCCCAATTACTAGCTCTCCAGACAGAACATTCCTTAGGAGACACTTGAGAATGAAAGCGGAACATTATATTTGTCAATTGCAGAGAATTAAGTTCCGCTATTGCAAATTCTCACTCATTCCTCTTATATACTTTTTCAAGGGCAAAATCACTCCTAAATTGCTATACGGAATCGAGCTGCTGGATGAATGGGATATAGGCCTTCTTGCTCTCATTGAGGGCATCTTCTGGCGCAGAGTCTTGGGCGTTCCCAACTCTGTGCCTGTGAGTGCTATCAGGTATGAATTGGGACTCAACTCCTTGAAGGCGAAAGGCCACTGGTGACTCTTGTCATTGTACTCCAAACTCCTTTGCCCACAAAACAACTCTTGCTGAGGTCGTGACTTCAAGCAAAGTTCCCACGTTGATGGAATTTGCCAGTCGATGTGAAACCTTATTGCAAAAACTGGAGTTGGGGAAGGATGACTTGATTACAAGCCCTGAAGGGGTGAAGAAGAAACTGCTTGATCAAGACTGGTATGCAAACATGAAAACATGCAAACCATGCATGCGTATATCAGTTTATCACACCTACAACATGAACATAGAAGGAGGGGGGTCCCTGTTCCTTACTTGGTTGAATTCCCTAGCGCCAGGACTCGGGATAACTATCTGCGGTTTCGGTGGAATGTACTTCCCACCAAGGAGTTCTTCATCAGACAGAGAAGGTTGATGGGCACAGAGGCTGCATGCAGATTTTGTGGGATTAAGCACAAAATGGAAACTTTGAAGCATTTAATGGCAGAGGGTTTTACACTAAGAACGAAGAGGTATTGTCACTCCCAAAAATACTTTCACTTGGTTGTCGGTGCCGATCAGGACCTATTTTGGGAAAAATGCATGGAGGGTACTCAAACACATATGGTATTCTCAGTAGTGTCATTCCTCAACAGTTTGAGACGTAGGGCCTGATTCACAGAGCCTTTTCCTATGTGATTGAACCATTATACAACCCTTCTGTGAATCAGGCCCTAAATGAGTATCAGCAACAATGGCTATGCGAACTCCCACTAAAATTGTGCTATACCAATCATGTCTGGAATCCCAAGTCAGGACGCATTAGTTCTCATAGCATGAATACACTTGATTATGTTATTACTGCACATTGATATGTACTCGTTGGCAATTGGTCTCTTTTTGGGGTTGTACATTTATTTTCCTATTTTTCTTTGCATGAATTTTAATTGTAGTTACGCGACCCCCAGCATATACCTCTTTGCATGAATTTTAATTGATTTTTATTTATTTTCTTTTAAACAGTACGTTTGTTAAGGTTGAATGTTTTTTTAACCAATAAACAATCAAAACAAATCTATTTTTTGTGCAAACAATGCCATGGCCAGCTCTGACGTGTGAATCTTTTAACATCCCATACCTCCATTGACTGAACAGTAGCCATGGCTGGGCATGCCCCCATGAAACTTCCAAGATGGCAGCACATGATCAGTACTTTCATTGTGGCAACTTGTAAAGGCTAGCCCAGGGAGAGATAATACCCAACACTCCTCAGGGATCTCCCAAAACTATGAAAGGTACTACAAGGTGGCTGACCATGAAGAGAGAGGTTATGAGCATGCGTGGGGATGATGCATGTCCTCAGCTACAAATTCTCTGAAACCTGTTCATATTTTTTGTAACATAAGAACAGTTAAAACACATTGGACCTCATTTCAATTAGGGCGGTGCAGGAAAAAATGGTGGTAAAGCAGTGGTAACTCTGTTGCTACTTCATTACCGCACCAGCGTTCTACAGGTTTGGTGGTGAGGTGGAGGATTCTCCTACAGCGAAAAGCTGGAGGTAAATTTGCAACCTTACCACCAAAAATCGGCATAATTGGCCGAATTACTACGAGCGCCAAAATCTCCATGGAGTCCTATGGACTGCCAAACAATTGGAAATTTACACTGCCTGCCACCACTTGTAATCCTGCGGTACATACGCCGGACCAGGTGGTGGTAACAGTAAATCTATTTGGTGGTAATTTGACAGATTTATCAACGAAATACTGCCAAACTCGGGATGAGACCCAATATATCTAAATTTGTCTATGGATAATTATGCAGTCTCAGAGTAAAATCACAACCTCGTTCTAATTGCAGTGGAGAAAACTGGTACAAAACACGTGCATGGGTTTCTTCCACCTCTATACATTATAGTTGTTCTAAGGATGGGCAAATATGTGCTGTGTAGGGTTACTAAATCTTTAGGGAACCCCAAACTTGTGTGGACATTTTCTATGCCACGAATGAAGCTTATGCTTCATTCATGGCAGAGTGTGGGGTTGTTTAAGCAGATTGCGACTGCTAAGGGGGCACTGCTGAGCAGCCAGCAAGATGTCTGCCTAGTGCTAGAGCTCCGCTAACGGTTCAATGAAAACCCAAAGTGGTGGCAGCAATACCAAAGCTTCTGGCATCAGTGCCAACCTGCTGTGGTCCACTGAAGATCCCACCACTGCGGAGTGAGAGGAACCACAGAATCACCAACGTGGCGAGGCGCTTGTGAGGGACTACGACCCGTCGCAGTCTCGGCCTTGCGCCTGTGGACATGAACCACTAGCAGCCAGGGACACCATGCAGCGGAGGGGAGCCCAGAGCCCACAGCTGCGAAACTGCCTTGGCTGGACACGAGGAAGCAAAATCATCCGCCTGGCCAGATTGCACTGCTGGTGAGTGCCCAGCCCCCGGACAGGGGGAATGTTGCCTGCAGGCTCCCATACAATATCCCCACCAGCACCATCCTGGGATCCGGGTACAGGTGCTGCAGCATACAGTGCGGTGGCCCCCGGGCTCTCCCCAGCCCTTGTGAAGAGCTGCACACACCAATTGAGACCCTGAGGGGCAGACTGAGGTGCGGGCACAACCCCGGGATCCGCCTGATACCATTACACTGGTGGCCCACTGGAACTGGGCCCAACATTAACCCCCAATCACCTGCATATATATGGATCTGTACCCTCTGCCCTTCCCTCATGCCTACCCATATATCTGCAGGGTTGTGAAGTGACACGAGGGGAGCAGGTAACCAGGGCTCCTACCCACCTATTGAAGCACCCTGCCATTGCCAGCTCTCCTTGCTGGGACCAAGACCCATAGGGCCTGGCGCTCACTGGACTGTACCAGTTGCTACCCTCGAGGGAATCTGCACTCATTTTGGGGCCTTGACTCTGGACCAAGGAGAGGTAACAGACAGTGGGGGCTTCCTGTTTGAGATCCTGGTGCCACCCTCGGGTTGGCCCACCTGCCCACCCGCCTTGACTAGAGGCACAGGCTGTGGGAAGAAGACAGTGGTCATGGACAAATTCCCGAAATTTGCTCTCCGTGAAGCTATCAGAGCTCTCAACTAGCTCTCATCTCAAGCAAACACAAAAAATCAACAATCCACCTTTGGACCTCACTCACATGATGGAGACCATGGCCAAGGGATTTGCGGCCGTCCATGAGAAACTGGACGATATAACGGCCAACATAGCATCCATGAGGAGGAGCTTTGTTGAGCTTGCTAAGGAAGCCATGCGCATCACTGAGGCTGAGACAAGGATTTGGGCAAAGGAAGACTCTGTGCAAGGCCTCAATAACTCAGTGTCAAACCTGGTGAAGGACATGAAAGCTGTGAAGTCCAAATGCGATGATCTTGAATCGCACTCCAGGAGGAATAACATCAGAATTGTTGGGGTCCCTGAGGATGCACTGCCTGGGGGCATGGAAAAGGCAGTGGAAAACCTATGCAAGGATCTATTCAAAGCCCCAATGCTCTCCCCTTTTTTTGCGGTGGAGCAGGCCCACCGGGCGCTCACCCCCAAACCTAAACCTGGTGATTTCTGGTGACCCATCATTGCAAAGGTCCTAAGTTTCCGTGACAGAGATCATCTCTTACACCTCGCCAGAGAGAAAAAGGAACTCCGACTGGGCTCCCAGACAATATAGATTTTCCTAGATTTCTCACTTTCAGTTCAGCATGAGAGGCACCAGTTCATTGGAGTCAAGAAATTTCTCCGGACCCGCAACATCTAGTATGCAATGCTGTTTCCAACACGTCTAAGATTCCAATTCTGAGGCAAAATTTACTTTTTACGGTACCGGACGAGGCGGTTAAATTCATAGAGGCTCAGATACCAATCCCAGACCATCGGGAAGATGACAAGCACTATCCACCGCCGGTTTGAACGAACTGGCTAATGCCGCATTATGAACTACCCTTAATTCTATGATCAGCACATAGCACCTGATGTGTAAACTACCGCTGCCACATGTAAATTTAAATATGTGATCCTGCAACAAAGTTGAGGTGTGGGCCGCAGCGGCAGCAGTTAGCCCCGCAGCAACTGCTAAGTTAATGTTGGGCCAAGACTGGAAAAGGTGGCCGTGTTGGGATTCACACTGCTAGGTTGAAGTGGCAGTGATGGAGGGTCGGAGGGGGTTGAGATATATATTATTACCGGACCCATTCAAATGTTTATGCACCATTTGCGCTACTGAAACCGGCAGGGGAGAAAACAGGGAAAATTATTTGGCAGAAGAGTACACGGTTGGTAATGGTCGAATTTGTAAAGACGGAACTAACGGTCAGGGGTCGGTGGGGCACCCACTAAAAATGACAAATCTACTGCAATGGAATTGAAAGTTATGGGCTGGAATGTTAGGAGGATAGGGAATTTCATTAAATCATGCAAGATCATGGCATATGTGAGTAGGCATGGGGTAAAGGTTCTTCTCCTACAGGAGACACACGCCAAAGAGGGGGCATCCATGGGCATTGTACCAACATGTAGGACAAAATGATTTGTCACCTTGTACTCCACCCAATCTAGGGGGCTCATGTAACTAATTGACAAATCTGTGAAATTTGCCTTAAAAAAGAAATACTTAGACACCGGTGGACGCTATGTTATTCTGCACTGCCTCATTGATGGAATCGAGTTGTTACTGGTCAACACATTGCCCCAATATCGACACCCCTGAATTATTTGATGAAGTAGTATCAATTCTCACTGGTTACATTGGGATTCCGATCCTGTGGGGGGGGCAATGTGAATTTAATCCTAGATCAGACTATGGACAGGGCCTGCATGGCCCCTTGACCACAATCGCGCGCGGCTCAGCAACTCCAGGCACACATGGAATACCTGGAACTGAGGGACATATGGCAGACACTACACCCACAAGAGCGACAATACACGTTCTACTCATCAGTGCATGACAGCTCATCACCTATAGACATATACCTGACCTATGGTTCATTGATGAGCAGAGTAGGGAATGCTGCAATACTACCCTGCACCCTTTCTGATCACTTCCCAGTGGTATTGACCCTAAGTACAGGAAGGCCCCCTGGGTTGGGTAGCACCTGACAGTTCAAATCGGAAGCACTCAATGACGTAGTATTCAAGGCAGAGATACACTCAGATATAGAGTCATACTTTGCCTGTAACAAATCAGGTGCAACCACAGCTGATGTATGTTGGGAGGCCTTCAAGGTTTACATGCATGTAATATCAATCTCTAGGGAGTGGGGGTCCTAAAAACCATAAGGAGTGACCACCAGCACTCTGAATCTAAGCTCAAATCCCTGGAACAAGAATACTCCAAACACTCAAACCCACAGGTTCTAGCAAAGATACGCTCTGAAATGGAGCAATTCAAGGCACATGCCCTTAGGGATGAGCGCTACTTCTTGCACCCAAAGTAGCTAGGAAATAAAGAAAGACCAGGCAGAACCCTAGCCAGACTAACCAAGTCTGAGAGTGGGCGCACCCAGCTAGACTGTGTTACAGATGCAATGGGAAACCCCCAATGGTCAGACCAGCAAATCCTAAAAGTGTTCTCTGACTTAGCTCCCTATAATCTTCTGAGCAACAGCATGATACACAAGCTGTACATTACCTCTTCAAAGGGATCCCCTTATCATGTCTGAGCGGCCAAGCCAGGGAAGAGCTTGAAGCCCCCCTGTCGATGGAGGAGATACTAACGGTGATAGCCATCCTGCCAAAGCGTAAGGCCCCGGGCCCGGATGACCTCACATCTGAATTCTACCAAGAGCATGCAGCCCTACTTGCTACGTGCTTTCTTGAGGTAAGGGTGGAGACAATTTGTGAGGTCATCCTCCCTACTTCCCTTGCAAGATGCTACCATAACAATCCTCCTTAAACCCAATAAGCCAAGTAACAAATGTGGGTCTCACAGACTCCTCTCCCTTATGAATGTGGCCACTCAAATTTTAACCAAAACTCTTGCAAATAGACTTCTCCCTCTGATGCCCCACTTTATACACATTGACTAGGTTTGCTTTGTCCCGGGAAGGTCAACATCGTTGAACATTAGGCATCTATTTGACGTCATGGCAAGAATAGACCCGGTGGCCAAGGCAGTGGCAGTGACACTCGACACTCAGAAAGCATTCAACATGGTTTTATGGGAGTATCTATGGGTGTTCATCAGGATAATGGGAATTGTCCCTGAAATGCGTCACTACATCAAACTTCTATACACATGCCCCACAGCCAGTGTCTTAGTCAACTCTTATAAATCGTTACCCTTTGGTGTCAGTAGAGACACACGACAGTGTTACGCTCACCTGGCTCCCACAGGGGCGTCGATCAGACCTGGACAGCTGCGGCCTCCTCCAACGTGAAGCGTAGTGCCGAGATGACAGACTGGACTGGACCGCCTAATCTCGTCTGCTTGACCAGTAGAAGTATTCTCCTGCAAGTGGAGAAAGGGATTTAGCCACCCATGGATTCTAGTAATGGCACCCCACTGTTCTCCCCACTAATCACCTCCGATATTCACTTTCAGTAATCTCACCTTATGTTTTTAAATAATGAGCTCTCCATCCTGCGTGGAATGCAGGGGTGCGTAGATATAAGTTACTTCACTGGTTCGAAGGCGTTGGAAGAGTTCCGGATGAATATTGACTCTGAGGTTCCTGGCGAGAACCCGCAAGTATAAAGTCCAAAGAGTTCAATATGTCCGATGTTCACTCTTGTACCATTCCCTTCCTGTGTTGCAGCTGGGTCCAAAAGAAGATTGTCTTGTGGCAGCTGATGGCCTTCAGGTAAGAGTCTGTATTACCCAACACTGTCCGGTAAAATGCGTGAAATTTAACTTGTTGTTTTCTTTCTCCTTACAGGTGCGGCATAAGAAGTTGCGGGTTGTTAAAGAATAATGCCTCCGGTGGTAAATCAGGTAAGTCTATGGTGGTAAAAAGAGACTGTATTTGTTGGCTCTCTGGGCTCACCTTATGTTTCTTTTGTCCCCTAGATGCTGGAGTTCGGCGGAGAAAATTATGGAGGCAGCGTCGGATCAAAAAATGCTGTGAGGACTGGTGAGTATGGCGCCACGCTATAGCTGGCGATGCGACGCGTGCAGAAATAATGTCCTTTTCAAGTTCAAGACGTGATGGATCCGGAATCAGGTAAGGATTGAAATAATGTCTGTGTTCTAACCTTTCCTTCTTCTTTCCTCTTTTGCTAGGCGCTCTGGATTCGAGATGTGGGTGGCTGAAGACTGGATGCTGACTGCAGGCACGGTGAGCGTTACGCTGCTGGATGCAGAATAACGCGAAGCATGTGCTGCTGTTCGGGCGTGGTTTAAATAGCGTACAAAGTAGTTCCAGGTAAGAAGTTCCCTCAGAACCACGCCCGAGTAAAAAATAGTCCCTGAAGCAAAGTAGTCCCATTCAGGCCTCACGTTGGCTTGACATCATTGCAGCATGGTCTGCATGAGGTAAGTAATGCACATGAGCCTGGCGCCTATGGCGCCAGGACTGATTTCCTCTATGAGCCTGGCTCCAATGGCGCCAGGACTGTACCCAGACAGCCCCTAACCGGGGCTGCTGAGGCTTTTAGTAAGCACTCGGATGCCTGCTCCCGGGGCTGATGGGCTTGGTCCGAATGCCCGGGAGTAGGCATCATGACAGACAGGGCTGCCCACTCTGCCCGATCCTCTTTGCTCTGGCCATCAAACCAATGGCTTACATGATTCGTACCCATCACGGTCATCTGGGAATCTGCGTCAATGACCAGCCGAAGATAGTATCACAAATTGCAGACAATGGGCCTCATTCCAAGTCTGGAGGTAACCGAGCCGGAAAAACCGTCAGGTTGCCGCCGGACTTGGAATGAATTACTGGCTCCGGAATTGCCCGAATTACCAGGGCATTACAGACCCAGTGGTCCGGTAATTCCGGAGCCGACATTCTGTTATTCCCCATTCCCCGGAGTCCCATTGGACTCTGTGGTGAATGTGGACTGTTGAAACACCGGCACCATGCGGTAATGGTGCCGGTGTTCCCACGTCTGTCTACGGCCGGTGGTGTTACGCCTGCCAGGCAGACCTGGCGAGTGTAACACCACTGGCTGCAGAACTCGTAGTTAGCCCGTCCAGAAACAGTGCCGGTACGGTTTTACCGGCACAGTTAAATCCGGACCGGCTAACTTGTAATGAGGCCCCATATCCTGCTATACGTAACGGACCCTCATGAAAATCTTGACCATATCCTTTGAGATGTGATTCACTTGGGAGGATTCTCTGGGTTCACAATAAATTACACCAAATCAGAAAAATTCCCACTCACTAGCAACACCAAGCAACTGAGGGGCATATACCCCCTGTGCTGGTCCCCCAACTGGATTAAAAACCTAGGGGTGAAGGTATCTGGGGTAAAGCCATCTCTCTTGACAGATAACTATGGAGCAATGGTGACCTATGTGGAGAGCAAACTGGCTAGGTGGCGAGCACTCTCAATCACGAGGGCTGGTAAATTATCCTTGGTGAAGATGGTGCTAGTACCAAAACCCCTATACATATTAGCCAATGGACCGGTCTGGCCAGGAAAGCCCTTCTTCTCCAAATACATGGACTCTGTGCGCAATTCCTGTGGCATGCTGGGGCCGTCTGGGAGAAATGGTTGGACATTACACTGCCATATAACAGAGGGGGCTGGCGGCCCCCAACCTTGAACTATACTGGATAACGGCACAGGCAACCGTGTGACTCAGATCTCAAAACACTTGTCATGAATCTCACATATAAAGATGACTGCCAAACCATATAGTCTCTTCCACTCTACAGGCACAGTGTTACTAGCATACTAACAGCAAATACTGAGGTACATCCCTATTACAAATGGCTTCCGCAATGGAGATACTCTGGATTGGGCCCCACTTGGGACACCGCAATGGTGAGACAGTTGCTGACTTGTTGCAAGTTGGGAAATTCATTACGCCACAATCATGTATCTGTAGCTGTATATTCCCTCAAAGTACTTCTTGACACAGGCCTGCTATATATATGTATTTTTCCTGCTTATAACCTGCTTATAACCTGTATATATGTTTTATTCCTGCACATAACCTGTAACTTTGTAACCTAAGCCTTGCATTTTCTATAACTGCTGCACCCAGATACCCCCGGGTCTGAAGCACATTAGAAATTAATAAACAAACAAAAAAACAAACAAACAAACGGTGGAGAGAACACATGGGCTCTACTGCAATACTACAGGATGCGAGTGGCGGCACAGTCACTGTGGCCCTGTTTCCGATCGGCGCTCCCAGATGATGTACATAGCTAATTCTAGTGGCACCGGCAGAATAATGTCAACATTATACAAAATTCTCTTGAATTGACAATCTGACTCCACTTCAAGGGCATGCAATATATGGTCCGGAAATCTGGGGGTGGATCTATCCGATTCCCAATGGAAACGCATGTGTGCACACAATGAACAGGTCTCTTTGAACTTCAGGTTCCGATGCATGCAATATAACTTGTTAAACAGACTGTATTACACTCCTCAAAAGCTCAGCAGAATTTCTCAGGGCACAGAACACCTTTGTCCCAGATGCCGGTCTAACTCAGCTCACCATATGCACATGTTTTGGTCTTGCGTTCAACTAGAGTCCTTCTGGGACAATGTACTAAAAATTCTCTCCGAAGTAATTGACATCCCTCTCGATCGCTTCCCTCTGGGAGTTCTGTTCGGTGTATGGAACAATATCCCTAACAAGAAAATACGTGCATTTGTAAATGTAGGTTGTATGAACGCTAAGAGATGTGTGCTACAGAGATGGAAACATGCCTCTCTGCCCAACAACAAACTATGGATGGCCTCACTAACCTGTGCCCAGGGCTGCAAGGAACAGTATGTTAATTTACTACCCCCCACGTCCCACCCCAGGAATATATGGTCTGAGTTTCAGACATACCTCTCTAGCCTTCCCAAATGAGTGTAACCAAATAATTCATGCAAGGTAATACCACCAAGCAAAAGTCCACACAGTGAAATGTACTGTATGTATGTTGGATGCCCCACAACCGAAATCTGTTGTAAATAAAGTATTCCGCTTGTCTTCCTGTTTGTTTTGAAAACCACATTTAACCCGCTGTACTCTGACATGTTTGCCAATAAATAACAGTTTATAAAAAAAAAGAAACCCTGTGAACACTGCTAAAATGAATGTATCAATGAAAGCCGCCATGATTATTGTGGCAGCTGCCATTGTCATTCTATACAGTCTACCTGTGCATGGCAGAGATCACCACGCATTTACTATATGCATACAGCGAAATGCAGGTAAATTCTGGCAGATCGCAGGTTTTGGAACGTTTAAGTGCATGCATGCAGTGAATTGCATGGGAACTCGGGCAGATTGCAGGTTTTGGTGCCATTAAGCCCATGCACAGATTGAAATGCCTGCCTTTAGGTGCATGCATATAGTGAATCTCTGATACGTGTGCGGAAATTGATCAAAATAATTCAGAGATAAGGTAACGGTCTTATATAGTGTCCTTATGCCAATAAAATTGCCCTTGCTGAGCATGGCTCTACCAAAATAAATTGGTGGAATGTGTTAGTGGGATAGAAGGAAATGCAGATGTGGAAACCTGTAGTGTTGATTAGTGCAGATCAGAAATACCTGTTACTTGTGTCCTGGTATGGAAACCATGAGTTCAAGAGGGATGGGGGAGAATGCACTTGTGCTGATTAGCCGTAAGGCGGACCATAGTTTGAAAACAGCTATGGGTACCTGGGATTGTTGATAGCAGATGGACCATGTAGGAATCTGTTTGGTACACTAGACCTTGTGTCCTATCTGATACAGAGTGAGTCAGGTGTAAGGTTGAAAGAGTAGGCCACAGTTAGAGAGAAGGGAAGTGGCGGTAGATGAAGAGGTTTGTGGTCAAAGCTCAAAGACCACCTCAGGCATTGGCTGTAAAGTCTTTTCTTGGTTTGAGATATGTAAGGAAGGCATGAAATCAAAGCAATACAGACACAAGTGATCACAGTTCAAAAGGTGCTTATTAAACTGTAAAAATGTGTGAGATAAACACCTAATCTAAACTTAAATCTAAGATGGGAGCAAGTTACGGACATCAAATAATAATAATACAGTCCTAGTGGAGTCTAGTGAAATAAAAGGGGCCTATACTAAGAGAAACCTATAGCCAATCCTTAACGCTATGCTCCAAAATAGTGTGGGATGATGTTCACAAAGAAAGAAAGAATTTTTCTCAAATGATAAGTCAGGATGTTATGGTTGGGGTCTCGCTTCCCCACGTTTGAAGCACCGGACAAGGCAGGACTCTTGAGCACAGCACACTTCAGGGCTTCTCCGGCCCGAGTTTACAATTCCTTTTTACAATAGTAATAGTAAAAGTCTCTTTTATGCAAGGTCTCTTGCTTCAGAGGGCCTGATGTATCACAAAAAACAAACAAAAGTTCCTTCAATTAATCTTCATGTTGGGCGATTATTCTTCAGCCGAGAATCCCCCTCAGCCAGTCTCTGATCCCTTTTACAGCATTAACCTGCCTCAATTGGACTCAGACCAACAACTCATTGTGGACATCCCTCAGTCGTGTTCACATTTGCACCACAATGCAGTTCACTTAGCTTTTCAATGCACGTGTCGAAGACTTTCGTCTGTACAAGGGGTTTTGACTTGACCCTTGTATGACCTCTTTGACATCTCTATTTGGCCTCCCCGAGGCTCTCTTGGTTGTTGTAGTTTTCTCAATTCAGCATATCCTCCTTATCCAGGAGCAGGGTATTTGTTAGAGTTTTTCGAATGAGCGCCCATGCGGCGCCGGACCACTCTAACCTTAATACTTTGGTTGTTCACAAAAGACCTTTGTCTATTATCTTCTTTTCTTATATGCAAATGTTGCCACTGCAACTTTGAGCTTAACACAGTCTGAGTCGCTATCAATTTCCTCCAACTCACCGGCTGTGCTGAACTTGTTGGCTTTTCTTCCACTGGAGTCAAGGACGGTACCACTGCGGCAAGTTCTTTTCCCCACACTGGCTATCAGTGCATGATGGCACTGTGTTCCGTTGACATCTGCCACAGCAATCGCCAGCTGCAATTCCCGGTCTTACTGTTCGTTTAGCGAACGATTTGTGGCTCTAGGTTGAAAAGGGCAAGGGCAATTCCCTCTTTATGGTCCTTTCGGTTTCCACCACCTTTCTCCTTCGTTTGAACTGCCATTCCGGAATAGCTGCTTCCTCGTTCATTCGGCCTTGCTCAAAGTGTGTTCTTGTGCTCTGTCTTTTATCCCTGTGGGGAAGGGAAAGGGCCATCAGGTCTGTGTATTTATCAAAAATTGAAGGGAACTGGTTCCAGGTTACCTCGCACTTAGTATGTCGAAAAAGGATGAATATACACACAGTATTATGGTGGGTTCAGTGCTATATATTCAAGCAAAAACATATAGGGCCTCATTACGACCCTGGCGGAATGGGTTTAACATCACCTGTAAAGGTGCCGGCACCGTTAAACCCATACCGCCTCATTATGAGGTTCCCTCGCAGAACCCGCTCTGGACGTCTGGGCAGACCAGATGTCCTTTGCGGGACCTGGGAGGGGACCAGCATGCTAACAATAGGCCCGTTACTAACTATGGGGGCTCGAATGGGAATGGGGGTGGTCCAGGTACGGGTTCTCTGAAAGGGGAAATACCGGGCCCTCCTAGGTCGGAATGGGCCGGTAATTCCCCATTCAGGGAACACGGTCCCGGACCTGAGTTTGGAGGCAGCCATGCCCTTACTAAAACATGGCTACCTCCAAACTCGTAATGAGACCCATAGTCTTAGTTGTGGTCAGCCGATATGTGTTTCAACTTCTGGGGTCTTTATCAAAGCTGGTATTTAACATGAACATATCAAACATAGTGGTGATAAAAGTGACAATTAGTGACAATTACTGACATGTGTGACAAAATTAATAAAAAAATGAATTAAAATTAAAAAAATAAAATAAAATAAGTGTGTGGATTACGCGTGAGTTGGTGAATAGTAATTTACATACATTTGAATTGTACATGGTTTGCATATATGGCATAGATTTGAACATTCATTATTGTTTGCATTGTTTACAAGTGGTGGTGGTGGTATTCACTGATAACAAATATTTGTCAAGGGGGAGGAAGATGAGAGGGAGACAAGAAAAAAGCAGGGACGAGTTAGATTTAGTGATCACTTGAAGAGTGTTTTGGATGAAAATCACTGGGATTAATGTTAGCTGTTTGCTTACCTAGGTATTAGATAATAGGGCTCAGATATCCAGGATTGAGGGTACTCTTTTGGGTTTGGAGGAATTCCTGTGCTTCCAGTCTTGGGTTGTTGGTGGTAGCTCTGTGCTTCCAGTCTTGGGTTGTTGGCAGTGTCCCACCAACGGTGTCAGTGCTTCCGTGTTTCCCACTCCCATAGTGTGTGACTCTATGGGAATGGGGATTAACATTTTACCGGCGCCTGACTTACCGGACCGCCGGAGCTGTAATGCCCCTTCGTTTCTGGCAAGCCAGGTGCCTGTAAAATTCACAAGTCTGGTGGCAACCTGCCGGTTTTTCCGGCACGGTATCCGCTAGAATTGTGATGAGGCCCTCTATGTCTCCGCTTGAATAATTAAGACTGAACCCACCATAATACTGTGTGGATATTCATCGTTCATAGTAAGTCCAAGGTAACCAGGAACCAGTTCCATTCCTATACCAAGGAGGTATGGGCACCACCTCCAACAGCCTGTGACCTTGCAGCATATAATGAGACCACCATAACTCTGAGGGAAGTGCGCGAGTGTTCATCTCCTAGGGCCCACCACTTCTCATAGTTATCAACAATTGCCTGAATCTGCCTGACCCTTGTTTTGGGACATGTCAGGTACATGGCTTTGGTGTTAGTTCGTTGTCTTTCACAGTGTGAGAACGTTTTTGTGTAGGAAAAGGGGTGGGGGTAGAGATTCTAAATATCCTACGAGGTAGGATGGGGAAAAGGTGTCATAAGGTGTCCCGCTTCCACTCCCCGAAGATCCCCCATCCAGGCGATCCCCCCGCACTGGTCCACCCCTAGGAACTGGATCCAATAGCGATGGCCGTGTCCTGGCTCCTGGATGACAGATCCCCAGGGACTAGCGGGTGAGACACTTTCAGGTTTCTCACAGAGTATGGTCTGGAGTCTCATATGAAAGGAGATCGGAAGCCAGATGGGGGCCCCTTGGTTGGTCGCCTCAAGCGGTTCACGTGACGGAATGTATAGGGATCTAAATCAAAGTATTTACGTGTGTTGGCAGGACAATGACCATGTAGATCCCCAATCATTCATTCTCTTACTGCGATGAGACCACTAACCTCATTGAAATGAAGGCCTTAGTCTCTGGCGGCTTAGCAATATAAATTACCTCTTGTTTCCCTGGCAAGTACATGGTTTTAGACTGTTCGCTTTTCCACGGCTACTTGTGGCTTTGCAACAGAAGGGCTTCATAACATGCGGCAGTCTCGTTTCACACCGAAATCCTGTCAAACGGTATCCAGAGCCATGCTAATCTTTCGCAAGGACGCTTCCAAAGACATGGTATTTTTTTTTTCAATGAGAATGGAATGAAATGCGCATTTGCATGCAGAAGCGACATGTCTGGGGAAATGAGAGCCTGTTTCGTGAGAGATAAGCCGAGCTGGGTGAAAACCCTTCTAAATGAAGCTCCCCCACTGGTTACATAAACATGTTTGCTGACACCCTCACACAGAGCTGTTTTTTTCCCAGCATGCATTTCTACCCGCCAATGCCGCCCGCAGCCCCAATGGAAATCATCCTACACTTTCTGTCCGAAAGACGTTGAGCGACACACATTTGGTTGTGCTGGATCTGAACTATTCCAACACTTTTTGAAGATGAACAAGATTGTTTTTGTATTCAATAAGAATTGTATCTCATTTAAAATGTCACGAATAGATTAGATGGAATTTGGTGGCCTGTGCTATTGACCATATAATGCAGACAGACCCCCAGTTTTGGGGATCCTCCATTGTTCGAGATTTAAGCCTTAATGAAAACCCCTCTTACGTGCCCCTCTACCGCACTTTCCCCTGCATCGTATAGACCCCAGAATAGTTAATCTCCTTATAACCTAGAGGTATTCGGACGTTTGAGAACCTGCTGCACCTTTGGTTGCTTCCTATGGTTGGATGTCACAGTGCCTGCTGTTAGTGTGGTAACCTGGGCCAAGGGCATTATTTTGAATCACACAGGGCCTCATTACGACCCTGGTGGTACGGAGTGAACGGCGCCGTAAAAGGTGCCGGCGCCGTTCACTCCGTACCGCCGCATTACGAGTTCCCCTCGCGGGACAAGGTAAGCACGCCTGGGAAAACCAGGCGTGCTTACCGGGTCCCGCGAGGGGAAGAGGGAGCAAACAACGGGCCATCTCGTAATGGACCGTTGTTTGCTCCCCCTCCCATTCCCCCTATGGGGGCTGAAATGGGAATGGGGAAGGATCGTGTCCGGGTCCTTGGAGGGAGGAATTACCGGGCCTTCCGAACTCTGAATGGCCCGGTAAGTCCTCATTCCGAGGACCCGGACCCCGAGGCAATTTCGACGCCAGTCATGCCGCCAATAGCGGCATGGTTACCGCTGAACTCGTAGTGAGGGCCACTGTGTTTTCTCCTAGCTTGGATCTACATGCTCATTAACAGCTGACCTGTTCATTCCTGGTCTGGACTGTGCTTTTTATGTTGGTTAGTGCTCCCGAACTAGAAAGAGGAACAAGTCTACCTTGTAATTGCTTACTACTGTGGCTTTAATTCTCTTTTCGCTATGCTCCTGCAGGGGTCAAGTCCTAAAAATTTAAGTGGGGGACTCCTCAACAAGCGCAATTGGAAGCGAAGACGTCGCCAGAAATGAGCATATCAAGGTGAAATATACACATTTCATTAAATTGGCTTTGCATATCCACCCAAATTGCACATGATGAACGGAATTTGCCTTTCATAAAATCAACACACACACACAAAACCAAGAGAGGATATTTTCCTCTAATAATGTTTTTGAAAACATTAAAAGGTGTGCATGTTTTAAACTCCAAAGAACCAATACAAATATTTTCCTTGGGATTTGCAGTACTGAAATACGACATTTCACCTGTAGTTGGTTGTTTTTTTTCATCAGGTTATATAGTGCAGTGGTGAGGTCTCCAGCATTCAATGTTTCTCATTTTAGGTGGGGGGACTGAGTCCACCCTCTGAATAAAGTGGGGGGACTCAGTCTCCCGCGTGTACCCTTGACCTGAGCCCTGGCTCAATGCCTGAGAGAGTGTTGCAAGAGAGCCTAGGCCGAGCCTAGGTCTTTTTTCATCACTAGCGTCCTTTTGCAATTGACAGCTGGCATCTGTGCTGGCTTTCCTGGGAGCCGCAGCTTGTCCGTAGAGACTAGAAGGGAAGCCATTGGTTCAGCCACCTTGCTCCCTGTAGCTGCACTAGAAGTCCTTCTTCAACATTCGACATCTGGCATGCTCTTTGGATGAAAGACTGCTCAAAGGCCTTTGTTCATGGACAGGCATTAGCCTTCTTCTGAAGAGGTTGCTGCACAGCATTGTGCAGCGTCCTCGCGTGCTTGTTACACGCCGGGACCTGCAGCTGCTGCAACAGGGTTAGGGGCCATGGGGCACTTCACTGAGAATCACTCTTTGGGCCTGGTTCTGCCAGCTTGATATCTACCCTGCAGCCACTTCAAACTATCTTTCAGCTTCTGATCAAAACGATGTGGTTCTGCTGAAACGTGGAAAGGTCAACACTGAAAGATCATGATTGACAGATTAGATTCTCCGATTGCCGGTGGTGGAGGGGAAGGGGAGCAATGAAGAATTATTTAATTTATCCAGTTTTTGTAAGGAATTGGATTTGGTACACAAAACCATGTCTTCAAGCTTAGAACTGAATTACAGTGTATTTTTTAGTTTTGGTAATTTGAAGCTAATGGTTTTTTGATTGAAAAACCCACATAAAATGTGTTCATAACATGATACGTCTAAGGGACACAACCAAGATTAGAATGAGTTGCTAAAAGCTAATAGTTTGTATTTTGACTGATCAGGAGATCGGATTTATTTTGGGCATGTGCAACTTGAAGGATTGTGTATGCGTCTCTCAATCTATTCCGATTCACAGCCTATCTACATTATTTACTGTAATGTTATTTTTGTTTTTATATTTATTTGAGATTAGTACTTTTTTTTAAATAAATGTTTCCGTTACCTGCTCTTCACACGTGTGTAACGTCATTCTTCTTTTGCCAACGTTGTTGTGGAATGACGTCATCCGGCTTCTCTACCCTGATGACATAATCACAGTCTACTCTACATATTCGAGTTTTTTTAGGTAACCAAACAGCCGCGTGCCGTGTTTCTTTTCCAAATACGGGATTATTCAGTACATAGAACATGAACCTTGTGTCATGTCTGAGTAGTGGGGAGAAACGTTTCTTCCATGCTTGGGCTCTAGTTTGTAGGGTACCGACCTCCCTGGAGGTTACCTTACTGCCAATGTACATTTTTTTTTTTTGTGCAGAATATATGATTAGCACAGGCCTTCTCTATTTTTCTGTCGCTGATTGCGAGTTACAGGTATACTTTGTTACATGTCACATCGTTTGTGAGTGAATTTTAACTATTCTTTGAATATTCTTGGAAGGTTGATGACGTTAATTTGCCTTGTTTTTAAGCAGTAGAGTTCTGCACTGAATGTAAAGACATCCCGAGAATGTTTACCATTTGTATACCCGAGAATGTTTACCATTTTTATAATGAAATATGTACTATTGTGACCGTTATGTCAGTAGGGTTTGTTGAACAAAAGCTATCTGTCTAACTTACGCTTTGAATTTGAAAAAAAATGCTCCTTTGTATATTCTGTAAATATGTGTTATTTTCAGACAGTTCCTCGATGATGGATCATTTTGATCTGAAATGCATCAATGTCTGTCCCCAATTATTTATTTTTTTACATTAAATGGATGTCATCATATTAAACTTGTATGGAAACTGAGAGAGTGACTCAACCGTTGCTTTAAGGGAAGATTGTAAACATGTTAGAAATTGTTGCAGTGCTAGTTAACAGGTGGATGCACCCTGTACCAAGAAGTTGTCTTCCTGCTTGTTTTTTTTCATGTAGCTTGACTCCGCAGTGGGTAAGTGTGGATGATGGTGTAAACCAAATCATTGTTTTGTACAGAACTTAATTTTAAGTCTAGGCAAATAGGGTGGTGCCCACTCCACTGCTTTCAATACGGAATGTTCAAACATCCCAACCAGATCAACCTTGCAGAAGGATACTTTTTTGAAGAAAAAAGACTCCAGTTTTATCCTGCATCTTTTCAATATTTAATCCTACCATGCCTTTTGTCTTACATTTAACTCTACAAATAGGGATATTGGGCCTCATTACGACCCTGGCGATAAGGGGTTAATGGTGCCGTAAAAGGCTGCGGCACAGTTAACCCCTTAGTGCCTAATTACGAGGTCCCTTTGCGGCTCCCGACCTTAACGGCTGGTCTGGACCACCCGTTAAAGTAGGGACCCGCAAAGGGACCTTGAAGGTAATTACGGTACCGCAATTTGCGGTACCGTAATTACCGCCTTCCCCATTCCCATTGAGCCCTATGGGGAAAAAATGGGAATGGGGAAGGGCCAATGGTGCATGGGGAATTACCGCCCCGCCAACCTTGGAATGGGGTGGTAATTCCCCATTGCTCCATGGTGGACTCGTTACAATACCGGCGGCAACCATGGTGCTAATAGCGCCATTGGTTACCGCCGGTGTTGTAATGAGGGCCATTGTCTTCTTTAAAGTAAACACCTATGTCTGAATAGTGTTATTTTAGGATACATTCTACTCCTTTCCTTCTTTCTTTTTTTCTTCCTTTCCTTCTTTCTTTCTTTCTTTCTTTCCTTCTTTCTTTCTTTCTTTCTTTCTTTCTTTCTTTCTTTCTTTCTTTCTTTCTTTCTTTCTTTCTTTCTTTCTTTCTTCCTTTCTTTCTTTCTTTCCAATTTGTCTAGCTCTCTTTGCGCAACAGCTTCTAAATGACACCTTGATCAACAGAGGAACAATGGAATAGTGTCAATGGTTCAAGGGAATACATAATCATTCACAATGCAATCCATATTCCAGATCAATAAAGCACAGGTATGATATGATAAGTCATTTATAACGTGCCTGTACCCAAGTGTTTCTAGGCGTGACAAGACAAAGGATGGAAGACAGAGGGAGGACAAGACAAACGATCTTACTAGGCCTTGCATCATTCAGATTGTGCAAGAGCGAGAACGAGTAGTGCAGGGGGAAGGGAGGAGGGAACACTTGTGTATGAGTGCGATAGAAATAAAATATCAATATCAATATCAAGGGGGAGGGGAAAACAGGGCAGCAAGGCTCTGAATAAGTGCAACCAGGGAAGCACGGCTCTGGCTAGTGCAAGGAGGACAAGGGATTGTAGGGTTACAGTTACAGCCCCTAAGCACCTGGTAGGCCCAGAGGCAGTGCAATGGTGACTGATCAAGAAATATCCTGGTACCCAGTGCGACTCTGAGGGTTGCCAAGCAACATGTTGGTACAGCAGACAGGTAGGTCAGGTAGGCCAGCTGCGGAGGGAGAGAGAGAAAGCAGAGGAGAAGAGGAAAGTTTTGAGCTGCTTCCGGATCTTCAGGTGGTCCGGCTCAAGTTTGAGAGGGGCAGGGAGGTCATTTCAGAGGGAGGAATTGGCAGAGGAGAGAGATCTACCCCCCCTTTCTCTGCCTTTGAGAAGAGTTTAACGCTTAGAGCGTTGGAGGTAGCTGAGTGAAGGTCTTGAGAAGGAAGGGATTTTGGAAGAGAGCCTTGGATGTAGTGCAGTCCCTGGCTCAGAAAGCCTTGTGGACAATGCAAAGGGTCTTGAACTTGATCCTTGCAGCCAACGGGAGCCATTGGAGCGATTTCAGGGCTGGAGAGATATGGTGCCTGGGCGTCAGGCCGAAGATAAGTCTTTCAGTCCTATTCTGGATTAGTTGCAGTGGCTGGAAAGTAGAGGAAGGCAGATTGAGAAAGAGGCTGATGCAGTATTCCATCCTAAGGAGAACCAGCACTCTGGCGACAGTGAGCTTCTGGGGGAAAGTGAGAAGGGGACGAGTCCCTTTGAAGAGGTGCAGCTGGAAGTGGGACTTCTTGGCAAAGTCTGAGATGTGAGGAGAGAAAGAGAGAGTGGAGAAGAAGACACCAAGGTCTTTTGCCTCACAGGAAAGCAAAGGAAGAGGGCTCAAGGCGGGCAGCCAGAATGAGAGATGGAAAGCAGGAGTCCCAATGAGAAGGATCTCTGTCTTACTGTCAGTAAGGCAGAGATTATTGGTGGTGCACCAATCCTGAATCATGGATAGACAGCCAGGAATGAGCGAGCGAGGAGAGGAGGCTGAGGGGAGCCGGAAGGAAAGCAGAGTGTCATTAGCATAACACTGAAAGTTAGAGGAGACGGTAGAGATCAGGTGGGCCAAAGGGGCCAAGTAGAGGTTGTAAAACCAGGGTGAGAGGATAGAGCCCTGGAGAAAACAAGGAGGATGAGGACAGAAGGAATGCTGGAATCTAGGTTAGAGAGCAGATCTTCACGGGGGTTTAGGAGAGCTGTTTTCGTGCCTCTGGCAGCTCTAAAGCCAGATTGATGGTCATGGAGACAACCAACAGATTCAGTGTGGAGAGTAAGCTGGGAGGAGGCCAGCTTTTCCAAGAGTTTGCCCAGGAAAGGGGTGATGGAGAGTGGGTGATAGTTTGCCAGGCAGGTATAATCAGCAGACGGCTTCTTGAGGAGGGGGTGCATAAGGAAATGCTTAAGGGGAGAGGGGAAAGTTCCAGTGGCGAAAGAATGATTCAACAAATCGTCCAAGGCTGGAGCTAGGGTGTCAATATGGTCCTTGATGGAACACTTTCATAGATCGGACTTGTCTAGAAACCTTGTCAGGTGTTGTCAGAGAGAAAGAGGAGAAAGGAGGAGGAGAGGGATAGATGGCCAAGGGGGGCTGAGAGAGGAGAGGAAGAGGGAGAGGAAGTTGAGATGAAGGACATGGGGCCTCATTACATGGTAGGCGGTAACCATGGTGCTATTAGCGCCATGGTTGCTGCCGGTATTTCACCGTGTCCGCCTTGGTGGATGGCGGGATTACCGCCCTACTCCAAGGTGAACGGGGGCGGTAATTCCTCATTCACCAAGGCACTTCCCCATTCCCATTTTTGCCCCCATAGGGCATAATGGGAATGGGGAAGGAGCTAATTACGGTACCGCAAATTGCGGTACCGTAATTAGCACCGAGGTCCCTTTGCGGCACCCAACTTTAATGGCTGGTAAAACCAGCCGTTAAGGTCGGGTCCCGCAAAGGGAACTCGTAGTAAGGCAGTAAGGGTTTACCAGTACCGGTGCCCTTACCGGTACCGGTAAACGCTTACCGCCTAACGTCTAATGAGGCCCATGGTGTCCTGAGTTTTAGCAAAGAAGTGAGAGGCTAGAGCCATACAGGGGCCTGGAGAGGTAGAGACTTCAAAGGGATTGGGCAGTTCCTTGCACATTTTAAAGTGTTCAGTCATGTTGGTAGAGGCCGCAGAGATGCAGACTTGAATGTGTGCTCTCTTCTTGGACAGGACAGAGTGTCCATATTGCCCTTGGAGCAGGCGGCAGGCCAGTTTGTCAGAGGATGCACCCAAAGCCCTCCACTTCCTCTAAGCCACCCTGCACTTGCGTTTCAGGACGGTGAGGTTGGAACCATACCAAGAGTTGCAGTTGGAGGTAGGCTTCAGCTGGATTCTCATGACAGGGGCAAGAATTTCCAGGGTGATGGAAATAAAAAGATGCAGATTAGAACGTGCTGTGTCAGGGTGTGAGTCAGCTGCTGGAGTAGGAGGAGCAGAGAAAGTAGAGGCAAAGGCATCCACTGACACACGCTTCATGGGCCGAATGACTGAGAAGGTAGGTGGCAGTGCTAGGGTGGAGGCTATGCCTGAGGGATAGAGAGTTTCAGATGAGAGGAGAGCAGAAAGTCGTCAGTCCAAGAGAGAGGGGTGGTGAGAAGGTTAGAGAGTGGGATATTTTAGGGGATGAGAACATCCAAACTATGTCTGGGAAAGTGTGTCAGGCCAGAGGGCTGAATGGAGAGATAGTGTCGCAGAGGTTGCGGGACAGCCAAGAGGAGGGATTAGAAGCACCCAAGTGGATGTTGAGATCTCAGAGGAGAAGTTGATAAGAAGAGGCAAGGAAAGAAGAGGAGAGGTCGGCCCATTCAGAGATGAAGAGGGCGACCTGGCCAGGTGGCCAGTAGATGGTGTCCACAGTAAGAGAGAGGCCAGGAGAGAGAGAGAGTCAGCATATGACATGTGCATCATATGAGCCTGCACTCATCTGATCATAGGAGCCTGCACTCATATGATGCACCTTATCCTTCCCTGAAGATATAAGGACATTGTGTTTTGAGGGGTCAAATGGTCATAGGGTACATATGGGCATATCCAATGTAAGGGCAATGCAGGGTCATGTTGCCTCCATTGTAAAGGTGCAATTCGCAGGAGGTGGACTCCAGAGAAACGCAACTCATGCATTCAGTTCAGAAAGATTTATTCAGGAACATGTGCAATGTTGGGCAACTCTAAAAAGAGTTAGAATAGCAAAACAAAATCTTTCTGCTTCAAGGGTTTCTTCCAAAGGTCTTCCTGGCAGGGTCCCTCACAGTCTTTGGTATATACACATTTGTCTGATGAACCTTGTCCAAGTCACTGGTTTGCTTCTGCTCAGGTGTGCCAGGTATTCCTTGTTTGTCTTCCAGAGGGGAGCTAGACTAAGAGGATCTTGATGTGCTTGGTAGTGCTCTGGCTCATCTCCCTGTCTCAGAGTCCTGAACCAACTGCTACCCAATGATGGCAGCTCACTGACATGAGGCTCGCTGATGCATAGGTTCCTGTTCCAATGGTGCAATGGTGCTTGAGCAGGCTATGGCCTGATCTCCTCAGCCTTCCATCACATGCTCATTCTTCCTTCCACTCCCACCAGACAACCGTTAGACGGTGTCCAGTCATAATATCGAATACAAATTTTCGAATGGCAAAAAAGTCGAATCAAAAATGTCGAAAAAAAAAATGTTGAAATATTTTTTTTTTCGATATTTTTTTTTGGGCTCTAGTTTATATAAAAAAAATAGGTAAAAACAAAAAAAAAAAAAAAAAACGGGGGTTGGGGGGGGGAATCCCCCCAACCCCCAAACGTCATAAAAAATAAATTCAACATTATTTTTTTCGACATTTTTTTTTCGACTTTTTGATTTCGAAATTATGACTATAAACCCCGTTAGACTAATGTAGTCCCGCTCTCTGACTGGCTATCACTGTCCCTACACTTCCAAGAAACTTAACAACATCCTCCTTCCTTCTTCCGGCCCATTCTCCCCTTCTCCAACTACAACTGCATCATCTTGGCCACTTCTCCACCTTTGCCTCTTTAGTGCTCATTATTCTCTCTCTCTCTCTCTCTCTCTCTCTTTCTTGCGCTTTCACCTCCTCCATCTAAATGTACTCCCTCCCCTCTTCCCTGATATTCACAACCTCCAACCTCTAGCCACTCAGATAGCACAAAGAGCTAAGTACCCGTTTCTAAAATCTGTGCACAGCTTTCGAATCCTGGCAGGGCCAATTCAACCTTTCATCCTTCCGAGGTCGATAAATTGAGTACTACGCTGTGGGATAATAATATCAACAGTTATCTCAGCGCTCAGATGCCTGTGGGCTTGTAGCACTATATAAAGTTAGATATTATTACTCTACTCTCTCCCCACCTCCTGCTCCTCCACCTCCACCTGCAACTTCAACATATCCACCTCTTCCCTACTCTGCCTGACTCTTCCCTTCCTTCTGCACATCTACCTCGTTATGCACCTTGAACTCCTTCTCCACCTCTGCCTCTCCCTCTTCACCGCTCGCTCCTCCACAGCTCCAAATGCCTAGCGCCTCATTCTCTCACACACTGTTAATACATGCTTATTGCCTCCTGCTGGGCGCTGTATTGAACCTAATGCGTGGCACCTGGTTAACAGGTTTGGTTCTGTCTGAGGCTTGGCTTGTGGGTGAGCTGGTAAAAAGTTCAGGTTTGTGAAATTGACATCCCTGGCATTGCTGGCTAACACGGACTAAGCTTATACTAGGTTTGTCAGCTTTCATGTTTTCTAGATTCCTGTGCCCCTTCATGCATCTCAGGACTGAGGAGCGAAGCTGGCAGGGCTTCCCTCAGCTCAGCGTTTGCTTGGCCATTGGAGCTATTTATGTTGAGCTTCTCTCAGGCCTACACTTAGATGCTATGATTTCCAAAGCCCCGCTTCAAGCCTCCTCATTGGCGAGGGACTGCCATGCCCCCACCGGGGACAAAGTCATGGAATCCGAGGGATTCCCGGCCGGGTAATGCCCTGGCGAAGGCGAATCAGAATGGTTCTTTCATTCTGATTCTCCCTCGCCGGGTACTAATGCTGCATATGTATTTGAATGGGCCAGCAGAATTGGCCAGCACATCCTTCAGGGGCTGCAGGGCTAATGTGACAATCCACTGCTGGCCCGTCACAGACCTGTGATTAGGCAGAGGATCCTCTCAATACATCCACTGGGCCTCACATCACATAGCGGTTTGTGGGGGGTGGTCCCTTGTGTTGCCCGCACAGCAGTGGCTCAAGCTAAGTAGGGGCATCTTTAAACCTATTTGAACATTTCAGTTTTAAACATTTGTCTAAACCGTATATACTCTTCCCTTATTCTCAGCGTTGCAAGCAAATTGCTTTGGAATTTTGATCTTTGAAACTATAAAGTCTTTCCTCCCTGATGAAGTTGCCTGGCTGTGCTGGAGTGGAGTTTTATATCGACTGAAGTATTCGAGTTCCTTGTCGGATGTTAATTGTGGATAGCTCGATGCATGAACTTGTCATGAAAAAATAACCGCTGATGATTCCGTTGGATAAGTCAACAATTTATTATTAAAAATACAAACAACAGGACAAAACAAACCAACGACAGTACGAAACTTGAGAACCCCCTACCTCTGTGCACCATTCTCTTATACCAAAATGAAATCCAAGGTGTGGCCCAGGGCAAGGAATCATACTGAAACAATGTTGTCAGCAGGGAACAAAGCCCTACTATACAAGTCTTTGATACCAGCTGTGTTCGTGCATGTCAGTCAGTGTTATCAGGAAGGACAGCATAACGTGATACATTTAGTGAAGGTGAATGTACTCCTCAAAGGTTCAGACATGCTTTCAGGCAGGCTAGAATGCTTACAGTATGATGACTTCCATCTACAAACGCTACTTTTCCTAAGAAAGTGGGATCTTAAAACAGTCTTACATATGCCAAAAGAGAAACATGCCAGAAGCAAGAGATGTGAAGGCTATGTGATGAATTTGAAGATGTCATCATTCCTTTCCCAGAGATAGCTCTCCCCATGTGGCCTGGGGACGGCAGCTGCTGCCTCACCCTGACCCTGAGGGCAGCTGTATGATGGAGGACCACATGGAGGGAGGTTACCCTCAAGGGGATAACATGGCATCATCAGATGAAACCACATATCCCGCTTTCCATTTCAGGGTAATTCACTCCATGCCTCATGCCTTTCTGGCTTACGGTGATGGTTGTCACCAACCATCCACAAAATGTACTAATGACTTGTTAAGAACGTCCTATCATTCCCACGTATATGGGAGCTCTGGTACGAGGAGATGACTGCAGCGATACAGATCACTGATGCTGAGAAGGTAGAGACATGGTTATAGTGGTTGTAGGTGTCCAACAAGCACCGGGGCATTTAAAAGTATTACACCTGGAGAATGGAGAGATAGAGAGTTGCGATTCCTGACTCTGGTCGGGGTGCCTGGAAGAAGCAGATGGTCATGCAGAAGGAGGAGACTTGAGGAGATGGCGCTCATTTAAATTCTGCTAGGAGAGAAGCCCTGTGTAAGTGTTGGGAGTGAGGGAAGAGGAAAAACCCCTCCAACGACAAGGGAACTGTAGAGCAGGAGAAATAAACGGCTGCCTGAGATGACCAGAGAGAGGAAGCAGCAAAGACAGCGAGGAGTTTCGGAGCGGATTAACAAAGCCAGTGAGCCCATAGCGGAGAGCTGGAACACCAGGGCGCTCTGCTCGGAGCATCACGTAGGAAAGCAATGAACTAAGCAAGCAGAAGCAAGCCAACAGCAGGGATTTGAGATGCTGGGGATGGGACTTGTCTTCTAGCATTAACAAGCCAGGCAAACCCGATGGCCAGTAGGTCACACACAGCAATTGACTCTTTCTGTAACCAGCGAGCCAACCAATCCAAGGCCCAGATGAAGGCGCTGACATCATCAGCCAAAACACCAATGTTCTAGGACACTCTGCAACACCGTTAACATCCAGCTACGTTTAACACTAAAAACAGTGACATCGACCCAGGAAAGGTCACAACATGTTTTTGACAATATGAATAATGAATTGCTACTTGTAAAAAAAGTGTATTGAAAATTGTTTGCTCTGAATTGTTTTCATTGCTTCACAATCAGATATATTAACGTTTCACATTGTATGTCTGCACAAATGCCAATTCACCAAATGCATTATGTTTCAACATTTTTGCAACCCAAGTAAATATTTTAGGTGATGCTATGTATATGTACAAAAAGGGCATAAAAAAGAAATAAAATAATGCCAATTGAACACGGCCAAATCAAAGATCAAAATTGATATGGATTCCCTTAAAAAAAAACTGAACTGTAGGTTCGAGTAGCGTATCAGGTAGTTTAATAGCTCCTAAAAATACCAGATTCATTAACATGCTGGATGGATGCATGTAAAATTTTACAATGGCAGGGCACCATCTATTAGCATTCTGAGGCAAGTGCTTAACTTAGCTGCTGTCCACCCAGCGGACAATAGATTGTAGATTGTGTGCTTTTAAATTAAACACTACAAGCATTCAACTATATAAAATCCTACTTGATATCAAATATTGCATATAGACTGGTAAAAGAAATCTTTAAACATGGTCCCATATTCTCAATTTAGGTTGCATAATTATTTAAAACAGAGTCTTATCTATCAAGCAAGTAGTTCCCTGGTACTCCCTGATTAAACCGGTACTTTAAAGGCAGTTATGACATAACAAAGACACTCTGACACCAGGGTGCTGATCACCAGAGACCATTTGAAGTAAGCAGATGTGGAAAGAGGGTAGTGTTAGAGTGGCCAGATGGCAGTTTTAGGCCAAATGTGGGGCCACAATCTTGGATTCTGCTAGAGCTCTCCACACTTCTGCCCTCCACTTCCTACAGACAAAACACTTGGGCATGACATCAGAAGACAAAGGATGCGCGTTACGATAGCCTGGATTGGACGCCTGCTTTGGAACAATCCACTGTAGTATTCTGCCTTCATAGGATTCATCTTTGCACTTCAAGATCAGTCGGGTTCACCTGGAATTCTGTTGGGGATACAGCCTCTTCCAAAGTCAGGGATGTCATTTAGGGGTCACCAGGGGTCACAGTTGCAACCCCTGGGGTCTCCCTTGCTACCCCTCTGGTCTCCCTTGCTACCCCTACATTTTTTTTTTTTTAACAAATTCAAGCTCCTGGGTTGTGGCAAATGCCATGTGGCTCTTTGTTTCTAGAGTGGCTAGCTTTCTTGTTCAGACTTCTTACAAAAAACAGGGGGTTCAACACAAGTGTAACACTTTGAACAGTGTCCCTAAATAACAAAGAAAGGGAATAAAAAATAATGTCTCTTTCTGGAATTCTATACAATAATTGCTAGACTCATTAAAGGTTTATTTCAGGCACACTTCAGGGGGCGAGTCACTGATTTTTAGTCTGTTCTTAGACACCTCAAATTCACAATGCAGACAAAATCCTTCAAAAAGCATAAGCATTAATTTCGTACTATGTATTTTGCTTTTCGCAAATTGCAGATATGGCTTTTTTTTTGCCTATTCGTATGGTGATCCATTCTTGTATGAAATGTATATCAAGTTACAGTGATATTGTAATCATATTTTTCATAGTGTACTTAGAAACAATGATATGTGATGCCACTTCCTGTTTTGTCGTGGTAAAAGGTTGTGTGCCATCGCTTCACGTGATGTCACTTTGGGATGGGGTCAAATGACATCCTTTCCTGTGGTGAGAGATGGTATCCCAAGAAGAACTCGAGATACATAAACAATTTGTTTATACTGGAAAAAATAATTCAGAACAATATGATTTAAACAAAGATATTGTTATTGGTGATAACAATTATCAACATAAAGTATATATTTAGAGCTTGTCATAACACGCGATTCTCAGTGACATAATTCTAATGATTCCAAATGTGCATACATTTTTGTCAAACAAACAGTATATTTTACAATTGGGTATAGAAAATAAGCATCACATTCGATTGTCATTGGATAAACTTAATTCATACAATACAAACTTGTTTCAACAAACACACGGTCTGATTTCTAGACAGGGAAGTGCTGTTATTGTTTCTCCTATCTTATACTACTCGTTTCGGGTTGATTAAAACCCTTCTTCTTGTATCGATATCAGATGATTCATTCTGAAAGAATTAACATAAAATGATATTACTAAATTAGTAATGATGTCTTAAAGATTGTTAACTACAGTAAAAAACTGAGATAAAAAACTGAAGCCTGTACATAACTAACCTGTAACTGCAATAAGTGATCATGGTCAGTATTCTCAATTTGACTCTGAGAAGGATGTTCAGATCCTATTGTTAACAGAAAAGAGATGTATAAGAAATCTGTGACTTACATTTTACCTATTGTTAAATCACAATCTATCAAGGGACAAGTAGCTTAAAAGAAAGTGCTGGGACCCGCTCATAGATCGCTGCCTATCTGCCTAGTTAGTGGTTCATAGGTGACATAACTTGTGACTCACCTAATCGGTTAAGTCGTTTACAATCTTGTCGACCACATATTCATGAAATGCTTCTATGGTCCCTTAACTTCCTCATGAATGATGTAATGGTAGCTATGGTAAAAGACAGAAAATTCTCTGATGTAACTCTAAATTAATATAAATAATCATTCATAAGCATATGGCGTAATTGTTCAGAAGTCGATACCTTAAGGTCAGTTGTTCGGACTTCTCCTTATTAGAAATAGAGGCCTGGTGTATATTTTGTTCTCATCAGGCTTAGTGAGGATAAAACACTCTGCGTATGTTCGAGGTTAGTGAAGTCACGTGCGTTGTTGTCTGTAAACTGAGTATACTACGGTAACCTGGCGGTACCGTCCGTTGTTAACTAGAAGCGAGAAATAACTAGGCTTTAATCATACAGTTGTACATATGAACTGTAGCTGTTTCGAGCAATGTTAAATCAACTCGATCTACGTTATGTAGGTAAAACAAAGATTTACCTGAATATCAGAGCGTTAGTGTCTGTTCGCGTCTCTGTTACGCTCACCTGGTGTCCACGGGGGCGTCGATCTGAACTGGGCTGTTGTTACCTCTTCCAGCGACACACGGGGCGCCGAAATGATGGACTGGACCGGACCACCCAGCTTAGCTTGTTTTGCCCGTATGAATATTCTTCTGTAATGGAGAAAAGGGAATTAGCCACCTGCGGGGACTGGGCGCCAACCCCACCTTCCCCCACTCCTGCGATCTCTTCCCA
Source organism: Ambystoma mexicanum (assembly GCF_040938575.1). Classification (NCBI taxonomy): domain Eukaryota; kingdom Metazoa; phylum Chordata; class Amphibia; order Caudata; family Ambystomatidae; genus Ambystoma; species Ambystoma mexicanum. Next base: position 501,241,828 of record NC_090921.1, on the reverse strand, counting down.
CAAATTACTTCCGAACTCTTGCTATGTTCTCACCTGATAGTTTGGAAAGATGAGCTCTCCATCCTGCCTCGAGCGCAGGGGCGCGTAGATGACCAGTTACTTCACTGGTATGGGAGGTTGGAGAGTTGCAGAACGGTATTGACTCCGTAAGGAAATAGTTTGAAAAAGAGTTCAACAACGTCTGACCTTCACTCTGTCCAAATTCCCTAGGTTGTCTTAATAGTTCTTGAGAAGAGTTCCAAGTGGCAACCAGTAAGTTGCAGGTAAATGTTTATGGATTCTGTTCAGTTCGATAATGAGGACCTGGTCTAACCTGTGACCCTTTCCTTTTGCAGGCGCTGAATCGGTGGAGGTTCCGGTGATTGCGGCCTCAGGCAGTAACCAGGTAAGTCTGTAGCGGAACTCGGTTTCCCCTACTTGCGCTTTTGTGTTGCTTTTGTTTCCCCTTTGGGGCCGGGGTATGGCGGAGAAGCTGTGGAGGCCGCGCTGACCCGAGTTGAGGTAAGTACCCCCTGTGGTATCAGGTAAATCCTGGGGATTGCCTTTATTGTCTGGGAATGCTCCCTTGCTCACCTTATTGTCTTTATTTCCACAGGTGTTGGAGAGCGGCCGCTGGATGCTGAAAAGCGCGATGGAATGCGGAGGATTGCTTCAGGTGAGTTCCCGCGCGGCGCTGCAGGATGCGAAGCGGCGCGCGTCTGATGATTTCTTCCTTCTAGGTCAGAGCCAAGAAGATTCAGGATTCAGGTAAGGATTGCAGGTAAAACTCCGATTCTAACCTTCCCTCTGCTTTCTTTCAGGTTTTCATGAGCTCCGGCATCCAGGCGGGCGTGGCTGAAGACTGGAAGCTGCTGCAGGCACGGTGAGCGTTACGCTGCAGGTGCAGAATAACGCGAAGCATGGGTTGCTGTCAGGGCGTGGTTTAAATAGCCTTGGAAGTAGTTCCAGGTAAGTATCCTTCCGCGGCCCCACCCGAGTAAAAAATAGTTCCTAGGGAAAAATAGTCCCTCCTAGGCCTCATTTGACTTCTGGTCACTGGCAGCATGGTCTGCCTCAGGTAAGTTAGCAGCATGGTCTGCTTCAGGTAAGTCCTTGACCATGAGCCTGGCGCCCATGGCGCCAGGACTGATTCTGAGCTTATGAGCCTGGCGCCATAGGCGCCAGGACTGCACCCAAATAGCCCCTAATTGGGGTTCATGGGCTTGCATTAAATGGCATGATGCCTGCTTCCGGAGTAGCTGGGCCAAACCTGGTTTCCCGGGGGCAGGCATCGTGACAGCACTCCCCCTCAAGGCCCCTCCTAAAGTCGTTCTTCCTCTGGGCTTTGGTTTGTTAGGGAACTCCCGGTGGAATTTCTTCACCAATTGGGGTGCGTGCACATGGTCACTACTTTCCCAGGACCTTTCTTGGGGTCCGTATCCTTTCCATTCGAATAGGTAAAAGAGTTTTGACCTAACCCTCTTGGAGTCCAAGATGTCTTTAACTTCAAATTCAGGTTCCCCATCAATGAGGATGGGATCTGGTGGTTTGGTTAATCTAGTTCCTGGTTGGACTGGTTTCAAGAGAGAGACATGGAAGACGGGATGAATTTGCATATGGGCGGGCAGGTCCAACTTGACGGCCACTGGATTGATAATGGCCTTGATCGAGTAGGGTCCCAAATATCTAGGATTAAAGGTTCATGTTCCCTTGAGTGGGATGTGTTTAGTAGATAGCCATACTTGGTCTCCTATCTGGTATTGTGGTGCTTCTCTCCTAAGTTGATCAGCGTTTTTCTTGTATTTATCCTTAGCTCTCTGTAAATGTTCTGTTGCTTCTTTGAAGGTTTGTGTAATGACGGTGTGGAGATGGTCTACTGCAGGCATCTCCAAACGTTGGGGCGAATCCAAGTCCGAGGTTCGAGGATGATGTCCATATATAGTATAAAAGGGGCTGTGTCCAGTTCCTGTGTGTACTGAATTATTGTACGCATATTCAGCGATCCATAAGATGTCTTTCCAATTGCTCTTAGACTGATGCAGCATACAACACAGGTACTGTTCAACAGTCTGATTGGTCCTCTCAGTTTGACCATCGATCTGGGGGTGGTAACTAGTTGAAAGCCTAACATCTATTTGTGCCAGTTGGCAACATTTTCTCCAGAAGTGTGAGATGAATTGACTCCCTCGGTCGGAAATTAACACGGATTCGAAGGCGTGTAGGCGAACGATGTTTTCAAGGAACTCCTTGGCCAGGGCTGCAGCTGAAGGTATCCCTTTTAATGGAATAAAGTGGGCCATTTTAGAAAAAAGATCCACAATAACTAGGATAGTGTTGAAACCATAGCACGGGGGTAAGTCCGTGATAAAGTCTAATGACAAGGTGTGCCAAGGAATCGGTGGGATGTCCATAGGTTGTAATAGACAAGCTGGTCTTCTTTTTTGACTCTTGTTTTGGGCACAAATGCCACAAGATAGGACAAACGACTTAATGTCCTTTCGCCAGGTGGGCCACCAAAATTGTTTCTTGATTTTAGCTTCCGTTTTTGTAATACAAGGATGCCCCTCCATTAACATGTCATGGTAACGAGAGACGACTAGCTCTTGTAGTTCCTTTTGTAGCAGAAATAGACATCCTCGGTAATATGGTAGCTCATTGGTGACGGAGAAGTCTGGGCCTTTCTTAGCCCAGTCTTGTAAGGCAAGAGGATCAAAGAGTTGTCGGATAATTCCTTGAATGTCTTCCAGCGTCTGTACAGATGTCATGCCAAGAATTTGCTGTTCAAGAATTATAGGTACGGGTTCCAGGGTCACTTCTGCTTCTCCCATCCCTATTCGGGATAAGGCGTCTGCTTTACCATTCTTACAACCGGCCGATAGGTTATTACAAAATCAAATTCAGCGAAGAATAGTGCCCAACGGAGTTGGCGAGAAGACTGGGCCTTAGCTGTCTTTAGATATTGTAAATTTCGGTGATCGGTGATGCCTGTAATGGTATGTCTGGCTCCGAGTAGATAATGCCGCCAACCCTTGAAAGCGGACTTGATAGCTAACAGCTCCTTATCAGTAATGGCATAGTTTAATTCAGGAATCGAGAACTTTTTTGACCAAAAGGCCACTGGGTGAATCTGGTTAGTTTCGGGGTCCTTTTGAGAGAGGACGGCTCCCATTGCCAAGCTGGATGCATCAGTCTCCACAATGTACGGGAGTTCAGGACGTGGGTGCCTTAGGACTGGTGCAGACGTGAATTTAGCCTTTAGCTCTTGAAAGGTGCTTTCCGCTTCGTCTGTCCACATAAAGCGTTTGTTTTTTCGTAAGAGCGCCGTAATGGGATGAACAATATGCGAAAAGACTGGGATAAACCAGCGGTAAAAGTTGGCAAAGCCGAGCATGCTTTGCACACCTTTGACAGAACTTGGTGAAGGCCATTTGAGAATTGCATCCACCTTTCGTGTATCCATCCTGATTCCTCTCGGGGTTAGGATAAATCCTAGGAATTCCACTTCGGTGGTGTGAAAAACGCATTTTTCCAATTTGGCATAAAGTTTGTGCTGGCGTAATTTTTCTAAAACTGCTCGGACGTGTTTGATATGATCAGATTCTGATGAAGAATATACTAGGATGTCATCAATATAAACGACAACGCAAACATCGATGAGTTCTCTAAGGACATCGTTCATGAAGAACTGGAAGGCTGCTGGTGCATTGCACAGTCCGAAAGGCATCACCTGGTACTCAAATAGTCTGTACTTAGTGCGAAAAGCTGTTTTCCATTCGTCGCCCTCTTTGACACGTACCAAATGATATGCCCCCCGGAGGTCGAGTTTAGTATAAATGCAAGCTTCTTTCACTTGGTCTAGTAATTCTGGGATCAAAGGCAACGGGTACCGATTTTTAATGGTTATCTGGTTCAGTGCGCGATAGTCTATGCATGTTCTGAGGTCACCTTCTTTTTTGGGCACGAAGAAAAAAGCGGATGATGCAGGGGACTTAGACTGGCGAATAAAACCATTAGCAAGGTACTGGTCCAGGTATTGGCGTAGGTGAAGGTTTTCGGGCTCCGTAAGGGCATAGATTCTGCTGCAAGGGGGTTGTGCGCCTGGGATGAGATCTATTTGGCAATCATACGATCTGTGCGGAGGTAAGGTGCTTGCCTGTTCTTTTTGGAAGACATCTTGAAACTCTTGATATTCCGCAGGTAATTGCATGGCAGCTGGGGTTACAGAAGCCAGGGCTGTGTTCTGAGATTTCCTGGGGTAACAGGTGTGCGCACATTCTGGGAAGGTGATTCTCTTCTCTCGCCAATCAATGCAGGGATTATGTTTTTACAACCAAGGTATCCCCAGTATTACTTGGAACTGCGGGGCCTTAATTAAATCAAACACCAAAGCCTCTCGGTGCCCATCCTGCGCCAGCAATGTCATCTCTGTGGTGGAGTGAGTTATGGGACCAGAGGCAATTTCCGTTCCATCAACTGTGGTGATGACATCTAAGGTGGTTTTTTGGGCGAGAGGTAGGTTCATCCTGGAAGCCAAATCACGGTCCACGTAGTTTCCTATGGCTCCGCTATCAACGTATGCTTTTACCGCATGCATCCGAGATGGCTGTTCTGGATCTACGAGGATCATTGGAATGATGAAATGCGAGGTCTGAGTGTCCTTCTTTAAGCTCAGCAAGCGGACCTCTACGCTTGTCGGGCGAGATCGTTTCCCGAGTCAGAGTTTTTATCTGCTGCCCCTACAACCTTCTTAGGCGGTTTTATAGGACAGTTCTGCAGAAAATGACCAGTATTCCCGCAATATAAGCATAGCTGCAATTGCTGTCTCCTTTCTCTCTCTTTTTGAGTCAAGGGTCCTCTCACCCCACTGATTTGCATAGGTTCTGAGGCTTCTGCTCCCTTGGAACTGACGTGGGTCTTGACCAACACTCGGTTCTCAAACTTGGCTCGATCGGCCTTCCTATTTTGAAGTCTGTGATCTAGTTGGACCACTAGGTTGATGTATTCCGCACAATCTTGAGGCGGGTTCACAATTTGGGCCAAGACATCTTTGAGTTCTCCTCGAATCCCTCGATGGAACAATGTGATTCGTTTAACTTCAGGCCATTTGGTTTCTACTATTAGTCTATTAAAGGTTGCAATGTAAGAAAGAAGATCCTGATTCCCCTGTCGTAGGGACAAAAGTTCGTTATCCAGGGCCTGACCCTGGGAGTGTCGGGCAAAAAGTCTTTCCATGCTTGTTTGAAACCCCTGGAAATCCCGAAGAATTGGGTCATCCTGATTAACTAGAGGAGTGGACCAATCTGCTGCACTGCCGCTGAGATAGGACAGTACAAAGGCTACCTTGGCTTGATCACTTGGGAATGCTGCAGGTCTGCATAAAAAGTGTAAGTGGCACTGATTCATGAATACGGCAAACCTTTTAGGGTCTCCAGCAAAACGTTCGGCGGAGCCAATGGAACAGTTCCTGGCAAATTTATTTGTACTGGGTTACTTGATGGTACAGGAGCAGGACTAACCCCGAGTCCAGGTAGTGGTGTTTTCCCCGCCTGGTTTTGCAATAACTGTCTGGCCAAATCATCTGTCCGTTCCTTTGAAACTATCAGTTCCCTTCTAAGGACATTAGTTTCCTGGCGGGCGGAGTGCACTTCAGTTCTTAGCTCCCCTAATAATTGGGCTAACTGATCTGTCTCTGAGGTCTCCATAACGCCCAGGTGGCCTTTTGTGGGTAGGCTTCGCATTCTGTTACGCTCACCTGGTGTCCACGGGGGCGTCGATCTGAACTGGGCTGTTGTTACCTCTTCCAGCGACACACGGGGCACCGAAATGATGGACTGGACCGGACCACCCAGCTTAGCTTGTTTGCCCGTATGAATATTCTTCTGTAATGGAGAAAAGGGAATTAGCCACCTGCGGGGACTGGGCACCAACCCTACCTTCCCCCACTCCTGCGATCTCTTCCCACAAATTACTTCCGAACTCTTGCTATGTTCTCACCTGATAGTTTGGAAAGATGAGCTCTCCATCCTGCCTCGAGCGCAGGGGCGCGTAGATGACCAGTTACTTCACTGGTATGGGATGTTGGAGAGTTGCAGAAGGGTATTGACTCCGTAAGGAAATAGTTTGAAAAAGAGTTCAAAAACGTGTGGCCTTCACTCTGTACAAATTCCCTAGGTTGTCTTGAATAGTTCTTGAGAAGAGTTCCAAGTAGCAACCAGTAAGACGCAGGTAAGTGTTTATGGATTCTGTTCAGTTCGATAATGAGGACCTGGTCTAACCTGTGACCCTTTTCTTTTGCAGGTGCTGAATCGGTGGAGGTTCCGGTGATTGCGGCCTCAGGCAGTAACCAGGTAAGTCTGTAGCTGAATTCGGTTTCCCCTACTTGCGCTTTTGTGTTGCTTTTGTTTCCCCTTTGGGGCCGGGGTATGGCGGAGAAGCTGTGGAGGCCGCGCCGACCCGAGATGAGGTAAGTACCCCCTGTGGTATCAGGTAAATCCTGGGGATTGCCTTTATTGTCTGGGAATGCTCCCTTGCTCACCTTATTGTCTTTATTTCCACAGGTGTTGGAGAGCGGCCGCTGGATGCTGAAAAGCGCGATGGAATGCGTAGGATTGCTTCTGATGAGTTCCCGCGCGGCGCTGCAGGAAGCGAAGCGGCACGCGTCTGATGATTTCTTCCTTCTAGGTCAGAGCTAAGAAGATTCAGGATTCAGGTAAGGATTGCAGGTAAAACTCCGGTTCTAACCTTCCCTCTGCTTTCTTTCAGGTTTTCAGGAGCTCTGGCATCCAGGCGGGCGTGGCTGAAGACTGGAAGCTGCTGCAGGCACGGTGAGCGTTACGCTGCAGGCGCAGAATAACGTGAAGCATGGGTTGCTGTCAGGGGGTGGTTTAAATAGCCTTGGAAGTAGTTCCAGGTAAGTATCCTTCCGCGGCCCCACCCGAGTAAAAAATAGTTCCTAGGGAAAAATAGTCCCTCCTAGGCCTCATTTGACTTCTGGTCACTGGCAGCATGGTCTGCCTCAGGTAAGTTAGCAGCATGGTCTGCTTCAGGTAAGTCCTTGACCATGAGCCTGGCGCCCATGGCGCCAGGACTGATTCTGAACTTATGAGCCTGGCGCCATAGGTGCCAGGACTTCACCCAAATAGCCCCTAATTGGGGTTCATGGGCTTGCATTAAATGGCATGATGCCTGCTTCCGGGGTAGCTGGGCTAAACCTGGTTTCCCGGGGGCAGGCATCGTGACAGTCTCCCTGGAAAGTCGCGGGTTGTTTCCTGTTTCGTTGGCCGTTGCTGCGCAACGCCTGTGATTGTGTGTGTGTCATAAAAACTAGTCAGTCTATTGATTGCACCGAAGAATTGGGTATACTCCATCTTGAAAGTAAAAATGGCTGCCAGCAATTAATTGCAGGGGATCTATAGGAGAAATAAATTGAATCTGCATAATGCAAACCAGAATGACCTGCAAGTAGTTTAAGGGATTATTTTACATTCGTTTATAGCGGTGCCATATTACAATTACGGACATGTTGTTAAATATTAACCAATGTTACTATTCATCATTCATGAGAGATCAAGTTCACTTAAGCCCCTAGTCAATTCTAATACTGGGCAAAAAGTTAGTAGGTGTGTATACTTCGAAGAGACGAAAGTACTCAATAATCCCGCGTGGAAAGACAAATTGAAATTCTTCATCAGATATATAGACGGTTTGGTATATGGAGCGGGACGGAAGAAGAACTTGAAGACTTCTTTGGGTTCATGAACACATTGGCACAAAGGATCAAATTCACTCACAAAACTAGCAGAACATCTCTTGAATTTCTTGATGTTATAATATATGTAAATCAAATAAATTGTCTACCAATCTATTCATGAAACAGACATACAGGAACAGCCTTCTTTTGGCCTCTAGCTTTCATCCACAAACTACAATTGAAAGCATCCCTTTAAGCCAACTACTTAGGTATAGAAGAATTGTATCTGAAGAAGATGAATTTTACAGGAAAGCGAATGAACTAACCAAAAGATTCCTTTCAAGAGGCTACGACCCGATTAAATTACAACAAAACACGGACAAAGTGAAGAATATCACCAGACAACAAACCCTACGATCTAGCGTCAAAAAAGATACTGCAGACTTAGTTTATGTTACTACCTATTCACAGCAAAGTAGGCAGATCAAAAAATAGTGAAAAAAAATTGGGCTAAATCATCTTTGGATCCGAAATTGGAAACCCTTTTCCCAACGCCGCCACTTTTCGCATACAATAAATGTAAGTCAGTTTGAGATCTTCTGATCAAATCAGATTTTGGCACCTCTTTGCTTGATTATTTTAGCCTCAATGGCTAGATGAACAGCAATAGCATCCTGGAGTGTCGGCATGAACGGTATTAGAAGTGCTTTAGGCTTCTCCAGGTGTCTCAGAATCTCAGAGTTTTGTAAGACAGTTAGAGGCCTGGTTAATCTCATGGTTATAGTACTCCTTTTTCAATGCAACAATTTTATTTTTATAAGTTCTGTCTAGTTCCTTCCATGCTGCTTTATTTCCTTTGGTTGGATGTTTTAACCACTGGAGTTCCAATTTACATTTCTATTTTTTCATGGTTATAAGTTGGGGGGTAAACCATTTTTGGTGGCCGGGGTTGTCTCGCACAACTTTAGACCGGAGCAGGGCTTTTTCATTGAGCATCTTCAGAATGGTATTGGAGAAGGAGGAGACCAGTTGTTCAACAGAGTCCCCACTGTTAGTTTCATTCATAACTGTTGTTAAGAATGCAGAGAGGTCCTGAGCCTTAATCATATTGAAATGATGGTTAATAATGAATTTAGGGGGATTAGGGAGTTTGGTCACAGCCTCACGCAGGTGAAAATTGAAGCTCACAATATGATGGTCTGACCAAATACAGGGTAGAGTTTCAATAATGGAGGCGGAAATATTTTTAGTGACTACCCAATCTCACATATGATTCCTCTCTGTAGTGGGGTCAATATTAATAGCTTGGCAATTCAGGTTGTTTAGATTTATTTCCAGCTCTATAGTTGTTTTGTCAATGTCTTCACCAGTTGAAATTCTCTAAAAGGACAAAAGCTCGATTTGGGCCCTCTAATGGGCCCAATATCTGAGTTCTCTCCTCAATAAATTACGGCAACGCTGGAGGCAGGCGATAGAGGAGAATAAAATTCACGCAAATTCTCGGGGTGGGTTCATTCCTTTCATGAAGGATATTGCAGCCCTGACAAGAGATGGGAGAGGCAAAGAGGGGCATTTCTATTGTCGCTATAATTGCTACTCCTCCCCCCATAGCCTATTTCTCTGTTTTTACAGAATATAGAGTAGCCAGGAGGAACAGCCAAATTAATAGCTGTTCCAATGGTGTCTCAAATCGAGGTTTCGGTTAGAAATAAAATATTTAGTTGACTCTCCTGGATCTGATCATGCATATCCTGTGTATGACTAATAGGGATCTGATGTTCAGCAAGGTTGCTTAAGCTTAGTCTCATTACACCCTATGATAGCTGGAATATCATTTTGTGGAGTTGCTTAAGGTTGAATCAGAGAGTCCTCGTTGGAGGTAGATCAGAGTCTTGCTCAGAGTCCACAATGCTATTTTCCTTTGGACTAAATTGGATAGTTTGACACTGACTTAATGGGGCTGACTCCCTGGCGTAGTCTGATGGTGGGACAACTGAGACATTATTGATATCTAAGGGGGAAGTGGAGTCCTCATTTGAGCCCTTAGTTGGAAGAGAAGCCGAGCTAAGTTTTGGGCTAGTATAAGACGCATGCTGACGGTAGTCTGTCTCATTAATTGTGGAGTACTTGACCTTAATAATTAGCGCAAGTCGGTTTGAGGGAGTCTTTGGGCAAAAAACCCATGGTTTGCAGTCACAGTAGTGTCCATAGCAGGACAAAAACCTGGGATTACCTGAAAACTGAGAGTTCAGGTAGAGCGAAAACGTAAACACATCAATTCCGACGATGACTGGGGAAGACTAGGCTTGACCCAGGTGGCCGGCGCAGGTGCGCCTGGTCACCAGATTAATAGGAGCCTAGCAATGCTGGGAAGTGTAGTTCCCTGGCAAAAGCTCTATGATGCGCTACAATTTAACCAAAAAGCTCATTTAAAAAGGAGCTAGCAGCAACTCACACACAGCAGGATGCAAGTTTGCTGAGTTAGATGGATAAACACTGCTAATAACAATTCAATTCCAAGCAGCATTCCGTGCAGCATACAGGGAGTAACCCAATACAAATCACACCCGCACTGCCTTTCCCAACACAAAAATAAAAGACAGTCTATGGGCCTCATTACGAGTCCGGCGGTAACCGAGGTGGTAAAACCGCCTGGTTACCGCAGGACTCGTATTACCATTCCGCCTCCGTGACTCCCGGAAATACCAGGGCATTACGACCCTGGTGTCCCGGGAATTCCGGAGGCGGAATTAGGTTAATCTCGTGATCGGGCGGTCCGGAATTAACAGTGGCGGCGGGTTTACCGCCACTGACATTTCCGGACCACCCGACCTGTAATGAGGCCCTATGACTTACCTGCTTCTTTGAGCTGTCTCAACTCTGGCTCGACCCAGTGAAGTGCATCGCTGCTGCAACTAGACCGCGGGCCTACTGCTGTGGAGGCCCCAAAATCACTGCATCTCAAGCACTGACTTGACCTCACAGAAGCATTGTCTTGACCTGACTCGAAAGCCGAAGGTTTCTGCTGGAAGCCATAAACTCGCCCATCTTGAATACTGAGTGCATCATTTTGACCCGACTCCACCCCTGATTCAAACTATTGGGACTAAATGGCGTGAATTATCTTGAGTGCTGACTCGATCCACAGAGCACCCCATCTCAAAGCCAACCTGACATCTAGTCGCCACTGGACCAATATGACTCTACTATCCCGACATCAGCTTGATGGCAGGAAAGCATCCAGAAGCCTGGCCCCATGCTTTTGAGCATTCAAGACAAAGCGATAAAGGTATTTCAAGAGGCTTGTCCCATTGGTCCAGCTTAAAGATCCTTAGTGGATTTCATGCCCAATTCCTTGCCTTTTCAATACATGCCCATGAACACTGGCAGTGCTGCTGAAAAGTTATTGCCTGAGCACCTTTGTCTTTCCACCAAGAGTTCACTTTATTAACAAAGTCTGCATTATTTATGTTTCGTTTACAGGAGTGGGTCTTTATTGTTTTCAATTAGTAGTGTGCATTGTCTATTTTATTAAAGTTCCTTATTTTCAGGAAATTGTGTTAGGAAAGGTTTCTCTTTTGGCATTTTCCCTCAATAGTTTCTATGGACCCCCAATCTGTTTGCTTTGTTTTTGTAACCTGTTCTGACTTATTGACAAGTAAAGCATTCAGCTTCACTTCCCCTGCCTTTTGCTCATTTTGTTATGGGGACACTGATCAGTCTTTATCAGTAGTGAGAAACTATGTTTCACTTTATCTTCTAAATGTTTGTAGCTTTCTAACATTGCACACAGTTTAGTTGGACCAACAGTCTTGGTGTCGTTTTGAGAATCCAAACATTGCATTTCTTTATTATAGCTTTTCAATATTTTGTATTGCAAGTGCTTGAGTTTCAGGGTTTTGCTTTTGATAATTTAGCAGGGTGTGTATTACCCTGCGGTTTAATAGCTGTACCTGTGCTTTCAATGGTTTTACATAGGTGAGTAATCGCTGTGTCTGAACATGTGCGGTCTGTAGGTGGCATGTGCATATAGTTTGCAAAGGAATGTGGAGGCTACTTCTGGTGATTTGGTGTTTGCACCTGGGCATATGATGGCTGTATCTAACATGTCATCTTGAAAAACCAAAGAAATATCGAAGCTTAGTACCACAAAATGAAATACACCAATCACGGGCTGAAAAGATACAAGTATCTTTTATTCTGTACAGTCAAAGCAAAACAGATAGCTATCCCAACACCTTGCAGTGTGTACCAGCCAACACAGTGAGGAGAGAGAGTGCTGGACATCTAAACACAGAAATATACTATTTCTGAAACATTTTCCAACCCCTCTCCACACTAATAAGTTACTGGATAGAGTTCATGCCTAGTTCACATGACAAATGTTACAATATTATGCAAAGGATTATACAGGTTTACATGTCCATGAAAATACAATGAGATTGTTGGTTTCCTAATCCACGGTAAACCGTGTCCCAAGAATCGCTACAATGTAGTTCAGCCAGACCACACAGTCTGAGTTTGTTTTCCATTGTCTCTTTGTTTATATAAGGATGAGGCTTGTGAACGAAGACAACACTTGGATGGCAGTTCATTCGAGTTACAAGGTTTCTTTACATCAGTCAAACAGTCTGCTCTCGGTCAGCCTAAACATTAACAGAACTCAAAGGTTGAAAACACAGTCCACCATTTTAGAACATAGAAACAAGAGTTGAAATCAAAATGCCGGACGATTCTTAAAATGGCAGCGACATCGGTCACAAAAGCGGAACATTTCAGGTGCGGTTTTCTGTGTAACGCGAAAGGGCTTAGGCCAATATTGTTACATCTTGCTATAAACGTTGGTCTTTTTGCCGAATTTGCCGTGCCGCGATATTGAGTCCTTCTAAGATGGCGGGTGTTCTTACTTGTCATTCTATGAGCACCGGTCTAGTTGTTGCACGTATTCCGCCTACGTTGCCTGCCGATCATGTGACCGAATATAGGGGGGCCAGTGCATTGCTTCAGTGCATAGCTACTCCAAGTCCAGACGCTTCGTAAGTGACCGCCTCCTAAGGATCTTACCTTCTGACTCTTGTCTAAATCCTAACCTCTTGCCTCTTGTATGCTTTGCCTTTGTTCATCCAGATCGTGGGAAATCTTTGGCCCCGCTCTCCGAGGCTTCGTCCCGTTTTCCTTCGGAACACTGCCAGGAACTCGTTCAAGTGATCCGCAACTGAAATTCACACTGGGGTACATATTCCCAGTCTTGCCCTTACTCCCTAACTGTAGTACCGTCTGAATGTCCAGGATAGTGCTCTCCTTCCTAGAAAACTACTGAGCTGGAGATTGTTAAATTGTTTTCCGCTAAGGGCATAATCATATCTTAACAAATATTCATAATAAGGAGGCACTATATGATTATGGTTTAACAAACCCTCCCTTTGGCCTAAGCCAAGGGCTTTACTCAACCCTCCACTTTACTCAAAACCCCATGTCTCAATGTCTGTACATTCTGAATCACATTCTTCATAAATATCAATCGCCATTAGATTCTTGATAGTGATATCCAGCATCAGCAAGGAGCCCAGCAGCGTTCGCAGCCTGTGATTGGCTGTATCTGCAATCACCCGCCCTCCAGCTCACCGATAGGTGGTAGCCGAAGGGCAAGCCAAAGGGCCTTTCTGCGGTCAGTGAAGCAGAAAGAGAAATGGAAGAGGAACCAAGTAGATCAGGCAAAACACATGAATTTAATGTTTTAGCAGAATTCCGAATGCACAAGTCGATCACGAAATCGAATTTTCAACAAGGTACCATCAATACGAGGGGCACAAGACCTGCTACAAATTAAGGTATATCAATCAACTTACCAAAAACAAGAGAGGAAAAAGAGGAGGAACGCAAAAACAAAGGAAGCGGACAAGAGGGAATGCAAACCAGATCACAAGACAAGAGGATGAAGTAAATTTAGTCATGAATCTAACTGGACAAGAAGTCGACACAACAATTAACAAGGTGTTGAATAAAGGACTACATTTCAGCCCATCAAATAAGGCAGATTATTTTCACACCAATGTAGACCTATTCAAATTTTGTAGAAAATTAAAATTGAAAAAATACTTTGCCGAATCAATATTTGAGAAACAAAAGAAGACGAATCAGGATGTTTCACTTCTGTCAGTAGAAATTGTAGAAAAGACAATAAATATCATGAATCTCACAGAAGAAAATTACACTACAGAAATGTTCCTGGATGAACAAAATATAGATCCTTGTTTATCGGAAGAATAGAACTAGAATTAGAAACTAAAATCCAAGTTCATTCCTAAAATGTCAGAAAACAATGTAATTGATGCTTTCAAAAAATGGTGAGTGCAGATCTGAGACAAAATTTTCTCAAAAATAAACAAACGAAAATAATACACAATCTTTCACAAAAAGAATCGATGGCTATTGAGACCTTATCAAAAAATACACAATGGATAATTAAGAGTGCAGATAAAGGAGGCAATATTGTTCTGATGCAAAGAAAAGACTATATAACTGAAGGAAACAGACAATTGAATGATAGGAATTGTTATTGCCTACTACAGAAGAATCCAATTATAGATTTGCAGTCAGAATGGCACAGCATGATCAAAAATTGGGAAGAAATCGGCTTACTCTCTGACGATGAATATCATTATCTGAACAATACTCATCCAATCATGCCAATAATATACTTTTTGCCAAAGATCCATAAAACATTTGAACAATTTCCAGCTTGTAGACCAATCATCAATGGCATAGGTTCATTAACAGAAAGAGTTTCCCAATATATTGATTTACACCTTCAGCCTTTAACAACTAATCTGTCTTCATACCTGAGAGATAGCAAACATGTTATACAACAACTGGAAGAAATACCTTGGGAATAAAGTTTTCTTTTTGTAACTATGGACGTGGTATCCTTATATACCAGTATTGAACATTTAAAAGGGCTTGAAACAACTGAGTTCTTTTTGAAAACTAGATCAATTTGTTCCTCCAACAAAATTCAATGATTCTAGAAATGTTGCATTTTGCTTTAACCAACAATATCTTCTTGTTCAATAAATAAATCTACAGACAAGAACGAGGCACAGCAATGGGGGCCAAGTTTGCACCGTCTTATGCAAACCTATTCATGGGACACTTTGAAATTAACCACGCATGGCAACATACAGCATTTACAAATGGATACATAACCTATTGGGGAAGGTATATCGATGATATTCTTATGATATGGAATGGAGATAAAAAGAACTTTTTGACTACATCGGATATCTGAATGCGAATGATTATAATATTAAATTTACTGAAAAAATGAGTTCTGAAAAAATAGAATTTTTGGATCTGCTAATCTATACAGATGGGGAAAATATCCTAACAGATCTATATATAAAGCCAACTTCAGTAAATAAAGTACTACATGCTGAAAGTAATCATGTGAAGCATATAATCAAAAATATACCATATGGTGAAATTCTGAGAACAAAACGGAACTGTAGTTCAAATGAAAAATACAAAAATCATGTTCAATTGCTCAAAGAAAAATCATACAGAGAGGTTACAAAAATCAAGATGTGGACAAAGCTATGTACAAAGCTGAAAAAGTACCTAGAACTGAACTACTAAAGGACAAACCAAGAATGGTGAAGAAAAGAGAAGAAAAGGTAGACTTCAAAACGACTTTCAATAGTGAAGCTCATCTTTTGAAAAAATTCCTGACAAAACATTGGAACATTTTGCAAAGCGATGAAATGTTAAAGCAGCATATAGAAGCTAAACCCAGGATAATTTATAGAAGGGCACCAACTTTAAAGCAAAAAATCAGCCCCAGTCATATGAAAGAAGAAAAAAATGAAGTTTTAAGTCAATTTTTACAAGTACCGGCACCAACAGGAACCCACAGGTGTGGGAGCTGTGGAATCTGTGACCAATGGAAAATGGAGTAAAAGAGATAAGGCTACCAAATGGAAAAATTCACAAACTAAAACAATTTATTAATTGCAACACCAAGTATGTGATCTATACAATTACATGTATATGTAATAAAAAATACGTGGGAAGTACTATCAGAGTACTGAAAATCAGATTACAAGAACATATTAGAGCTATTAAAAACAAGGACACAAGATACCCTATGGCAATTCACTTCAATCAAGAACATAAAGCAACTGATATTAAGAGCTACAATTAAGGAGAAGAGAAGCAAAATGGATTTGTATCCTGGACACTTGCAACACAGGGTTAAATTCAGATAATGAAATGAGTTATTGGCTGTAATGATTTGCTTTTGAAATTCTGTTTGAAATTTAAAATTGTTTGTGAGTTTGTGAAAATGTTTAACAAAATTTAAAAATGAATTACTGATATAGGAGAGTCTAAGAGAAAAGTAATTTGAGAGAGTTCACATATTCATTTACACGTATGAAAATTAGAGAAATGTAATTGCAATACCACGAGTTATATTTATAACCTCCCTGTTCAATTACTTTTCGAAAATAAGGTAAACATTTTTTTGGCTAAAATGGTGGAAAAACCAATCTTCACTTAATATATAGACAGTTAACCCTGTTGTTGCTTTAAATAAATATCCAAACTTTCTTTTGTTAAAGTGCCATGACCTTGAATTAGTGCGTTTGAAATAAAGCAAAACACATGGTTTATTCAAAAGCTAAGATGGCTGCCGGCCATGTAGGTAAAACGCGTGACGTCATCGCGCAACGTAACGCATGACGTCATCGTGTTGCGCGGCGTGATGACGTCACGCGTAGCGGGCCCGCAAGTATAAATAAGAGGATTCAAATCACTCTCACAGTAGCACGGACTGAGAAGTATTGAAGGCAATCGCACCGGGATAAATAAGGTGAGGAGAGCAGACAAATGGATACTTTATGACACCAAAACTATAGGGATTATTTAAACTTAACCTAAGATTAAAGAAATCCCATATATTTTTCATCTGGAAGATAAGAAAGGATAAATGTTGTGCTATAAATGAAAGAAATAACTTTAAAAAAAGGTGATTTAAAAGTTGAGAATATTACCGAATTCGAAAAAATTGGTGAGTATGCTAAATGAATATATTAATTGGTGGTTTGCCTCTACCACCCAAATTGTTGTACATAAACAGTGTATTTGGGTTTATATAGTGAAGCAAAAAAACTTTATTCTTGTTTTATATTAGAAAACTCTCCCGATGAACCACGTGCGTTAAACGTGGAGAAACACGTGTTGAGAGACAAGAAGGATATGGTTATTTGAAGAAGAAACTTTATGTTGGAAAGAAAATAATAAACAAAGATGTGCATAACCATCCAAAGATGTATTTTTGTATGATTTAAAAGTTCAGAAAAGGAATACCGGAATCGCACTCCAAGGAAGTGTGCAGTTAAAAAGAATTGTTTGTTTAATATTGCGCAGCCGCAATATACACTCCAACAAGTGCAGCATCCAGGTAACAAAGAAATTATTCACTACTGCACAGTAAGAAATCGCCAATTATAGGAAACCAAAGCCGCAATGGACTGCAAAATTTATACAAAAAAGGGCCTGTCTGCGCCTGTCAGCGTCGGGCAGCAAAGAGCCGAGCAGCCTGGTTTCTTGTAAGTACTCTTTTGCCACCACGGCCACCGACACTATCTTCGCATTACCCTGTCATCAATAAGCATGCTAACATACACTTGTTGTCACGTACTGCTCTGCCTATAACTGCCCGCTTCATGTCTGCTCTGTCTCCCCACTCCCAAGGAGGGATTGTAGCGAACTCTCAAACATTATGCTAAGAAATTGTGTATTGCATTGTATCACGTTGCTTCTATGCATTTCATGACCACCATGTCGGCACCTGTTGTCACTGTTATGTAGTACGCAACACGTGTGTGAACTTATTAATTAGCGCTCATTGTGCTTATCTGTATCAATGATATCTCCCCCAATTGCCTGCATGCGCTTTGCACCTTAACTCAATAGTGCTGCAACTGTTCCTACCTCTCTACATAGTGCTTTTTAGCCCTTATTGTGATTTTTAAATCTTGATAGACCCTGCTGCTATTAGCGCTCATGCCTCTTGCACAGTGCACTTTATCCTATACTGGGATTTTTGAACCTAGATGGACCCTGCTGCTATAATCGTTCTTGTCTGTCTATACATTGCATTCTAGCCAAACTGTGCCTCTTAAACCTAGGTGTTCATTTGCTGCTATAATCACTTCTGCAAGTTCATGCCAGCTATGCCTGTATCATGCTTAGTTTACCACACTAACGCATGCTACTTAGCCTATGTGTGCTAATATTTGTTATCTCATTGCCTCATTATGTCTCATAGCAATGCGACTACTGTTCTCCCACGTTAAACTATAGGCACTAGCCCCCATTTTGAGTTTACTCCTGATATTTAGTACCTGTAGCTATAGACACGCTGTACTATCTGCCATAGTTGCCTCGCCCATCTAACATTGTGACCTACTCTGATAAGCCAGCCCATGTTCATTGTCCAGTCCCAGATACTCTAACGTACCATCTGCCTGCGGCGTATCTGCATCATCACCTGACACAGTTGTCTCTTGCCACATTGGAATTATCCTGCCACTCTGGAATTATCAGAATACTGTGGACATGCTGTCCTCCCTTCGGCAAGTACTCTCACATTCATCCTAGCCATCACATGGTCTTTAGCTAAGGCAAATTGTGCAACGTCCACCTGCACTATCTGCATTCCTTGCAACATCATCTGTGCATACTCCACGATAATGCATCATAGCACACCTCCACCAACCAACTCTGTCACTTACACACATTCTTCAAACCCCTACCTCAATGAACCAGCCCTGTGGCTCAAACATTTTGCAACTAAACCCACTCCGAACCAACTGACACACTTACACTTAGAAATGCTAGACTCGGATCCAGACTGCTTCGCATTCTGTGCGCCCAACCCCAACACACTAACACCACCAGTGCCGCTATTCAGATCTCACCTAAACCATCCATGACCGTACCTAAAGAATTGAAAGGAGCTCTTATCAATGCCAGATCCCTTACCGCTCATGCCCTCGATATCGCCAACCTCATTACTACCCAGAACCTCTACTTCATTGCTATCACAGAAACATGGCTACATGCTGCTTCTGGCCCGCTCTTGTCCCTCGCCATTCCCGATGGATACTCTTATCCTTAGAAATGACCACCTATCTAACTTGTCCAAAGGTGGCGGCATTGCCTTCATACATAAGGATGATATCAACATGAGACCGATCCCCAACATTCATTGTTGTTCAGCTGAATCACTATCAGTGAAACTTTCACTCTCACCTACCAATACAGCGTCACTTCACCTTATCTACAGACCACCTGGTCCCCTCTCCTCCTTCGCAGAAGATATTACGTCTATCCTATCCAACAATACTAAGCCTAATTCACAAGTGTTGTTGCTAGGGGATCTGAATCTTGGACTGTCTGACCCCAAGGATTTCATGGCCACAGAAGTTGCAAGCATTGTGTCAAACCTAGGCTTCCAACAACGTAACCTCAATCCTACACGCAACAAAGGCAGAACGCTGGACTGGATCGTAGACTTAAATTGTAATACTACGATAAATTCCAACTCGCCTGTGCTTGGTACGACCATCACGTCATTATCTTCCAACTATCAGCCACCATTCCTAGTACCAAACCTACAATAGCCCCTTCTATCCCCACCAGGAATAAAAAGGACATCACCAGGGACAAGCTACTCCCGCTTATCCTACCCACTCTGAACAACTGTGCCACATCTTACAACGACCCTACGGTCTTGGTGGACACTTTCAACCGAACACTGCTCAAAGCTATTGACACTATAGCCCCGCTCAAATGCAGGAAAGCTAAACAGCAAGCTCACCTGAACACATGGTTCACGCCACATCTTAGAGCTTTGCGTAAAGAAAAATACAGGCGGAATCACTTTGGAAAAGTCTCCCTTGTGCTTCTAACAAAGACAACCTCTTCATTGCATCCCTTAACTATAAGGAAGCGACTATACAGGCAAAAAAAGAAATGTATAACCTGTGCATCTAGCAAGCTGAATCGAACACGAAGGAGCTTTTCAAAATTCTCAAAGAATTAGAATCCCCTTCGCCTATACAAGATACTTGTAACAAAGACAGCTCTTGGTGCAATAGCATCCAAAATGCTCTCCTCTCCAAAATAACCACTTTACAAGCCAAAATCAATGCCAAACTCTCTCCTCTCCAAACCTCTGGCACCTAAAACACCTACCACTTTCACACAGCCCCCATTTAGCTTCACTCCTCTTACTATCTCTGAGGTTGAAAAAATTATCAGCAACCTTAAACATTCCAACTGCCAAGGGGACTCCTGCCTGGCCCCTATCATTAAGGAATCTGCCCACGACCTTTCTCCCTTCATTACCACCTTCATCAAATCCTCTTTTCATTCCGGAATTGTGCCCAACAACCTTAAGGACGCCTGGGTCATCCCACTGCTGAAAAAGCCTACACTTGATCCGTCCATACCTACTAATTTCAGACCAATCACCACTGTCCCGTTCCTCCTAAAAATCTTAGATAGAGCGGCCTACCTCCAGATACAGAAGTATTTGGAGACTAATAACTTACTTGGCACAAGACAATCTGGATTCAGACCCAGGCATGTGTTAGGGAGAATTCTCTGTTAGGGCTAATTTCCCAAACCTAGTGAGAACCCCAGCAGCCTTCCTGGATTTTTGGGGTTTATTTTTTTCTCCTGCTAAGAGTGAGGCTATTTTTCTCCAATTCTTAGACATGATTTGAGGTGTTCTTTTGACTTTGTATGTGTTTTATGAGCTATGGGGTCCTTTGCCTCATAGGGCGTCATATGTTTTTGGTATGTGGGTTACACAGCACCCTCCGTGCAGTAACCCAGGGGTGTCGTAGCGACCCCCAAACATAGACTCCATACCCTGGGACTGACTACTGTCTCCCAGGGCATGTAAAGTCACCATTGGTTTACTAGTCTTAAATTGTGAACAGAACCAGTACAAACCATCATATAGTGGATGTACTGGTCGGGGCAATTCGATTGCCCCGGGGTCTGTTGTTCGAGGGGGCACTGTCCAGTCCCCCCGACCGAGTTTTGGCTGATGGCAGTGGATAGTACTTTTTATATTCGATCGCAAATATATTCCTATGGGATTTTCCCATTGTTCGAGGCTACCACTTTTTACTATAGCCACGAACATACCGCCGGTTTATTAAATTAATATAAATTCACCAGTTGGTATTTTTTGCTGAAACTCGGTTCCAAAATGGCGTTTGTGTTCGCTTCTGTGACTCCAACCCAAGTCGAGCCCTTTGTTCCACTTTTTGGTGGGCTTCTCCACAGAAGCCTCCAAAAGTGGTGCCACTCTGTCTTGGTACCACAGGGGTTGTGGGAGGGGTTTAGGCACCCTGGACTGAGTTGCCTCGGTAACTCAAGTCGCACTCTTGTGTGATTGTCCCAGTGGTGAGCCGCCCGGGTTTGAGCATGTTTGAGTGACAGCTAGGACTGATGAATCGGGGTTTTCTGCATAAAAGCAGGGCTTTGGGGACTGGGACTTCAGACGTAGCCACCGGACCAAAGAATCTGAAGAGGGAGAAGCTGAGCTGACCTGCAATGACGACACCACCGGTGGAGCCGTGCTGAACCGTCTCACCACATTTCCCGACGACAGAGGAGATCTTCATTCCGAAGAGTCTTCTTCCTTTGACTGGTGGGGATAACCAGTTTGCCTGCCTTTTCGCCTTCCTGGATCATCTCGTGGCTGCCTTGCCTGTGCCAAGCACCTGGGCAACCGGGATACCATGTTTTCTCCACTACCGCGAATAAAAGGGTAGTACCTTTTAACCGGAGAACTCCGCGGCTGGTTTCTTCCCTGGCAGTGCAACGACCTTCAGCCTTCCTCCACGTCGAGATCACCTCTTCCTCTGGACGACGCCGTGACTTGCACCCACTGCCAGGAACAACTGCCCCCGCTGGAGGATCTTCTCCACTTTAAAGGTACTGTGTCCACCTGGCCTCCCTCGCAACGGTCTGTGTGGGGTGACTCTTAAAGCCTCAACTTACCACTTGGGTTGGCCCTAGGCTGGCTAACTGAACTTTTCTAAACTGAACTGATTCCTTTCTGAACTCTCTGCAAGACTCTCCACGCCTTTTAAACTGTGTGATCTTGGGCGCATTGGTGTTCTACTCTCTCCAAGAGGGAGCCTGGCCTCTGAACTTTTTGCTCACAAGTAGACTTTGACTTTCCTGCCTTGCTGAATGCTTCTAAAGGATTGTGTTGTGTGCTGTTTCTAATTTCTGCCTTTTCCCTCCCTTTTTCTTAAACTTATTGGAGTGCCATCTTAAGTTAAGCGCTCACCTCTGTCTGGAAATAAGTGGTGTTAACTAAGACTTGTCTAATAAGAAATAAGGGATGTATATATATTAATAGTGACTGTGTTTTTGAACTTGCTTATAATAATAGTGCTGGAGTGTTTTCTAAGTGTGTCTTTAAATAAATAATTATATACTTGATACCAAAGCTCTGGTCAGTGTTTGCTTGTGCTTCTGTATTTTGGTACCTATCTTGTATACTCTATATACTGTCTAACTCTTCTTGAGAGAAGTCTGGCTGCTCAGCCACAGCTACCAGGTAAATCTGGGTGGTACAGACTGCTACCAATTGGGTTTACTTCCAACACCTGTAGTCTTAAGTCTTTGGCAGTGGTCCCTAAGGGAACTGCACAGGTTTCTGCCTAACACTGGTGGCAGCGGTGGGATTTGTATTGAGTATACATTTTAGTGTGCTTATAGATACCTTAGTGCAACTAACCACAAAGCTTAGCACTAAAAAAGTTATTTTCTAAACCTGTCAACTATGGAAAGTTATAGTCAAGAGTCTCTTGCTACAAAAACTGCTGATTGTTTAAGAGTTCTCTGCAAGCATAAGCAACTCCTGACTAAAGGCAAGACAATGGAGCTAATAGAAAGGTTCTTAGCAAACCAAAGTCTGGATGGAGGTTCAGAGGAACCTACCACTCCAGCAAATCTAGATAACAGCAATGATGTTGATATTGATGTTAGTATTGATAACTTTGAGTCAAAAGCAGAAGAGGAGGGTGAAGATGATATAGTTGTCTCCCCTGGACTTCTACCTGCCCTGCCAGCTGTACCTACTGGACCTTTACCAGGTCCCACACTTAATCCCCAATATATGGAACTAGAAAAAATGAAGCTTGAATTAGAATTCAAAAGAATTAGTGCTCAAACAGAACAACGGCACCAAGAACTAAGGCTCAGAGAAATGGAGCTCAACCATGAGCTAGAAATGAACAAAATTCTGTGGAAAGTGCTTCTCTCTCCGAATCCTCTAGGAGTTCCAGTCCCAAAAGAACCCGGATGCCTAAGGAGTTGGTGGGTATGTTTGAGACTAAGTTGGATGTGTTGGATTGGTTGAGTTTGTTTGAGTATAATCATGGGCTCCAGAACATTACAGGAAATGAGTTACTTTCCTGGTTGTTCTCTAGGCTCCCCCCTGTTGCAACTGATGTGGTAATGGAGTTGGGGGAGGAGGATAGAAAGGATTATGAATGTGTGAAGCTAGCTTTAATATCTGGATTTGGGAAGACCCCTTCCCAGTACCTTAAGAGGTTTAGGACCCTCAAAAAGAATGATGGCACCCCTTGGGCTACCTGGGTGAGTGAAAGTTTGAAAAACTTAGAGGGATGGATTAAGGGTTACAAGGTGAACACTTATGAGGGAATGAGAAATCTTGTAATATTGGAGTCAATTTATGATGCCTGCTCTCCTGAGCTCAGACAGCACTTGGCTGATTCAAAGGAATTATATTCCAGGAAGCTAGTTAAGGCTGCTGACTTGTGGGTTGCCAACAGGGCCACTCACAAGGATTCAGGGGTCACTCAGAAAAAGGATGAGGGAAAGCAGCCACCAAAAGGGAACCAAGAGATTTCTAATACCTCCCAACCCAAAGAGGGCCCTCTACTGTCTCCCAGGGCATGTAATGTCACCATTGGCTTTACTAGTCTTAAATTGTGAACAGAACCAGTACAAACTATCATATTCTGGACGTACTGGTCGGGGGTACAAATAACCCTTGTAGCAAGATACCCAAATAGCAAGTACCCTGTCAATCTCTAGGTAGCCAAGGATAAGCTTCATTGCCACAGACAAAATAAATGGGATCACCTACATACAAAGGTCTGTCCTCACTAGTCAGATTTGCAATATTGGAACAAACCCTCAAAAGTACCCATTGACTGAGAACCATCCCTTTGTATGCAGAAGTAAACAGAGTTGGGGCTATGAGTGTTAGTATAAGAAGGAGGCATGGCATCCCGGTTGCCTATAGGAGCCATCTTGAAAGAAATTAGCGATTGGAAAGGTCTGGAAAGTCTGAAGGCCTAATAGAAGCAACATTGAGTTTGCTCCTATTTGCAAAAAGGGAACATCCGAGAGGTGTCAGGACTCATCTTTCAAACTCATTCAAATTAGTCCCATCAAAGTTCCCAGAAATGCTATAATTCCAACAACCAAAGAATGGTGCCCTTAGAGAGGCATAGCATGCAGTAGTCAAAGGAAGAGGATGAATATACCAGCCCAACCCTTTTTCCTCCATTCTGTGGCAAACGCGAACATATCCCGCAATTTGTTCTATTGAGAATTACATGGGTCGCATTCATTGATTAATAGAAGTGTATTATTGTGGTAACTCTGTCTGTGTTGGGAATCCCTAGAAGGTAGAGTGTGCAGATGCACAAAAGGTGAAGACATAGTGGGAACACTTTCAGTGGGTAACAAAGTCTCAAGTGGACGCACCCCTTCAATGTACCAAAACCCAAGCGCTATCACAAATGTTAGACCAGTTAACATTATCACAATAAAACTTAAGTCCCTAAAGGACCATGGCTTTTGATGCTCAATGTCTTTGTTAGCCACACGACCGATTGGTTGATTCGTACGAGTAGAATTAATGATGGGCATTGTTCCTCAAAGTTCAAAAATCTTCTGCAACAGACTCCTTAAATTTGTTCATTGGTGATCTCCTGACCACGTGGTTTATCTTGATAGTAGGTAACTTTGCCGGTCCGGCCACTTACTTATGTTTCAGCAAGAGTGGCAAGGGACTAGCTCAACAGTCATTTCCTGTGAACACAGCTGTGCTATGCTGTAAGTCTAGTGCCGTGGACGGAGATCGTACCTCAAGACTCCAGGTACGGCGTGATCTGCAAACAGAGTGTCGTTGCTTCCTGATGGAAGTGGTGAAACAGAAGCAAGATTGCTCAAGGGTGCAGAAAGATCCGAAGAAGAATTCAAAGACAAAGCAACAGTCTCCCCAGGCCCCACGGGCTCAGGAAGAATCTCCGAGACACCCTTGGTGTTGTTCAAAAACGACTTGTCGTACGGAACAGAACAGTCTCCTTCTCTTCTCCTTCGTCAAGTGGCAGAGGAAAAGGTATCTTCTTGACGTGAGTCGCGTGGATCCAGTGTCTCTTTCCGGATACTCGTACAGCGGTCTGTGTGGCCAACAGGACCTGGAACGGTCCTCTTCAATGCGGTGCGAGACTGGATGCTCTTTCAAAGGCTTTTGTAAGCACCCAATCCCCAAGTGGAAGTCGATGACCTGGCCCCTCGTATTTATCTGGGAGGACTTCTCGCACCTGTTGATAAATCAAATACAAGTTTTGAGTTTACTGGTCACAGTATTAAGAAAGGAGAAAATGCTCCACGTCTTTCATTCGCTTGGGCTTGGGCATGTTCCAAATATTGGCTGGTCTCCCCATTACTATTTCCTAGGGGGAGAGTCCAGTTCTTGTTTGTGGGGTCGTCCGCATGGACAATAAAGCTACTGGTAAGGCATCTGGCCATGTCAAATTGCTACTGGAACAGATGTTAGCCACCTTATTTTTTAAGATACCATTATGGCGTTCTACAAGCCCAACACTCTGAGCATGTCTGGCCGAATGGAACCATTTATCGATCTGTAATCCCACGCATACTTGCAGAATAACAGCAGCGATAAAATATGGACCATTGTCCAACCAAATGACCCTTGCAGACCAAACCTAGGAACATTTTCCTTAAGCATGGTTTTCGCTGTCGTTATTACTGTGGCATCCTTTACAGGGAATGCTTTCACCCACTAGCTAAAGGAACAAATGACTACCAGAACATACTTATAATTCTGGCAGCACTCCATTTCGATGAAGTTGAAATGTACCACTTCAAAGGGCACAGAGGGGGGACCAAAACTACCCCTCGGTGTCGATGTACCCTTTACCACATTATGCTGTAAGCATACCATGCAATTGTGGACCAAACGCTCAGCAGACTTTGAGATGTTTACATTGACCCAGACAGGTTCTATCAATTTACACATTTTTCTAGCACATATATGAGTAGGACCATGAGCCATCGTAACCATTGCGTTGACATAAGCATCGGTAGCATCCATCTATTCTTTATGTTGTCCACCCAGAACCCTTCCTCATCCAAACTTGCTCATCTCTCAGCCCAGTGTTTAAGTTCTTCTGAAGTGGCATCAGCTTCAATATCTTTTATCAAATCAATTCCTTCATCTAATATACAAGTGTTTGTGGCTTCCTTAGTGACATACATTTCTGAGTATAAATCAGTGGCAGCCTCTTTGGCTATCCTGTCAGCAAAAGTGTTTCCTCTCCCCACATTATCTGTTACTTTCTGATGTGCAGCGCACTTCAAAATTGCTAGTTGAGTAGGAAGCGCAAGTGCTGAGAGTAGCCGAACTTTCAAGGTACCATGTTGAATCTTAGTTCTGTGTGAGGTCAAGAAACCTCTCTCTGTCCTTAGTCTACCGAAGTTGTGATCTACCCCAAAGGCATACTGGCTGTCTCTAAATATATTTACTCTAAGCCCTTCGGAATGTTCACAAGCTCAAGTCTGCGCAGAGTTATGCGAAATTCTTTTGGTTTCCACAATCGTGCCTAATGTAGTGATGGCATAAGCAGCAGTGGATGTACCATCCGGAAGTTTGAAGTAGGAGCCATCACAAAACAGCTCCCCTTGTGGATCTTTTAATGGTGTCTCATTTAAATCAATCCTGCCTTTGGTTTCTTGCTCTGTGCTATAGAGGCAGTCATGTGACATTTCGTCAATGCAAGCAGTTTCTTATGAAAGAGGCAATAGTTCAGTCAGGTTTAATGTACAACATCTTGTAATTTTGATATGCAGTGCAACTAGAATCAGCTCGTATCTTGTTAATCGTGCTGATGTAAGATGTTGCGCTTGCGTTCTGTTCAATGGAACGTCTTTTGGAGTGGGGTACCATCACGGTTAAAGAGTGACCTAAAATCATGCCCTCACTTTGTTTTACGGACGCAGCAGCAGCAGCAACAGCTCTCAGACATCTCGGCAAATGCATGCAACAGGATCAAGCGTGGAGGAAAAATAACTACACAGTCTATTCTTCCCCCGTGTCCTTTGTTAACACAGCCAAAGCACATCCATCACATTCATGCACACACAGAACGAAGGCCTTACCATAATTTGGTGTGCCTAAAACTTGTGCTGAACACAGTGCAGTCTTGAGCAGATCAAAAGCTTTCTGATGTTCCAAGTTCCACGGTAATGGCAAAGAAATGCCCTTCTTTGTCAATGCCAACATTGGTTTCTTCACTAGTGAAAAATTTGGGATCCACTGTCCACAGTAAGAAGCCATTCCTATCAAGGTTCTGACCTCTTTCTGTGTATTTGGGACAGACATGATAATGATGTTTTTTATCCATTCAGGTGTCAGTCTTCTTCCCTCCTTTGACAGGAGATAGCCTAAATAGGCGACTTCCTGTCAACAATATTGAAACTTTTTCAATTAAGCTTTATGCCCATGCTCTGCTAGATGAATAAGCAGCAACACGGTGCCCTCCATGCAAGCAACTTCTGAGTCTGCAGCTAAAAGAATTTCATCAACATACTGCAATAATGTACAAGTGGGAGGCAACTCAAGTGTATCGAGCTGCTCCTTCAAAGCTCTACTGTAAATACTTGGACTTTCCGTATACCCTTGTGGCACACGGGTAAATGTAAACGAGCGTCCCCCTAAGTTGAACGCAAATAAATATCTACTATACACATGTACGGGAATACTAAAGAAGGCATTCTTAAGATCCACCACACTGAAATGAGTAGCAGAAGCTGGAATCATTGTCAATATTGTGGTTACATCAGGCACAATTGGAAATTGTGGAGCAAGAATCTTATTAATAGCACGCAAATCAATAATAAAACGGAAAGGAATTGCATTATCACCTTTCTTATACACCGGTAAAATCGGGCTATTGCACACACTTCCTGCAATTTCCTTGATTACTCCACGATGGATAAAATCAGAAACTATGCTCTTCAGAGCTTGCTCACCATCAACTGAAATCTTATATTGTGGAATACGTGGCAACTTAGCTCCTGGCTTCAAAACAAATTTAACAGGTTTTGCAAAATACCGACATCATTGTCGTCAACAGCCCATAAACATGCCGGAACTTCACTAAATTCAGGCGGTAAAGGTCTAGTAAAAAACTGAGGCAGAAGATTGCTGGGGTGAAATCGTCAAACGTACTCCATCCGAAGAAAAATGTATTACCGCATTTAATTCCTTCAACAGATTCAACCCCAACTAATTCTCACCACAATTCATCATTAGAAGAAATGGACAGTGCTCTGGAACGGCACTAGTGAAATCAGTACCAGCTGAGAAACCGGACTGACCACTGGCTTACCGGAAAACCCTACAGAGACGTTATTCTGCCCTGACAGTGGAATATCTGGAACCCGTTAATGATCAATGGAACACTTCTGTGCTCCTGTATCTATCAAAAATAGATGCTTCCTATTCCCCACCTTCATCTCAACATTGGGCCATTTTTGATCGATGGGAATAGGTACAGGTGTCAGACCCTGCTTCGGGCTGTCCTAGCGAAACAATATATCATGAAAGACAAGACCCTCAGAAAGATGGGCAGTTGAAGGATTATCAAAAATATTTCTGCTATCTATACTAGTTTGCGAGAATGACTGTGGATTTGAAGTGAACTGGCTTCTGCCAAGACCCCGTACCCCAGGGCGGCCTCTGGATCGTCTACCCATGACACCATATGTGTTATACGATCTCTGCTGAAGGATCGGGCATTGTGCTCGCCAATGACCCTCTTGTCTGCAATAAGCACATTGGTTCATGTGTACAGGACCCAACTGCGCATTACTTTGTGGAGCAAACTGGCCTCTAAACTGTGTACTCCCACCTCTGGTTCCTTTAACTATCTGTTGCAATAGTACTTTGGTTTTCAGATCTCCCTTTTTCTTTTCAATTCTCTATTTTCATTATTGACTCTATTTTCGTAATACTGAGCCATGTGCAATACGTTGGACTGCGATTTAGCTTGCCAAGCACTTTCGGAAATCATGATTTGTGATTGGATATCAGGCAACAATCCACGCACAAATGTATCCACAAACAACCTTTTCCCTGTTTAAATCCTGTCCACTAAAATCTGAAAATACTTGTTCAAACTGATTAAAGAATTCGGTAGCACCTTCAGATTTCCCTTGGGTACAACGCCGGATTGGGTTTCCCTTCGGTACAACACATTGTTGTCCCAAACAATCCTTTTCTCAGGAACAAGAGTTTTTAATTTCACTACTATTCTGTCTGGCAAAGTCAGTATCAGCTTTCCTTTCTCCGTCTAACCGTACTAAGTTAACCCATGTGTCACCCAGCCCTGCCTGATCATCTACAGTCCTAATCTGTTTCCATAAGTCAGCAGGTAGGATCACAGGGAACAACAAGTCTAGATCACCCAGGGTGAAAACTGACAAATGCAAGACAGACTCTATTTCTTTATAAAATCCTGTAGGATTTTTCCTAATATCTGGAATCGACTGTCTAATGGTATTCACTTCCTGTCTGGAAAATGGGACATGAACAAATTGTGAAACATAATGAGCTTCAATAGTGGTAGCTGGTGGGCCCGCTTCTACATCAGCTGGAATTTCCACTTTAGGAACACATGTCGGAGGAAGCTCTCTCATTGGCAATTGAGAAGTAGGCAATTATGAACGTTTGTTAAGCAAAAAGGGTAAATCGAGCGACAAAGTAGTCAAAGCAGTGTCAGGTGAAAATGCTCTCTCATAAATAATCAAATCTGTGGGGCAACACATCTTTTTCTTCAAACACTCATCCTGCAGGTACTCTACCATTACCTGTAACACTTTCTTTTGCATTTCTGGAGTATACTGTCTAAACGTATCATATACTTCTATGGGAGATATCGAAACATCTGAAATCCATCTAATTGCATACCTTGTAAATTCGCGTCTATTCACTCATTGATTTACAAGAAGGAAGAAACCGTTTCTGCACATACAGAGTGAATCTATCACCATCTGTTTCATCATTCTGTAACCAATCTAACTCCCTCTTAAACTCAAAAACCCTCTCGACATGCTTGTGTACTTTCTCTGTAGTGTCCCTTAAGTAAGCTAAGATATTCAAATCCCTCAACCCTTGTGGGACATCCATGTCCGTCAAAGCATTCCACATTTCAGCCAAGTGCATTCCCATCCCTATAAAAATATTCTGTTCGGGAATACTTTCTTGGTCAGAAATTGTAGCTAAGACAGCTGATTTTTCACCTTCTTCTATAAATTTCTTAGCCCATACATACCATTCACTCTTCCTAGCTTTAGGAACTGTACTACGAGTCACTACCTTTGATTTGGCACTCACCCCTTTAATTGTTTCAAGTGCGGCAGAACCACTTGGGAAAGAGAGTTCAGACAAATCCTGTACAACAGGTAGTGGAGACACTACCACTCGTGGTAAAGACGGAATTACGGAAACAGCAAGTATCGGTAAGGGTGGAGATGCAGAAGGGGGAGCAACAACAGGAAAATGAGCAACAACTGGAAGCGGAGGGACAACGGGAGCAACAGGAATAACAGTGGGAGGAAGTGCAACAGCGGGAAGAGGTAAGGCAGCAGGAAGAGGCACCTAGGGAGGTGGTGCAGTGGCAACAGTCCTACGCTCATTTAAAAGTTTATCAATTAATTTGCCTGAGGCATGAAAATCTTTAGATGGATATATATTCTGTACACCAAGTTGGAAAGCCCTATACATGTTTCTAACAGACTCTGACTGTTTCTGTTGATCATACAATAATGCTTTTTCTGAATTGGACATATGACGACGTGCATATTCTTCTTTACTCTTAAGTTGCTGCATAGCTTCTTTTTTCCAATTCTGAATTACATCAAATGCTGCAGGATTATCTTTTTTCTTTAATAATATGGACTCTAAATACTCTATATGGGCAATTTCGAAACTACCATTGACTGGCCACAGAAATTTGGAAGCATGTCTAGTTTGTCTGTGCCAAATATCGTTGAATACTATACTACCAATGCCGTACTTACAGTACATAGTACATACCGGCAACCTGGTCAATTCCAAAGATTGTCTGTCTCTGGAATAATCCCCTGAAACAGGCAGACAATTTCCCAGGCATATCAGATCACTGGTGTTACCTGGTGTTGTTTGAACTCGCGAGTGCAAAACTACAACCAAATATCAGGATACTTAGGAATCGGGGCAAGACTCACCTGATTGCAAAGGACAAAGGAGGTCCGATTGGATTACAAAGGACAAAGGACCCTTGTGGTTGGTGATTTCGGCAAAACTGCCCACCTCTGTATGCGAACCCTCGTCAAGATGCCTTCTCGGACCGCATGCTCACCGTCCAGGGATCGGATCATGCAGTACTGTCGAGGTGTCGCGTCTCATACAAAGGGGCCCCCTTTTTTCTCACCGTCCGATCCCGGTCCGATAGCCGCGTCTTCTCTTCAACGAGGTGGCACCAATCTTGAGGGTCCCTATTCGGTCGCCATCTGAAAGACCAAAGAAATATTGAGGCTTAGTACCACAAAATGAAATACACCAAACACGGGACGAAAAGATACAAGTATCTTTTATTTCTGTACAGTCAAAGCAAAACAGATAGCTATCTTGCTCCCAACACCTCGTAGTGTGTACCAGCTGACACAGTGAGGAGAGAGAGTACTGGACATTTAAACACAGACATATTTATACTATTTCTGAAAACTTGTACATCCCCTCTCCACACTAATAAGTTACTGGCTAGAGTTCGTGCCTAGTTCACATGACAAATGTTACAATATTATGCAAAGGATTATACAGGATTACATTTACATGAAAATACAATGAGATTGTTGGTTTCCTAATCTGCGATAACCCTTGTCCCAAGAATCGCTACAATGTAGTTCAGCCAGACCACACGGTCTGAGTTTGTTTTCCATTGTCTCTTTGTTCATATAAGGATGAGGCTTGTGAGGACAGACAACACTTGGATGGCAGTTCATTCGAGATACAAGGTTTCTTTACATTGGTCAAACAGTCTGCTCTCAGTCAGCCTAAACATTAACAGAACTCAAAGGTCGTTCAGCTTGGATGAAAGTTGAAAACACAGTCCACCATTTTAGAACATAGAAACAAGAATTGAAATCAAAATGGCGGACAATTCTTAAAATGGCGGCGACATCGATCAAAAAGCGGAATATTTCAGATGCAGTTTTCTGTGTAATGCGAAAGGGCTTAGGCCACTATTCATAATAAGTAGGCACTATATGATTATGGTTTAACAATCCCTGCAAGTGCAATCTTTACCTGCTATTTAATAGCATTAACCTGGAGATGCTGTGGCTGCAACCCTGGCATATAAGGGCTGCACCATGGCATCTCCAGGCATTTCATGGATAATCTCTGTTAAATATATGACTTCTTAACTAAATCGTTATTTCTTCTTCAGTAATCTACCCAGATTTGTATTAACTTGACAGTGATTGGAGTTTAATTTATTTGCCTCAATGGTGCCACTTTCTTGAACGCAACAGGATCAAAGTTCATAAAATGTCAATTCCTGTTGCCATGTCACCAAGAGGAGGTTCTCTTATGTCACTTTTGTTTATGCCTTGGGGTAGGAGGGTAAGGCTGAAACAGGCCTGGTTGATGCTTTTGTTTTCCTGGTGATTTTGAATTGATACTTGGATGAATTACGGACATTTCTGTCATCTTTAATTTGGCAATGTCAGTAACCTACAACAGAAGGTACTACATATATTAATAAAAGGAGTAAAAACATAAAAGCAAGCAAAACTGAGCAAGCTGTCCTCCAGTAGCTCTACTTATAAGATCCTGTGGACTAAGGGCCAGTGTGACTTTGGGCAGAAGCAAACAAATATCGTTTTGCCTGAGCAGGTACTACATTGACAAGACATGTTGGCCAAATGTCAGTCTCATTCTAGAAAAGGGTGTTGAATACCTCCAATAAACAGCCCAACATTACAACATCCTTCAGTAATTATGTTCCAAAAAAACAAGGCCAATACATCAGGATACAAATACATAGAGGTATACAAAAATCTTCCGTATTTGTCGACACAGCAAAGTGCAAAGAGCAACGTTCATAATTACAGTGCATGAAAAACATATATAAAAAACCTCCCTACTGATGATCAGCATAACAAAGTGCAACGTGCAAAATTCATACATATAATACATATAATTGATCTTAACTGTTGCCCGTTAAACTGATCCAGAATCGCAATCAGTCTATTAAGACAGCTTCTTGTAATAATGTCTTGTCTTCATGCTTGAGCTCTCAGAAAGGCACTAGAATAGTCTCCCCTTCCCTGGTTTCATCTTCTCTGGTATCCCTACTGGGAATGTGGTTTCATCAGGACTGACTTCAAGTGTAGAGGAGGTCCCAGATACGACCTACACCCCTGCCCCCCATTGCGAGTTGCCAGTAAGGTACTCGCCAAGGAATGTGACGTACGAGGAGCAGCTGAACCAACAAAGGGCTGCAATTGGCGCCTGCCCTGTGTACATTAGAAGATCAATACCTGTTGAAATGCCCATAACCAGGCAACCCTGGGCAGCACGGTACCCAATCAGACAACCGTACCTGCCATTGGTACGTAACAATGAGTATTTACAGACTGTCCACGAGGAAACCCCGAAGGCCTTAATAGAAGGCCAATGGAAATAGACTAAGGGCCTGGGCAGCCCCGAGAACAACCAGAAGTGGCTACTGAAAGCTATGCATGCCAGTACCGACAACTGCGAGGATAATTGTAATGGACGGAGGGGAAAGACACTGTGAAAAACGTATGAGAATGGTGCCATGAGACAAGATGGAAGCAACCGCCTTATTGAACGTGTGTAAATAAGCTTGAAAGGCAAGCGCCGACTGTATACATCTACCTTAATACAGCACAATGTACACGTGCGACTCCATTTTGTATAAACAGAAGTACTCCCAGGCGGCCAAGGCCTGACTGGCCAAGTTTCATATCCAGGCCCAAGCGGAGGAAAAGAGCGGGATCAAAACTTAACAAAGGATGGCTCATGCCGGGGAAATCGAGGTCGACCAGACAAGGGGAGGTGAGCATGAGCTCACAAGGCTCCAACTTCAGAGCATACCAGCCCGCCCGTGAAGGTCAAGATACGAGAGGCCCATGCAGGTGGCCAAGCGCATACAGAATTAAATGCACAAAAGGTTGGAAACTGAAGCAGATTCACGGTTGACCAACACATGACCAGACAGGCGCGAAGATGTACCACCGCCTGATGTCATCCAGAACCAGAGGGTGCCATAACTTTTCCTGATAAGAGACTACAGATCCGAGGCCATACCCAGCCAACTAATTGACACATAGCCCTAAACCACTGATTGATGGAAGGGAGGGAGGGTGAATCTTGGGACACCAGGCACCAGGGTGTCTATTCTGCATGCTGCTAATTAAAAGTGGAGATTTATGTTTAGGGGTGTAACTCGCCCAATCACAAGGGACCATGTAATCTAGGGTCCTATAGACATTGTAACCAATGAGACGTCGTACTTGTAGTGACGTCAATCACGTGTGGTGTAGAGGGATGGGCATAGACGCCCACCTGGTAAGAGTTATCCAATCCGTATGCCTTATTTTCATATACAGATATAACACCTATACTTAAGTTACCTTTCCCAACCAATTATATTGCATGATGATTCTTTTATAGAAGTGTACGTCATTGAAGACGGAATTTGCCAATAAAAAAGGCTGTTTGACTGAAGTTCGGAGAAGTCGGGGCGAGACAGGTGTTCGCGATGCTGCTGATATCCATAAGCAGATGTATGTATTATTAAACAGACTTCCCTTTGCCAACTTACTGAGTCCCTAGTATTGATTTGTGCTGGAGTATGTAAGTCCTGCACCCTGTCCTCACACGGTGCAGCTATCTTGTATTACAAATTTTTGGGGGTCGAGTACTGACCAATGGGCCCGTCAGTAATTTCCTCCCCCCGAGAACACAAGTATTCATGAAACTTTAGTGGATACGCCCAGGACTATCTTGGCTTCCTCTGCTCAAGAGTACTGTTTATCAAGCTTCTTCTCACCTCATAAAGTGGGCGTTTCTCATGTTCTACGATTTCCAGGTAAAATACTCTGTGTGTTCCCAGTAAGAGCAGAACATTTCTGCTATAGTAATTAACACTGCAGTGGCATCGCCATCCTCAGATCCAGTAGGTTCATGGTGTGTGCTGTGGGCTTCCTAGTCGCGCTTCCACCGAGTTAATTTCTACAGCAGAAATGATCTGCAGATACATAGAGTATTTTTCCTGGAGATCGGGAAACGTGAGAAACGTCCACTTTATGATGTGGGAAGAAGCGTGTAAATAGTACTCTTGAGCCGAGGAAGCCAAGATAGTCCTGGGAGATGTATTTGTATCTTGATATATTGACCTGCTTTCTTTTTTATAGAAACTCTAAATCGAGATTGGGGTTTGTTTGTTTTGTATTTTGGAACATGTGATTAATGGTGGCAAGGATAGCCACAATAGGTGGCAGGCCATTTTGATAGAAACAATATATTGATTACATTATATAGACAGTTTCCTTCATTTACATCCTTCTGTTCATGTTTAATATCTGCCCTTATCATTAAGGATTAGGGGCACACCTACCATTTTTATTCTAAGCTCAATTGGTTGGCACTTCTTACTGAGCATGAGACATGCTGAGAGTGGACATAGTGACTCTCAAACATGGGTAAGATATTTAGTCTTTGCCATACTGTATGAAAGCCAGGAAAGCACAGTGAAGCTCGAGGCATGCTGAAATAACAACAGAGATTTCGGCACATATTTAGTAGTGCCACATTGTATACCAACCACAGCCGGGAAATATTAGATGGCGTGTGAACATCACTCCAATGTCCTGACACCACATAGAGGCTGCAAAACACATTTCTAGACTGCGTCAGGAAAATACAATATTGCCTCTGCTTCCCAATAAAGTCTTTTGAAAACTTTCACTTCAGTATGTCTTTAACTACAACAGCAATGTCAGGAAATTACCGGGGCCCGCAATAAAACTGTCTGTGCCTAACTTTGAAAACGTATTGCATTGAATAGTTACACGTGAACAAGATTTGTTTTCTTAAAATGCAAAATTGCTCGGGCCCACTTCAAGAATGCCTGCGCCTAACTTTTTAAAACATATTACATTCGACAGTTATATGTAAAAAAAAAAAGATTTATTTTCTTTAATTGCAATTCTCAGTTAGAAACGTGGTCTGTTCTCAAACCGTTGTGTGAGTTCCCTTCTTCCAGGAGTTTTTCTTGTCTTTTTCGATAAGACTGAAATTCCAGACCAGTGTGCTGTGTATACTGGTCTTTCAGCCAATGAAGTTGTCCTGCAGGGTTTTCTTTACCAATCATTTCACTCTGCACCATCTGATAAAGAAGTGGGTGGGACTTTGCAAGAAGCTAATGCACTGTTCAGTCCAATAAAAGCTATCAAAACGTGCATCGTTTGTGAAAGAATGTTTAACACATACATAGTGTTTGTGTCGTTATTTTTCAATGAAGTGGCAAAGTGCTGGACATGAATTAATTTCACCACAACATTTAGATTATCGGTGACTCCTAGAATGTGTGTCGTTACATATACACAGGGCAGTGACAGTAACATCTACGAGAAAGGCCTAGCCTTGAGACTTCATCTGGTTCTCCCACAGCACATCCATCCCTAACAAGCCTTATTTCTTAAGGAACATGTGAGGGCTCATAACCAAACATGCTCTCCTTGCTCCTCTTCCGAGCTGCCTTCTCAGTCTAGAGTTGGGCTACCCTAGCCATTATTGCCAGAAAAGCTTTTGACCAAGGGTAGTGGACCTTGCTGGTCGAGACCATGAAATGACAAGGACTGGGCCCATGTTCACTTCTTTTGTATAACTTATATATAAGAATCCAAAAGCCTCCCTACCATCAATGGATCCTTTTCTTCCCATTTCTCCTTTCATAGAAGTAGCCAGCAAGGATGCACCCTGTCCTTGTTTCCCTGCATTCTGCTTCTCAGCCGTATCTTGCAGAGAATTTGCCTGGAGGATAAGATAAGAGGCAACCATATAGGTTCACTCACAGTTAAGGTCTCAGCAGATATGACACTGTCCTCATGTACATCTCCAACATCAAATAATCCCTCCCGCGCTTCTCACATCTGATATTCCGCAGTCTCTGGCTAAAGGTTACATGTGGACAAAGCAGGGGCCTTATTTCTCACCAGATTCTGTTCACCTGAAAGACGTGAAGGATTGGGAGCCTAATAAATTGTAATACTTACGAATTTGGTAGATCCATAAGACATAGGCTTGACTTTAACGCGTATAGATTGCCAGATGGCCCCTTTCATCATGCCGTGTGGGGCAGGTGGGCGCAGTTAAGATGATGAGTGGTCCTGTAGTCCTATGTCCTCTGGGTACGGTCCCAACACCACGGCCGGACTGGATGCCCCAGAAAATTGGCACCACAATAAATCCTTTACATGGAACAAAAAAGTGGTAGCCAAGTGAATAATAATAAAGTGGGGTTTTAACCCGCATTCCAAGGCATTGTTTCTATAGCAGGCATGGGCCTGGTCTTCATCAGCACACGGACACTTATATCGTACATGACCTAACGTTGACCTCCGGATCATCTCCCATTTCATTTCTGAGATGCATTTTCTGTGTCCCTGAAACATATTGTTATTGTCCATAGAAGACAAGATTTGGACAGATTTATTAAAGGCCCTTGAAGTGCTTTAAAGTCATCCTCAGAGACCCAGATCTTACATAATGGCACTACTCGCAAGGGTGGCCACTCAGTGTTTTGAGAAAGATTGTTTGAAAGAGATATCAAGTCTGTCCTTCACACACACCAGAAGGCCCCTTTTCTTCTTCCCAACTGCAACATGAACCTATTGTATTTAGACACAAAGATCTGCTTTTAAAATACGCATCTTTGCTCGTTCTAAGGGAAGCTTTGCTTCCTGGAGTCTCCAGAGGAGTAAAGGAAGATTATTTGAGCTCAGCTGACATATGCGAGATACCGGGGCTCAACACGCAGGACGTGCATTGGAATTCTACTTGGGGATTAGTAGATGGGGACCAAAAGTGAGATGGGACAGTATCCTAGAGCCATGTAAAGGGGACGTAGGAGACGAATTGGGGTGGATAAATGGGGGCAGATCTGTCTAAAGCTTTACCACGCTGCCCCTTCAGCCTGTATAGCACAGTCGCCTTTCAACATTATATTAAAGAGAGCTTTCATTACCCCAGCGAAGCGGCAGGGATGGGGTCTTTAAGCAAGAAATAATGTGGGCCATGCGATTAGGCTGAAGGATCTGTGTTCATTCTCTTGTCTGCTTGTGGTTATTACATAGAAAATGTGGGATGCAGGTGCAGTGCGGGATGAGGACAAGGATCCATAAGCGACCCGCCCAACCGCACGCCGTATTCCTGAAGTAATACACTGTTAGGTGGTCTGTTGCTACGCCGCTCACCGATATCTGCAGCCAATCCTCACATTTCAGTGTCTCATTATGCATACTAATTATAATAGCTTTCCGATGTATTGTGAGTAACTGGAAGCCTTTCCATAATCTATGTATGGAAAGGCTTTGGAAGCTGCCTGGTTAACAAGATGGCACCCAGAGCCGCTAAGCCCTCCAGGCATAAGAAGCAATGGGATGCTATTTATGAGAGCTTTACAGATTGTATGTGTCAGAATCGCCCTGAGATGACAACATGGCCTGCAAGCCTAGGAACCGAAGCCTATGAACCCCTCCCCATTAATGTATTCTTGTGTAGAAGATATTCTTTTGCACGATGATATGAGCATTGCTAAATCTGAGTGTGTAAGCAGTGAAGCTGTTGGGTTATGAATTGGGGTTTACTGAATTAGCGCTCTCCAGACTGTCTATGCTTGTCTCCGTGCTGCCTTATACACAATGGAGTAAAAGCGTCTTGTACGATACTCAGAATCTGCGGGTCAATTTCATTAGCTGCCTACATTTCAAGTGATTGCCTTTGTACTGTACTTCTCCACCACTTTTGCGGAAAGTGTAAATGTCTCCCACAATTACCGATAGGGGGTGCCATTGATAATGGACTCCTGTGGAGCAGGTGTTAAATTCAGGCAGATTCCAAATGAAAATATGTGTTTATGTGTTAATACGAGTGAATTTGTCAATGGGAGCTGGAAAAACAGGCAGACACATTGTCCCAGATTCTCCAAGGATACACAAGGACATCTCCTCAATTGTGCCAAAAAAGGCGGTAGTAGAATTCACAAAGGGCATCCAAATGACTGTATCTTAAATGCGCTTGTACAGATGTCCTTTTTTAAACCTTTTTTGTGCAGAGAAGGGGTGTTTCTACATATTTTAAAGTACATCCCGAATTCTCAAGCAGGATGAGCTTTAAAATGCGGAGGACCGACTGACTTCCTCATCTGCCTGTTAATGGGGCACCCGCTCCATGTTGCAGCCCCAGGTGGCAACACATTGGGCCTCCCCCACTACTTCCCAGTCTTCCCTCAGCTGGTAGCTGGAACCTGACCAGTACACATCTCCAGCATGGATCCCGCTGCTACGAATCATGGATGGGCCTCTGATGACACAGTGTCCCTCTCACTCCTCCCCCACCCCCCCAGGAGCTTTTTCACATGCACGCCAGCCTTTCAACTAGCCTGCATGGAGTTGTAGTGTTCCACCAACAGAACCTGCATCCCCAACGTCCAAGCCAATGAGGGCTCCTGCAATCCTCCCAAAATTGAAAAGGTAAATCTGGTCCCAGAATGTGTTCAACTTCTAAACAGCCTGGTCCATTTCAAATCCAACCATTAACTGACAGCCCTGACCTGAATCCATCACCCGCAGAGACAATAAGAAGGTATCTCTTTGTCCATCCTGCTCTTAATTTGAAAGAGGACCATTTATGCCTCCATGCGCCTCATTGGCTTTAAGAGGAAAGCACATAGTAATATTATCCAAGGAAAATTATTCTTATTATTGGCTCTTAATCTACCTCTAATCTACCGGATGAAAACTAGATAATGGAGATTGAGTGAAGTTCTCATTTCCTTTTGAGAAGGCACGATCTGGACTGGAAACTGACCATCTTGATCTCTGGAGCCTTTGTCTGCATGCTTACCTGATCTCAGAAGTGATCAGGAGGATAGCTCAGGGGAAACACGGTCCCCTTGGAAGCAAGACGACGTGGAGTAACACAGGTTCGATCCCCGGTTCCTTTCTATGTGCCTTATAAATAACCAATTACAATTACAATCATCCAACAAGCAGAGGGCCTGATGACATGTGCCATGTGTCAAGAACTATTGCCTCCAACATGTGGCTGTTCTCCAACCGTTTGTATAGCTTAACCCACAAGGGAAAAGAGACCAGCATCCCTACAATGAAGGTCTATCACCATTCAGATTATATGGCCAGTGTGTGTGTAACTACAACCCAAGTCCTGCGCTGGAGCACCTGGGGGAGCCTGCCCCAGCTCTACCATTTTTCTAGCATCAAACATGGTCTCAATTTCTTGTAGCACAAGCAAACCCAATCTCGTGGCTTTTGGTAGGGGCGTTGGAACCATTCTTGCATTATGCCTCATCATTTGCAGTGACCGCTAGTCCACTTTTCAGTTCTGGGGTCGATGTGCTGTCTTACCACTTCAACACATACAAAAAAGGGCCAATGCTCTGTAGCCCCTTATAAAGATTGTGGACTTTCACTGTTCGGCTGTTGTCCTCCAGACAAGTAGAACATCGGGTACTCCCAGGTTGCCTGCTGAAGATTGGGAAACTCCATAGAGAAGGGATCCAGAAGCGTCCGACCTCAAGTAGCCCATTTCTAGACTGTGACCACTGACACCGAAAAGCCCAACGAGACGGTCTCACAACTGAACCATCCAGAGCTGAAAATACCAAACTGCAGATCAAAATATCCCTAAAAGAGGTTCAGCACTGCTTTGCTCTCAAGTTCCTTTATTTCACTGATCAGAAATACTCTGCCACAACAGGTTATGTATAGGACCATAAACAGGAGGGTCAAAAGCTAGAACACGAGGGTCAGCAAGTTCCCTCACTTCAGAGCCTACACTCCCATCTAAGAGACAGGGCCAGGAGGATAGCTCAGGGGCTACACACTCATCTTGGAAGCAAGATGACACAGAGCAACTCAGGTTCGAATACCAGGTCTGCACTTAGAAACCTCTTCGGTATTAAACACGTTATAAAAATACAATTACAATTATACTCCTTTCCTTCCCATCTTCTTTACTACAACTTCATTCATTGCTGTCACCTTTCAGCAAATCGCAATACCAAAATCAGACAAAGGAAGGCAACAAGGACATCCCCGAAGTGGATGTGTTTTCATACACATTTACTATCTACTGCTCTGCATACAACAGTTGCTTCACTACACCTGTGAGACAAAATCTAAAAAGGTTTAGTTGGAAACTCTGAAGTGGACTGCGTTTGCCCATCCATCATCCTACATTTCACATACTGCACCTCACAATGTCAGGCTTTAGAGTGCAGAACAATCCCCCTACATCGCCCGCACACACCGCATCAAACATGGCCAGACTGCAGGCAGCAGACATATCCCCTTAAATCACTCATACTATCCAGTATATGGTCTGGCTTCAGACAGTAGAGCTATCTCCCTAAATTGCACATAGTGGGGACCCTGAAGGGCCTGTGTGTCACAATAAGGCAGAAAATGTCCAGGTAACCAAAATGAGCCCACATGGCCAGAAAATATATCTTTTTTGTAGCTTTTGGAACTAACTTCAAAACTATGCAAACAAAATATTTTGACACATAGCCCATAAATCTTTCCAAATTGTGTACACGTGTTAATATTAGAGAACAAATCAATTCACCCCGCCTTACTTCAGAAAGACAGCCCTCTCCTACTTCCTCTCCTTTTTAAGTAGTGTAAATGGGTGAGGTGGTAGCTTCCTTGCTGCAGAAGACACCTTTTGGGCACAGCTAACACAATGGGCATCATTACGAGTTTGGAGGTAGCCATGCCGTTTTTAGCGGCATGGCTACCCCCAAACTCGAGTCCGGATCCTGCAAAAGGGGATTTACCGGGCCATTCCGACCTTGGAGGTCCGGGTAATTCCCATTCGCGGGTCCCGGACCCGGTATGTCCCCATTCCCATTTGAGCCCCCATGGGAATGAAGCCATGGGAATGGAGAGGATGCTAACAACGGCCCCGTTGTTAGCATCCTGGACTGCTAGTGGGTCCCGCTCTGCACGTCTGGTCAGGCATCCAGACCGGGACCCGCTGCAGAACTCGTAATGTGGCGGCCCGGAATAAATTGTGCCAGTCCCTTACCGGCACCGTTCATTCCGCGGCCGCCAGCTTCGTAATGAGGCCCAATGTGCGTAAAATAACCCCTGACAGTCGCTCTCCATCTTTGGAAGGGCAGCGACCAAAGTGAGACAAATACTGCACACCTGCTTTCGGCCTGGTTTCATTATTTAACTCTTGCAAAAAGCATTCCAAGGATCTCAGGAAGAGATGATTACTTGCTAGGGGGCCATAGATATTACCAATTTGATACTGCAGAGTTAGTGGACTGCCCACTCAATCACCCCTCCCAACTGCCCTGTCATTTACTGCCAGCATGCCCCTCTTCACCTTTCTGCAGCTTGGGCGTCCCCTTAAGACCAGGGGATCATGCACCCAGCTTTGCAGGGCACTCAAGGAATCCACAGTCCTCATGTATCTTTTCTGCTCCTCCTTTCATCACGAAGAACCCCCTGCAAGGATTCAGCATCATTCTGGAACTGGACCTATAGAGCTTCCCCAATAGTCGGTGCGTGGTGGGCCGTTTGGGGGTAGAGGCCTCTGGCTGGGTGCACTCTCTGAGAGGAATTTGAGGTTTGTGGGAGACACAGGGGTAGAACTCTAGGAGAAATGACCAAGGATTCTGGCTCCTGAC
Source organism: Ambystoma mexicanum (assembly GCF_040938575.1). Lineage (NCBI taxonomy): Eukaryota > Metazoa > Chordata > Amphibia > Caudata > Ambystomatidae > Ambystoma > Ambystoma mexicanum. Next base: position 501,198,763 of record NC_090921.1, on the reverse strand, counting down.
CCAGTCGCCTGATGAACGTCCCACTTAATATTATCCAAATGGGCACAAATCACAGCTAGCCACTGAGCACCTTCGCTAGTAAGACTACTCTCAGCTTGCCTACTGACTTACTAAAAAAAGTGACAATGGTATCAGGGGGTACTCATATGTCAAGCAGCCCTCCTGACGTTGCTTATGGTAATGAGTAAAGTCGTAAGAGTGCTCCTTCCCACCTCTGCCTATTCCAAGATTCATGCAGCAGATACGATACAATATATCTATGCATGCGTGTGTGTGGGAGGGGGTGAGAGGGACAGAGGGAGAGAGGGAGCGAGAGGGAGAGAGAGAGAAAGAGAAAGAGAGAAAGAGAGAGAGAGAGCGAGAGAGAAAGAGAGAAAGAGAGGGAGAGAGAGAGAGAGAGAGCGAGAGGGAGTGAGCGAGAGGGAGAGAGGGAGAGAGAGAGAGGGAGAGAGAGGGAGATAGAGCGAGAGAGAGGGAGAGAGAGAGAGAGAGAGAATGCATTTCACTGTGGCTATGTTAGAAAATGAACTGGGCAATGTTTACAAGAGGCCAGTGGTAGGAGTGCGGGGAAGGCACCAAGTTATGAAGCCTTTTATATGTGTTGCTGTGACTTCTAATGCTTTGTAATGTCATGTTATGATTTGCTGTGCTGTATGTGGTTGCACTAGTCAAAATCAGTTTCCCAGACGGCACCCAACAATTTCCCCCACCAGTTTCTCCCTGAATACTGAAATCACAGCTAAAACCTTCTACCACCAAACACCACACACACACACACAAGCTTAGACGCAGCCACTACAGGCCTATCCTTTACCACGGACATTAAACAAGCTATGACTAGGTTCTAGCACCTATAGTCGATAGCATCTTCAGCTCTCGCCTCTCTAGAACAAAGTTCAAGTGCCTTCACCAATCCCATATAAGCAGAATGGCACTCAGGTATTTCCGGCCTGCCTTCTTGAACACCACAGCGTCCAAATCTGCCCCTCCCTCTGTCCGACTAAACCCCTCACCCTCTTTTAAGTTTGGGTGTTGCTTGTGACGCAGATAAGCCCAAACTGTTGCCTTATAGTGCAGTAAGGGAGGCATGGCATATGAGGAGGAATACCCAGCCTGTGGGTGTTGTTTGGTTATTTACCTGCCCAATGATTGCTCATTGTCATTCTAATGCCTATGGCCATTCCTACCGAGTTACTGCTCTTTCATGCCCAAAACACCTCCTCATGGTAACTCTTTCAGCTCGGTTTAATCAAGCCTTACCATCAAACTTGGCACTCATAGTGCCTGCCAGTGCTTTTTGAAAACAGTCTTCTGAAAGTTTATAACTTAAAGTTATAAACACGCTACTGGTGCAATAAAAATGTCGTAACCAATTCAGCCTTCATCCCCTTGATTTATAAGCACTCTGTGTGTCCTTCACTGAAGTCCAGTAAAAAAGAAGAGCACCAATACTCTTCCTTTCTGCGCTGGATTGTTGCAATCCACACCCCCTTTCTCTGAACGCTGACACACACATTGCAAACAACAAAATCAGAGAGCCTGCAAGAGAGGCTTCTCAGCTGCATGTGGGTGTTGGAGCAGAGTGGGGTTATTCTACTTCCGTTAAAACAATGCTCTTGATGTGTAATGAGTGAGTCATGTGCACACTCAGGACACGACATTATCCCTGAACAGAGGGAGCTTTACCAGGTGCGCGACATGAGTGTGCAACTTGTAACCGTGCTCTGCAAACAGAGAGTCCTTCCACCTGTTTTCCTAGGTTGGTTGCTCATATAGTGCTTTACATTGAACATTTAAGCAGTAACCATTCAGAGCCATCGAAATAAAAAGGGTCCAAATTTTAAAAAGTCCATTACTCCCAAAAAGAAATATCCAGGCACTTTCAAGATACAGTAGGTGGGAAGAATAACCTAAGGCCCAAAAGAGGGTGTGTGAATGAATGGGTGTAAAAATGTGCAATAGGAACAAATCACATGTCTAGGCACAGGCGATTGAAGGGACATGGTGAACATGGGACGTGGGTTTCCAGGCTGTTCTTCTAAATATTATATGAATTCATCTGTTTTTACAATCAATAGTGGCATGATGCCCTATTTGCACATGGAAGTGTGAGGAATCGAGGAAATTCATCACTTCTCCCCAAGGGGGAGTCCTCCCCTGTGAGGCCAGGGAGGTGAGCCCGCTCTGCAACAACCTCCCTAGGGGTCGAGGCAAGTGGGACCTCGCTGGGAGAGAGTCCACTTTAGGGGACAAGGACCTCCGTTCCTGTGAGGAACTCCCTAAAGTTGTGCACACCATGGCCTATATGCTATGCTATACAATACCAGAGACCGTTAAACACCTAGACTGGGATGAAGAAGCACTTGATATACATCAATATCACATAGGAAATGAACATGTCCCTTTATATCGATATATTCAATCCACTGGGAGGTGTATGTTAAATAACATGTACCCAACAAGACCTGAAGACAGAGAGGAACGTACATGCAGACAAGGGAAGGCTGCGATCTGAGTAACACCAAAAGAGAGAGAGGAACGCTTACACTGGCAAGGGAATACCCAGAGCAGCGTAACACCTGCAGAAGGCAGAGTGAGCGTAAGCGAGGAAGGCCACAAGTTTCAAACTCACCGTACACTGGAAAGGGGGACACCAGAGCTACGGCAAGTCCCCAGCGAAAAAAGGCAGGAAGACGGGGACCCAGAAAAAGGTGGTGAAGAGACCATAAGGATCTGAGGTGGACAACTGGTCCACAAACCATTGCTGCTACCACCACAGGTGTCTCATAGCAGGGTGACCGGGCAGCCCATGAAATGCTGAAACACTGAAACACTGAGCGGAGAAAGAGAAAGCCGAGTGAGACAATGCAAACAGAGACAAGCCAACAGCGTAGCAGAACCAGTGAGGGGGATCCCTGAGGTACCTGGCCCCAGAGGGCGTTCCCCTTCATACACAAAGGTAACAGGTAGAATGGAAATAACAGGCGTTCCAGAGGGAATCATTATGCCGCACAAGCAACTAGTCTCAGTGGAAATAATGAGACAGAGTTAAATCTGAAACTGATGAACTTAAAGTGTTATGATACAAATGAAATGATTACTCAAGAGTTGAATATAGAGAGAGAAGAACAGTGGATAACAATACCCTAGAAAAAGGGGAAGTAAACTCAACATACAGTGCAAAAAGCATATAATAGAGAAGAGAGAGAACATTATGAGCCAAACTTCAAAGGAAGTAGTCAATTAAATCAAACACAAAATCAAGTAGACCAGGACAAGCTGAACGATAAATCCCCAGGAAGGAGAGCCTACCAGGGGAATAGTATTTTCCAAAGATATGTTGAAATCAACAGCCCATAAAATAGATATTATAAAAAAGTCCCAAAACGGAGTCCAAAGAGAAGGAAAAAGGCAGGAATCCATTTGAAGAGTTACAGAAATTGATCCAAGAATTCACAGGAGACTATGAGGATTTTGTATTAATCAAGAATCTAGCAGCCGAATACTGGAAATATCCCCCAGGAGAATGGAGTCATTAGTTTTTATAGTGGTAGGGTGGTTAGGTTATCTGTGGACAGTGGACTCATTTTATTGGACATTCACGTATGACTGACGAGCACCTTAGTTAGTAACGTAGGCTGGGACCACCCATAATGATAGAGAAAGATAGGCCTTGTAATTTTACTTAAATAAAACGTCTTGCAAAAGTCAGAAAAGAACTGCACACATCCATGTTACTGTGCCACGGTTTGATTTCAATAACCAGAGTTAGTTCATGTGTAAAAGTTATCAATTTATTAATAGCCCTTTGCGATAACACGTGTTTCGGCACAAACCATGTGCCTTCCTCAGATCAGGGCAATGTCTGAAAGTTCCAGAGATTCGTCTTGCGTGTCGGCTTGTCAAGCCGACGCGCAAGACGAATCTCTGGAACTTTCAGACGAGTCTGATGGGACTCATTCCTCAACTACGTTAATGCATAGCTGAAAATTCAGCCGATGGAAACATTGCCCTGATCTGAGGAAGGCACATGGTTTGTGCTGAAACACGTGTTATCGCAAAGGGCTATCAATAAATTGATAACTTTTACACATGAACTAACTCTGGTTATTGGAATCAAACTGTGGCGCAGTAACATGGATGTGTGCAGTTCTTTTCTCACTTTTTACTAACAGAGTGGGGGAACTCAGCGTCTCCGCTTCCCTGCACGCACCATTGCGACACTGCCAAGTTTGGCTTATGGATTTTCAGTCGCAGAGGTCAAGAGTGAGTTTACCAAAAAGTTCTCTGTACCAGTGTCTTGCAAAAGTCCTTTGACTCACCACAAAAGTCATTATTGACCTTCTGTGAGTGAATCGGAATGCGAGGAATGCACTAAATGCTGTTATTGACTGTATTCCAAGATTTCAGATTTCAGAAACAGACATTGAAACAACAGAAAGTGTTTCTTTGCATTTAAGAAAGGTACAAGCAAGATTGCTTACAACAAGATATTTACTTCTGTGGGAACTTTTTCACTACACCTTTAACATTACAAGCAACATCCAATTTGATGAATGAAATAAAGCCAAGCTAAACATGCTTTCACTTACATATAGATGAACCGTTAATTTCACATTACACACAATGCATTATCATGTGAAAGCCATTCCAGTTCAACCAACCTTATAATTAAAATGCTTTTTTTTATAAAGAAAACGTTGTTTTTTTAACGGTACAAGATAAAACCACACATAATTTACAATCATGTTTTGTTAATTATCCTGCGACAATAGCTTCTTCCTAAGTCTATAAGGCCACCAAGCACCTTATTCCAGATGTAAACATCAGCAAATAAAGCAAAATCACACCAGTCCAACCATAAACCCTTACCACTTAAATAGTATCGATTTAATATAATATTAATATTACTGAACTGCCTACACTTGGGGATATTGACCACAACAGGGAATTCCTGAAGATGAAAGAAGTTGCATAAGGGATTGGTTGGTTTTCTCTACCCACCTCCCACCTGTGTGCTAATAGGACAACAAGATGAGGGGTGTGAGTTAGGAAAGCTGTGGAAGGAGAAAGCTTTGCCATCCCAAGCTGACATGTGGGCTTGGCATGTTCAAACTCTGAAAATCTATAAAAAGGCAAGTACCCTAATTTTTCAAATCTTTACATGTATGGATATATTTTCAAGAACTACATTTTAAGGCAAATCCGATGATGCTAATCTGAAGTTGGCACGCCCTTCCTATGCAGAGGTATGTTTTTTCTTCATTTACTCAGGAGCCGTATCAGTGAAAAACATGCCACTTCATAGTTCCCATGTTAATGTTGTCCTTCACCTCAGACCAACTTTCAAATCTCTCGGCATCAAGGGCAGGCCCAAATCACATTTTCATTAATAACTCATGTTATGTGTATCACACAAACATTGTTTTGACATGGTTCAAAGGGAGTTACTGTCACCTTTAATAAAAGTCTGTAATGACCATTGTGGCGTATATGCTGCCCTTTTTATACAATAATATGTATTATTCTATTAACTAAACTCATGCCTTTTCTTTGTTCTCTTAAGTTGCATTTCCCCTTACGCATGTGATCAGCAGAGTCTGGCTCATGTTTATCTTTGCCTACTCTAATGTATATTTTATGGGAGTTGTGACCTCAAGGTCACTTCTGCTGAAAGAACAGGCATGGCTTTATCTATTTCCACAGTGGTTTAACTCCAGGAAGTGTATTTCTTTATATTCTTTTAAACAATGGACCTGATTGATGGTTGAAAACCAGACCTCACTCTCCAGGACCAGCAGAGGAAAGGTCTTGGAGGTTAAGTTTCATTTTCAGGAGAAATGCCCAACTGCATGTAAAAATTCTGCAAGAAATGGCATTGAAACTCACACACACACAATTTTATAAGACACCTGGGCCTTATATCCATGTGTAATGTACTTCTTTAATCTCACAGTTGCAGAAGGCATGAGTATCTCTTCCGGATTGCCCATATGCATGGGGCAGTTATATGAGAAAACCATGTTCAAACACAGAAAGCCTAGTAGGCACTTCTCTCTGGATACTGTCATTTAGATGAGGAAAAAGGAAGTTCTTTTATTTCTTATAATTGCAAGAAGCTTGGTTTCAATTAGGATTTTGGGATTACTGTCTCATGTTGCATAAAGATATTGTACACACAGCTATATGTCTGTTTAAGTAAAAGTGTAGCTTTCCATAGATTTAGTAAAACAGCATTGTCAGCCACATGTCTTTCTTTTCCTTGCTAAAATACACTGCGCATATCTTCGCACTTTTGAATTTCCCAGCATATGTCTCCTTCATTTGATATTTAGGCCTGTCTTTAGTTCAATAGGCCTCATGTCCGACATCACCATTTCTGTGCTGGCTTTAGACTTCAATGGGACTTTACAAATCACTCTGACCTCTTTATTTCTGGCATTCAGGGCCTATATTTCACACCACAACAACTTGACCCCATACACATTTGTATCGACATGCGCCTCACTGACAAAGCAATAAAGCATGAAAGACACCGGACACCAAACGTAGATTCATTTATTACGGCCCTCCAAGGGGAACAACACTTCCCAAAACTGGTCTTCAGTTTTGGCTATCACCAGTTTCCACTGCACGAGCACTCAAGGCATATCACTACCTTATCATCACACATTGGTTTACAATGTTACAAATGCCTCAGCTTCGCATGTCCTCTGCCGCAGAAGTCTTTGGGCCGGTTCAAGGAAATGTGCGCAGAAACCCAGAAAGGGTCGTGCATTAAGAAGGACACTGCGCGAGCCTGCGCACAGAATGAAAAATGAGCCCCCGTATTCATTGAATTTACAGCGTAAAGTAACCATAATCACAAGTTGCAGCCAGAACGCTTCTGTCACGCCCACATGCAAAGTAAAAATTGCCAGAACAGCCACCTTTGTAAGCTCCCCCGGGCACCAATATACGCTCCCTTCAAACAGTGCATGGGGTCCCCCATAAGCAGGACTGCATCTCGGGGACTCTGTGCGGGGTCACCCGTAACTATATCAGGCACCCTGACAACATGTGTCTAAAAAATTGTAACTCAGTCATTACTTGGGAAATCTGCATGCGAACCCCTGCAAACCATTCCTGCACCATACTAAACTCTCTAAGCACACCCCTAAGTTAGATCAGAACCCTGGTTGTGTACACAAACCCCTATATAACAAGCAACCCCACCTGGCACTGTGGTTTCTATGTGCATGTGTTCTTACGTCTGCCTTCGGTGGCGGATAGCATGAAGGACTTGCGTGGCCATTTTCCGGCTGAGAGGTTGCAACATCAAATCCATCTCCTCTTGACTCACAATTGTCACAATTCAACGAAATAACAATCCCACTTTCCCCCAGCAACACAAGAGAAAAACGGAATTGATTGGAAAGCTGTCAGAATGGTTTTAAAGTTATCTTAGAATGGTTTTAAAGTTATCTAGGAATGGATTGGCAAAAACACTTAATATGGTCTAAATTGCTTAAATTGTTTTAATTCTTATGGGAGCCATTTTGGATAGTTGCAAATGAATGCTAGCAAGGATTTAATACAAGGAAACAATTTGAAATCTTAAAATTCAAGTTGGAAGCACTCAAAAGCTGTTCTACACGTTTCCGAATTTCCCTAAACGAAAATTTGCGGCAAACTTTTCACAGTGCGATAATCGTGATAACGGGAGGCCCGTATGGATTTGGGATGTGGTTTTAGATGTGTTTTAAAGCTGTGGTTGTTAGGCACAAGCAGAAGTTGAAATTTTGTTTCTAGCACAACAACTGTGGAAGTTATGGACGTTTTAGTGGAGGTCATTTTTTCGAGATCAGTGCAAGAATGGAAACAGGAATGCGCCTTTAAAATGACAAATGGGATTTCTAACACTAGAGGATGACTATGAACAAAACAAATCCACACAAGAACACAGCCATTTGATCAGAATGACTGCCTGCCCGGGACTCGCCTTCTATGATGAGAAAAGATCAGCGCAAAGATAGGTTTAACAGTACTAGTACAGGAGGAAGATAGGAGGGATTGGATAGAGAGTTCAGACAATTCAACAATACTCCTAAAAACACAGGTTCTGAATACAAGATAGGATGAGTTTAAGATAGGGATTGACTATGGACAGTACATATGCTAGTGACACAGTTCTATCTATAGATACTCACTAGATATGTTTTTAAACGGAACCATCAGGATTCTGGTCAGTCAAGATTCTGGTCAGGGAAGGAAATCTGGTTCTGGGACAGACAGCTGGGCACATCCGATTGGGCCTGCAAGGCGCTCTGGTCACAGCACGGCACAGGACTGGACCTGCAATGCACTCTGGTCACAGCACGTTACCGGACTACATCGGATCTGCAAGGGACTCTGGTCACAGCACGGCACAGGACTGCATTGGATCTGCCCTTTTTGGTTCTGATGATAATTCTTTTAGCAGGCAAGCAGTACAGCGCAGCCCGGCTGTAGTATGATGCTTCCCCTTGGGTCTGTGGGGTTGGTTCTAGAATTTAAGGCCTAGCTGAAAATGGTTCAGCTATGCAATGGGCCTTTCTGCTTTGCCAAGTTTCTGGAGTCTGGAGCAAGGAAGATGGAAATTTCTGCAGCAGGGGGCTCCGGCAGCATTCGGATAGTGGATGAATCTGTATGTCTTTTTCTGCCCTCTGCTATCTCTATTTATGCTATGATAAAGAGGGTGTGTGTACTGGTTTAGCCTAAGCTCGCCCCTTTGACAGGGATTGGTTAGAATCTCCTCTCTGCCTTGATAGGAGGAGAAAAACAGTGTGTCACCTTTATGGTGTGGGTTTATGAGGCTTAGAGTCCACCCCTAGCTTCTTGAACACAAAATCCACTTTTGACACAATACATATTTACACATGTGCAACCTCTATAACAACAACATATACAGATTACATATTTTGTACAGCAGCTACTCCTCCAAGCCCCGTAGCTGTGGGATCTTGTGTCTGCTTTTCACAGAATTTTGCCCTTTTCATCCGGAACACAATGTCCAATTTATCAGCAAATTTCTACAAGTCATAAGTGTATAAAGTTTCATACTTTTAGCAGAAATACATTTGGTGTAAAATCATATTTTCTGCTGTTTCCTTCCAAATTATGTCACACGATTTTGCCGCCTCTTGAAATGTGCAGCCAAAATTTAGATTTACAATTCTGTTGAATTTTCCCTTAACATAAAACAAACTTGTGGGATCACATCACAGCTTAAATACTTATTCAAGATTTTAAACCATGGAATCAAACCAATTACAAGATGGGTTACTCTCAATAATCGGCCTCTTAGATTGCAAACATTTGATTTTAGTTTGTACATCTTTAAAGTTTAATCCTGTAGGCCTCTGACAGCTGTCATTCAGGCGGCCGAGGGTACTGCGCCCAGATTTTGAAAGATCCACAGACAAGACACTTTTGCTGTGGAAATCCCTTGATGCATTCAGCTTTTCAGGACATTGTAAATTCATATTGTTTCTTGCACTAAATGAATTGTAGCACCCAGCAAGAATTTTGGATGTTTGAGGGTGTTTTGTACCATCATTCTGCAGTTTCAGCAACAAAGAAAAAAGGGATTTAAAGCAAGATCTTGGGGTTTCCTTAAGCATAGCACTGCTTTTCCTTCTGTACTCCATCTTTACATGTTGTGGAGCCCAGTGACATGTTTCAGGAGTCAGATCTCTGTTCCACCACTGACAACAAGCATGGTAGATTGGGCAGCCATCTTTTTGTGTTTTGCAAAGCGCGATTTTCAGAGGTTTTGGAGCGCACAAGGGTTTCGTGGGCATTTTGATGTTTCTGGCACCATCAGAACACAGTGATGCCGCATGGCAGAGCAAAAGTGGGTAAAAGCATCCCACAGTGATCATTGTGTATGAGGCGTTCTACAGGCACATGGTGCATATCCCATTGTAACCCTTGACTGGTCTGAATAGTCTCAGTGTGGGAAACAGCCATTGCACAGAGCACCCATCAACACCCTGGCTCTGAAGTGAAAAACCAGAAACACTAGTGGTATTTGGAATCAATTTGTCAATGTTCGATGTCCTGGCTACTCAATATCAGGGGATGGCTGGACTGTGATATGCCAGTATTTATTTATTTTGAATTTTTGTAAAGCGTACACGTCCGTAGGCCTTGAGCACATACAAAACACAGACTAAACAGACAACAACAATTTAAAAGCTGTCATTCTCGGATCTGTGTTAAAAGACCCAAAGCCGAATTAGTTTTTTCTTTTTCCCCATTTGTTTGCATATATATATGTGGGGAGAGACCCCCCACAGCCCCTCACCTTACGTCTATACATTTTCTATTAACTTTACCCCCCTACATATACATATGCAAACAAGTGGGTCAGAATTTTGGCCCTCAGTCTTTTTGACCTCAGTCTTTTTGGGTTTTTCTTTTCATTCTCTCTTGCCTTCACCAGTGCTGTTTCACTGTGCCTTTATCCAGAGCTCTGATCTATCATTGATGACCTATCAATGAAGAGACTCATCCCCATCCTAGGACATTTTCTTTTACATGAGGCACAATATATTCAGTGTAGGTAGTACAATCATGTAGATGGTCTGTCTTCTACTATGAATAAGGCTGGGTTCATTACTCGACACCTGCGATTTTGATCAATGGATTTGAAATGCTAGCCTCATAGCCTAAAACTCTCTGGGCCTCATTACGACCCTGGCGGTAAGGGGTTTACGCCAGCGTTAGCTGCGCCGACCCCTTACCGCCAATTACGAGGTCCCCTAGCGCCATGGTGCTTTTAACACCTGCTTTTAGCAGGTGTTAAAATCCATGGCGCTAAGGGACCATGGAGTTAATTACGCCACCGTAATTTACGGTGGTGTAATTAACGCCTTCCCCACTCCCATTATGCCCTATGGGGCAAAAATGGGAATGGGGAAGGGTAAATGGGGATTGGGGACTTACCGCCCCGCCAAGGTCGGAATGGGGCGGTAAGTCCGCCAACCACCATGGCGTAAACGTAGTTTACGCCATGGTGGTAAAGTCACGGCCCAGGCGGTAACTTACCGCCTGGGTCGTAATGAGGCCCTCTGTGTCGTCAAAGTACTTTTGGGCTTTTCAAGGATGGCAAAAAGTACATGTTCAATATATAATTTAACTGAACAGCCCATAGTTATGCTGGCTGATTTCTCAATCACAAAAGCTGCTTCAGACTATGCTGGCTCACATGGGTAAAGGACTCTCATTATCAAGATCTCACTGTAGAATGGTAATGGTTTGTATCCCAAAGAAGTTTTCTTTGCGAGGCAGCTGTCATCACTACGCCTTGAATAGAGAAACAGAAAAGAAATCTTGTTTGTAATCAAGAATCCCTAACAATGGAGCTGTGCTAATTGCTAGTTTCAACTCATCAAAGGCTTCTATCATCTCGCCTGTCCAGGCTATGCCACTTTTGTCATTTTATTCTTCTTTTAATCTTTTTTAAAGTGTCCTGATAAATGTACTGTAGACAAAGATCCATGCCCTACAATAATTGCAAAGCCCTAGGAACTGCTTTAATTCTTTCACTACCTCCGGCCTGTGTGTGTAGGTGATTGCTACTGCTCTTTCAGGTGTCGCTTCCCTCCCTTCTTTTGATATTAGCTGGCTTATATGTAGGATCTCCACCTGACAATATTACACTTTTGCTTTGCCCAGTTTGTACCTTTTTTCTGCCAGTACTGTCATCAGTTTCACTGAGCCTTTCCTACATTCGTCCTCCGTTTTGCTGCAGACTAATATGCCTTCCACATATTGGATGACTGTACTGTCAAGTTGTACATTTCCTAAGTCCATCTGAAGCACCATGTTGAAGACCAAGGGTGATTCACAGTACCCATGGGGTAGACAGGAATGTTGCAGTTGGATTCTGCGATAAGTGAATGTGGTCAAATATTGAGACTATTTCTGTGATTCTTTAAATTAATCACTGTAAAATATTGAGATGTAGATGGGATGCTACATAATATCCTGGCTAGATTTGGCAGCAATGGGACTTCTGCCTCAACAATCGTATTCAAGGGGTGTACATCCCGTATAAATCTTCACAACCCCCTGTCGCCTCTATTATAATGTTGATAATTGGTATAAGAAAAATTCGAGTTTCTGTCACTAACCTGAATTGATGGCGATCCTCCGGAGCAGAAATGGACGACTGTAAGGATCTCCCTGAGACCCCTGCTCCCCCTACTCCGAAGATTGTAGAATACCAAAGAGAGAGAGACAGGAACCCCAGGGAAACCCTTGGGGGGAAGAAAACCCTGGGAGTTCTCGAGAGTGCTTCTGGAGGATTGGCTCATCTCTGGATGGCTGGTGTTGCAGGATTCACAGTGCCTATATAACAAGGAATGGACAGGTAAGGAAGAGATAGACTGACTCAGAGAAAAAATTCAGTTGAAGAGGAATTACACTTACAGTTCTTCTAGTCACTACGGGAATCTGTGTTTAGGGAATGCTGGTCTTGTTAGCCGACAAGGAGGATTCACCCAATGGATTTGAGAAGGATTCCTAAATAAGTACAAGGATATCACAAGGATGAGAGAGAGAATGCTAAAGAGAAATAGGGACTATTGGTACATGAAACTGGACTTACTCGGTCAAAAAGGATGGGTGGCTCAAAGAGGGACTTGGGTCGGAGAAGGGGCAACCGCAAAGGCAGAGACCTGAAGACCGCCGAGCCCGGTAGAAAAACCGCCGCTCGAGGGGAAATTTCCGAAGGATTGCTAAGTAGGAAGGAGGACAGCAAGAAGGATTAAAGTGGAGTTCTAAGTAATCGAACAAAGTCTGAGGCAAAGATTGAAGTAGCGAACTTACGAAGCATCTTGGAAAACAGAAGCGACACACAAGAGAGAGGAGTTTCGGTCCTTAAATTCAGTCATGTGATCCTCTGATCGCGTACCAAGAGGACGTGCAAAGGCTCGACCGTCACTTCTTCCGTGTCCGGAGTACGTCGCCATCTTGAAATATCCGCGAAAGGCGGAACTGCATAAAGACCATTGTCGTCTCAATTGCCATCGCTGAAAAGGTGTAACAGTATGCCCCCTCCGTACAGGAGGCGAACCCGGTTTACCCGGGTGAAGGCGAAAAAAGCGTCTCACCAAGCGAGGGGCATGAACCCCCGAAGCAGGTTCCCAACTCCTGTCTGCAGGGGAGTAGCCCTTCCAATCCATTAGAAACTGGAGTTTACCTCGATGGTACCGAGAGTCACAAATGTTGGCTACTTCGAATTCAGCTCCCGAGTCGGTCAAGAAAGGAGGAGGCAAAGGTTTGGTAGATCGCTGAAACCTATCTTGTACAGCCAATTTAATTTGGGACACATGAAAGACCGGATGAATGCGAGACCAGGAGGGAGGTAGAGACAAATGGACAGCAGAAGCCCCCACTCGATCAATCACCGAAAAGGGTGCAAAGAATCTGGGGGAAAGCTTTGAGGGGACCAGATGTTTGGGGATAAATCGGGATGCCAGCCAGACCCTATCCCCCTTGTCACAGGATGGTAAATCTCTGCGATGTCTGTCAGCATACTTCTTTGCCCGGTCCTGAGCTGCTTGAAGGGACAATCGAGCCAATCGATGGCCCCTTTGGAGGTCTGCAAGAAGGCTGTCAACTCCCCGAAATCTCGAGTAAGGCGAGGAGATCACCGGAATGAATGAAGGATGAAATCCATAAGAGCAATGGAAAGGACTTGTGTTCAGAGCCGAGTGTTTAGCATTATTGTAGGCATATTCTGCTAAAGGTAAGAGATCTACCCAATTGTCTTGTGCTGCCGACACAAAGCAGCGTAAATAGCCTTCCAAGGTCTGATTTAATCGTTCCGTTTGCCCGTTGGTCTGGGGATGATATCCGGAACTAAGGGCTCTCTTGATACCCAGCACCTGGCATGCTCTCTTCCAAAATTGAGAAGTGTACTGGGGACCCCTGTCAGAGACAATAGCATCAGGAAGACCGTGTCGAGAAAATATTTCAGAAATGAAGACTTTGGACATCTGGGCAGTTCCTGGAATTTTGAGCAGAGGAGTAAAATGGGCGAACTTTGTGAAGTAATCGATGGTGACCATGATTCTAGTATATTGAGAGGAAGGTGGAAGGTCTACTATAAAGTCTGTAGAAATAATTTGTCAAGGTCTTTCAGGAATGGGCATTTCGGGTAAGTAGACCAAAAGGAGGAGCTTGTTCTGTTTTGGATTGAAGGCAGATACAGCATGCCTTGACATAGTTGATGACATCCGACTGAAGAGAAGGCCACCAAAAATGTTGTCTGACGAGATCGAGAGTGGTCTGGATGCCTCGATGTCCGGCTGCTAAAGAATCATGGCACATCTGAAGGACCTCCAATTGTAGAGAAGGAGTAGGAACCAATACTTGGTCTGAATGAAAATATAGATTCTGGTTCTTAGTAAGGTGGTAAGTGGTAGCTAATTCTTCACATTGTCGTAGATGACGAGCAGTTTCTTGTTTAAGAATTTGAAGGAAATCCGAGATGACAGAAACAAATTGGGCTCAAGGGAACATCCTTTCAGGACAGAACTTTGAAGAATTAGGGTTCTTGCGAGACAAAGCATCTGCCGTAAGTTTAAATTCCCAGGCAGAAAGGTGAATTCGATGTTATAGGGTAAAAAGAAATGTGCCCATCGCGCTTGTCTGCTGTTCATTGTCTGGGCTTGTTGTAACACCTTGAGATTCTGATGATCAGTGCGCACTTCTATTGGAAAGGGGGACCCCAGTAAGAGGTGCCTCCATTCTTCAAATGCCTTTTTGATTGTTAGAAGTTCCTTTTCTAATACCGAATAATGTACTTCAGAAGAGGTGAAAGTCTTGGACAAATAGGCTATTGGTCTTTCCTCTCCTTGTTCTCCCCGTTGCAAGAGAACTGCGCCTGAAGCCTGGTGGGAGGCGTCTGTCTCTACGATGAAAGGTTGGTCTGATCAGGAGTAATTAGTATAGAAGCAGAAGTGAATAGGCCTTTCAAAGTCTCAAATGCTTGTTGGGCATCTCCATCACAATGAAATGTGACTCCCTTCTTTAGCAGTCTGGTAATAGGTAAAATAGTTTCAGAATAACATGGGATGAATTTCCTGTAGAAATTTGCAAACCCCAAAAAACGTTGCACCTCCTTTACTGTTGTCGGGGGGGGGCAATCCAAAACTGCTGAAACCTTTCTTGGATCCATGGAGATGCCATGGGCTGAGAGGATGAAGCCAAGGTAGGTGATTTGTGTCTTATGGAATTCACATTTTTCTGCCTTGCAGTATAACTGATTTGCCTGTAAGCGATCCAGGACGAGATTGACATGATGTATATGGTCACTCTTGTTCGCGGAAAAAATCAGAATGTCGTCTAAATGGACAATAACGAAATGTAGAAGAATATCTGCAAATAAATGATCCATAAACCTCTGAAAAAAAACGGCGGGTGCGTTTACCAATCCGAAGGGCATCACTTGGTATTAGAAATGACCATAGGGAGTTTGGAAGGCAGTTTTCCACTCATCTCCTTGTGCAATCTGAATTAAGTGATACGCTCCTCGATGGTCTAGCTTGGTATATAATTCAGCACCTCTAACCGCTTCCAAGATATCTTTGATCAGAGGCATAGGGTATTTGTCGGGGATGGTGATCTTATTGAGTCCTCTGTAGTCAATACAAGGACAGAGCTCCTCCGAATCTTTCTTTGGTATGAAAAACAGAGAAGCACCTGCGGGGGATTTGGACTCTGTGATCAAACCATTTTGCATATTAGACTGAAGGTATTCTTTGAGAGCTGCCTTTTCCTTTTGGGACAAAACATACATCCTCCCGAACGGAAGAGGCTGGTCCTGGAGCAGAGAGATATGACAATTGTCCCTACGATGGGGAGGTAAAATGGGAAAAAGCAGATTTGAGAAAACCTTATTGCAATGACGATGACAAGGAGGAAGCAGTTGTAACTGGCCGATAGAAGATATACGTGTGGCATTATTCATTTCAGAAGGGGTCTGTACTCCTACCACATCTTGACTCAGGCAGTGATCAGAACAGTATTCTGAACCCAGAAATAGAGTTCCTGCCTTCCAATTGATAAAGGGGTTGTGAGTCCGTAACCAGGGAAGTCCTAAAATCACAGGAAAATGGGCTGTCTTTATGAGGTCGAACACAAGTTGTTCTTTATGGGAAGCAATCAAACACGTAAGCGGTTTGGTCTGCTCTCGAATAGGACCAGAGATCAAGGGATTCCCATCGACTCCTTGAATCAGAGTGCCACAACATTTGTTGGTTCTAGCTATCCCATTCATCGCAGCCCATTGATCATCTAAGAAGTTTCCAGCTGCGCCGCAGTCCATCAATGCCGGAATACCTGCGATAGTTCGAGCAGGTAGACTGATGGTCAAGGAAAGGACAACCATAGAGTGTTGGATAATAGATGGCTCTAAAGATAATCCTACTCTAGGAGGGGAACGCTGAATTAAATCCCTTGCCGTGGTTCCCCCTACAGTAGGGATTTGGCGTTTCCCAGAACCGTGGATCTTGGTCGGCGAGGAGGGACAATAGGACAATCACGTAAGATATGAGAGGAAGAGCCACAATACATACATAGTCCTAAAGACTTCCTTCGGTCTCTTTCTTGATTTGACAAAGGTCCCTTGACAGTTCCGATCTGCATAGGTTCTTCAACTGGTGCGGTCTTGCTTGTACTGGGAACCGCTTCAGATTGATAACGAACCCCCTTAGATCTCTTCTTCTCAAGAGTCCGTTCTTGTATTCTATAGTCGATTTGCATTGCCAGGGTGATCATTTCAGCGAGATTAGCAGGCCGAGGAACCTTAGAAATCTCGTCCTTAAGCTCTTCCGAAAGACCTCAACGGAAAAGAGTAACTAATCCATCATCGGGCCACCCAAGTTCTGAAGATAACTGTTTAAAGAGGGTTATATAAGACAACAAATCCTTATTGCCCTGTCGGAGGTCCAACAGTCTCTCCTGGGTGGTTACAGAAATTTCCTGACGACTGAACATGGATCTCAGGCTGTTGACAAACGCGGGATAGGAATCCAATATGGCATTGCCCGATGTGACTGAAGGGGTGGCCCATGCTAAGGCTGGGCCTGTCAAATGGGAAATAAGAAAGCCTACTTTATCTTTATCTGAAGGAAAAAACCGGGGTTTAAATGTAAATTGAACATTACAGCTGTCTAGGAACTCCTTTAATTGATGGGGATTCCCATCAAACTTGCCCGTGCTTAAAGCTATAGGAGGTGTCTCAGAAAAGGGCAGATTCATTTGTTGTCTAAGATGGGCATTATCTTGTTTAAGATTCTGCAACTCCAATGACATGGATTGCATTGCCGCCATCAGTTGTTGCATTTTCTGCTCCATGATGAAGCCGTCAATTCAGGTAAGCCTCTTTAGGGCGTCGCTTCTATTATAATGTTGATGATTGGTATAGGAAAAAATTTAGTTTCTGTCACTAACCTGAATTGATGGCGATCCTCCGGAGCAGAAATGGATGACTGTAAGGATCTCCCTGAGACCCCTGCTCCCCCTACTCTGAAGATTGTAGAATACCGAAGAGAGAGAGACAGGAACCCCAGGGAACCCCTCGGGGGGAAGAAAACCCTGGGAGTTCTCGAGAGTGCTTCTGGAGGATTGGCTCGTCTCTGGATGGCTGGTGTTGCAGGATTCACGGTGCCTATATAACAAGGAATGGACAGGTAAGGAAGAGATAGACTGACTCAGAGAAAGTATTCAGTTGAAGAGGAATTACACTTACAGTTCTTCTAGTCACTACGGAAATCTGTGTTTAGGGAATGCCGGTCTTGTTAGCCGACAAGGAGAATTCACCCAATGGATTCGAGAAAGATTTCTAAATAAGTACAAGGATATCACAAGGATGAGAGAGAGAAGGCTAAAGAGAAATAGGGAAGATTGGTACATGAAACAGGACTTACTCGGTCAAAAAGGATGGGTGGCTCAAAGAGGGACTTGGGTCGGAGAAGGGGCAACCGCAAAGGCAGAGACCTGAAGACCGCTGAGCCCGGTAGAAAAACCGCTGATCGAGGGGAAATTTCCGAAGGATTGCTAAGTAGGAAGGAGGACAGCAAGAAGGATTAAAGTGGAGTTCTAGGTAATCGAACAAAGTCTGAGGCAAAGATTGAAGTAGCAAACTTACGAACCGTCTTGGAAAACAGAAGCGACGCACAAGAGAGAGGAGTTTCAGTCCTTAAATTCAGTCATGTGATCCTCTGATCGCGTACCAAGAGGAAGTGCAAAGGCTCGACCGTCACTTCTCCCGTGTCCGGAGCACGTCGCCATCTTGAAATATCCGCGAAAGGCGGAACTGCATAAAGACTATTGTCGTCTCAATTGCCATCGCTGAAAAGGTGTAACAGCCTCTTTAATCGGGTACATCGCTGTGTTGCATGGTGATTCTGAAGGCCCTAATATACTCTGTTGCACTAAGGCCACAATAGTTTCATAGATACCGTTGTCAGCTTCCAATGACATGGGATACTTTTTTACTCATGGTAAAACGTCTCCATTCAATTTAATTTTGACTGCTCCTACTCCTTTTAATAGACCAACGTCACATGGACTGCTGGTCCATAATAAGCTTGGTACTTGTGCCAAATCTTCTTGGAGAAAGCATGGTACTTTCTGTACTAATGACATCCTCTTGGGGATCTCCTTGTTCTCAATTTGCAACTGATATGTGAGACTGATGCTAAACGTCACTTCATCATCTCAGTCCTCATCTGTAAACAATTGTTCATCTGTCAAGTCTGTCAGTCTGTGTACCAAGTCGAGTGCTATTACTGCGCACCAATTTACCCCTTTGTTATTATTCTGTCCTCTTTTACTATTGCTGCTTTTAACTCATTTGTATTTATCTGCCCTTCCACCATGTCCGTGGGTACTTCTGGTTAAAAAATAACTCTGCGGGTAACCTCCATACTTTGTCTCGTATTCGTGGAAACCATTCTAATAGCATATGTACTCCATAGAGGAATACTTTTGGGTTTAGTGGCACCCTTCTCTGTGGTTTCTGACCATAAAATGCTGTTTTTAATTCTTTTGCATTTACATAATGGCCAATCTGATAAATTAATGTTTGTTTTTTGGTTAAAAAAACGAGGTCATTTCTCCATTTGTTTTCTTTTTCTTTTTTCTTTGAAATGTTCACGGATATCCCACAATGCATCCCTGGGGTAAAATATATTATCCCCTTTTCAGTAAAAGAGATTGTCCTGGTTAGTTTACTGATCAAGGGCCTCATTACGACCCAGGCGTTAAGGGTTAACGCCGTCGTTAACCCTTAACGCCTGATTCCAATTTTAACGGCTGCTTTTAGCAGCCGTTAAAATCCATGGCGCTAACCCGCCATGATGCTAATTACGCCACCGTAATTTACGGTGGCGTAATTAGCGCCTTCCCCACTCCCATTATGCCCTTTGGGGCAAAAATGGGAATGGGGAAGGGAAAATGGGAAATGGGGATTTACCGCCCCACTCACCTTGGAATGGGGCGGTAAATCCGCCATCCACCATGGTGTAAACAGTTTACACCATGGTAGTAAAGTTGGCGTAATTACCGCCTGGGTCGTAATGACCCCCCAAGTCTCTCCCCTATATGTTAACTGGTCTCCTGCGAGAATATAACAATGCCATAAATATTTTTTGTTCTCCTATGGTGATAGGTATTTTGTCTGTAAAAGGAACCATAGTCGTCGCCCCAGAAAACCCTTGCATGTCCATGGAAATGCCTGACATTGGGCATTTCCACTCTCTAACACAAGATCTAGTCGCCCTGTATCTACCAAGAAGAAACATGTCTTGTCACCTATGGTCACCCTGACCCTTGGTTCTTCTTATGGTCTGGTGAAATCTATAGGATGGAACACATCAGGTTTTTCTGTGGGCTGTCCTATTGTGGATACATATTAATTCCTGTAACAGTGAAAGCATTCCCTCCCACTACTATCACACCCCCTTTTCTAGGTGTAGGGGTCTGCAGGAATATGTTTGGCTTCCACTATGCCACCATGTTCTGTTGTGCTGGTGCCTGTACCTGCATTGGTGTTTGCTGTGTCTGAGGTTGCATTGCCTTTCTGCATCTGCTGTGTTTGTGGTGCTGGTTTCTGATAATGTGTGTGATCTTAGGCATAATATTCAGTTGGTTCAATGTTATACGATGGGTGTATGCTGGCCCCTTGTCTTGTGCCAACTGGTTGCCAATTCTGTTGCATTCCTCCCCTACTTCTACTTACACATAAAATGTGCCCTATTTCCCCATATGTCCAACAATGTTGTGGAGGTCCTACTAATCTTGGTTGCCTTCCATTAATCCCTCCTCCTTTATTTATTTTATTTATTTATTTATTAGATATTTGCATGGCACCTATACACAAGTGTTTGCAGGCACCAAAAAGACAAGATGGGGGATGGCGTTCATGGGAACCACAAAAGCAGAACAACAAAAATTGTTATATTGGCCTTGTGACAATCCTACCATGCAATGGCATGACAAGCAGCTAAGTGCACGGGGGTGGGGTTAGAGGGAGAAGTGCAGGAGTGGGGTGCCCAAACATGGAGTAGGGAAAGTGCTGGGAAATTGCCAGGGGAAGAGGGAGGAAGGGAGGATGAGTGCAGTGAACAGGGAGGACCAGGTTGGGCTAGACCGGGAAAGAGAGCTTGAAGGCAAGTGCTGACAAGGGATGCTGGGGGGACTGGTAGGGGGTGGTGTGGGCCCTGTAAGACTCTGAAGGGACCAGGACCCAGTTGCCGCAGCAGAGGGAGAGTTAGCATGGGAAGGGGAGTAGCCAAGGAAAGTCGTGAGATGTTTCCAGAATTTAAGAAGATCCGGCTCAAGTTTGAGGGGGCAGGGAGGCTGTTCAGAGGAAGGAACCAGCTGAGGAACAGGATCTACCTCCCCCTCTCTGCTTGGGGAATCACTTGAAATGCAGAGAACTGGAGCCAGAAACCAAAGGACTGTGGTCAGGAGGAATTTAGGGAGGGAAAACTGGGTGTAGATCGGTCCCAGGCCCCAAACAGCCTTGTGGATGATGCAAAGGGTCTTGAATTTGATCCCTGCAGTCACCGGGAGCCAGTGGAGAGATTTTAGAGCTGGAGAGATGCAGTCCCTGGGCTTGAGGCCAAGGATAAGTCTCACAGTCCTATTCTGGATTAGTTGGAGGGGCAAAGGGAGAAATGAGGCATATTGAGGAAGAGGCTGTTGCAGCAGTCCAGTCTTTAGAGAACCAGGGCTCTAGAGATGTTGAACTTCTGGGGGCAGGTGAGGAAATGTCGAATTCCCCTGAGGAGGTGCAGATGAAAGTTTGACTTCTTGGCAATGTCTGTGATGTGTGGAGAGAAAGAGCGAGAGGAGTTAAAGATGATCCCAAGGCTTGTTGCCCCACAAGCGTGTTAGGGGTAGGGACCCAGGGAGCCTGGCCAGAAAGTGGGGAGACCTTGTGGAGTTTGAAATCCAACCCTCTGCCTCTGGGTGCAAACCCTTGTCCCCGGAGATAATTCTTGGTCATTCCTGTCTGTACTTGCTGCACTCCTTGTGTACTATAAATTTCTCCCCCACTTGTCAATACTGCTCCTTCCACAGTCAGTTTTGACAGTTTCTCTGAACCAACTTTGCTTCCTCAATCTTTCTGCCTTCAACTTTCTTTCTGTCCTTCTCTTGATTTAGTCGACAATGGTGAACAATACTCAATTGTATTTCTTCCCATGGTTTTGCTTGCATTCCCACCATTTTGTGCAGCTCTCTATGCACTTCTACGGGAAGTCCCAGACATAAAATGTGCTAAAAGATGATTATGTTTTTGTCCCACAGTTCCATAGTCTCTAGTCTCTAATTCTCTTGAGTGTCCGATATATATGCCACCGGATCGTTATCAGCTCCTATTTGATTGATCATAATTGCTCTCATATCTGATGAGTTTGGGTACTTTACCCAAATCACTCTCCATACGTCAGCTGAACAATTATTAAAAGGCACTGTGTCATGTTTGGTATTTTGTGTAGTCACCCCAGGATACCTTGTTCATCTCCAAATGTCGTATGATTGTTCACCCAATATGACAGCAAACAGGCTTTTCATGTCACCTGCTGGTGTCATACCCGCTGTCACCCTTTCCAACTCATAAATTCATTTTCCCACTCCTGATGTGACTAATGGTATCTTACAAATTAAATTATTTGTATCCGTTTGTGGCCATGGGATATATTGTGGCAGTCCTCCCCCTTTCTCTAATAAGGGAAATTGCGTTTGCCCAGTGCCACGTCCAAGCGTGGCCGCACCCTTTGTCTAAATTATCACACCTGTCATGCTATCTCCTTTACATCCTGGTAGATTTCTCTGCCTATTCACATATGGTGTCCTCCCCTCTAAACTGTTTGAATGCACCTTTGGGTGTCTTGGATAATCAACAGGTTCTGGCCTCATCGCCGGTTCCTCTATCTCTTCCCACGCTACGTTGCGATTTCTTACTTGATCTGTATACATGTGGATGGGGCTTGTGCTGCCTCCTTCTCACTCTCCTCACCGTCTTCATCTTTCAACATTGTTTCCACACTGACTTCATCCTCATCATCCTCTCTATCCTCAAAATCTAATCTTTCAAAGGGATGTACCATATGTTTCACTCATTACCCTTTCCAACACATCCCTTCCTTCACCTTGCGGGAACCCACCCCTACTCTGCCTCATATTAGTACCTTCTCTTCTACTCCTGTACAGCTTGCCAATATCCCTTTGTATATTTCCATCCTCGTCTCTGTATGGAAGTGTATGCTTTTTAATAATGTCATCAACTTCCGTTCAACGTCTCTCCCTACTTCTTTCTTCATCTGGTTGTCTTTCTCTTTCCCTCTCTTCCTCTTTTTTCCTCTTTCCCTCTCTGCATATCATCATTCATCTCTTTTCCTTTCTTCTTCTTATCTCTTCCCCCTCTCTCTTTCTGCCTCTCATTAATGTTCCTTCTCCATTTCTTCTTTGTTCCTTTTTTCTTACCCTCTCATCTTTGCTCCATTTCTCTCTCTTCTTCGACTATTCTCTTCTTCTTCTTTCTTTCTCTAAATTCCCTTACTTTTTCTCTAGAATCATTGATGCCCTTTCTATCCAGTTTAAGCATTATTTGCCCTCCTATCTATTCATTTGGTACAATTTCTGTCTCATCCCTGTCGTCTTGCCTGCCACCCTCTCTCTGAACCTCTTCCTTGGCTTCTGTTAACTTCACTTGCAGGCTACAGCGCTTGTCATATTCTACGTGTGTGGACACAGGTCATTGTTTTTTTATTTTCTCTCCACTTCTAATGTGTTCACTATGGTATGCAGGTGCACACATGTGGTATTAGTAAACCCTGCTGCTGCTTTTTATGTTTGCAATGGGTTTGAGGAAGAATCACTGCAATAGGGAGGTTCCATGTAATAATGCCCCAGCAAAAATGTCTCCTGATAACAAAGTCGCTGTTTGTTGCAGAGACATTATTACATGCCGGGAACACCCCCGCAACCCTTCATTTTAAATTTTTTTAAATTATTTTACAATGGGAGTAGGGGATATCTGTCATGATGCCCGCTCCAGGGAGCCGGTCCAAGACCGGCGTCCCCGAAAGCGGACATTCAGTCCCCAAGGAAGGACCCAGCAACCCCATATAGGGGCCCTTTGGACAGTGTCCTGGCGCCATAGGCGCCAGGCTCATTATGGGAATGCTTGGGTGCACTTACCTGATGCAGACCATGCTGCAGGATCCCGGCCTCCTTGAGGCCTGCAAGGAACTACTTTACCTGTGGGACTAATTTACCATCCGGGCGTGGTCAGGGAAGGATACATACCTGATTGGAGGAAGGATACATACCTGGAACTTCTTCCAAGGCTATTTAAACCCCACCCGAACAGCCACACGTGCTTCGCGTTGTTCTGCATCTAGCAGCTGGACGCTCACCGTGTCTGCTCCTGCATCCTGACTTCTGCCATGCCTGCCAGCATCCTGGATCACCTGCAAAGGAAGAGAAGAAGAGAACAGAAGAAGGAAAAGTCCTTACCTGCTAAATCCGCATCCCGGAGACATCTCGCCGACAATCCTGAAAAGGAAGACATTAATTTAAAAGCTCATTGCGTCGGTTGCTGCAGCGCCGCATTCCACTCACCTTTACAGGGCGCCTCCATGTTCAGCAGCGATCATCCGGATTCGCAGTCACGCCCCAGCGCATAGGGAGAAAAAGACCAGAACAAAAGGTGAGAGAGAGAAGGGAATAAGGAAAGCTAAATCTCCATGTTAAGACTTACCTGTTGATGTACCATATGTTTCACTCATTACCCTTTCCAACACATCCCTTCCTTCACCTTGCGGGAACCCACCCCTACTCTGCCTCATATTAGTACCTTCTCTTCTACTCCTGTACAGCTTGCCAATATCCCTTTGTATATTTCCATCCTCGTCTCTGTATGGAAGTGTATGCTTTTTAATAATGTCATCAACTTCCGTTCAACGTCTCTCCCTACTTCTTTCTTCATCTGGTTGTCTTTCTCTTTCCCTCTCTTCCTCTTTTTTCCTCTTTCCCTCTCTGCATATCATCATTCATCTCTTTTCCTTTCTTCTTCTTATCTCTTCCCCCTCTCTCTTTCTGCCTCTCATTAATGTTCCTTCTCCATTTCTTCTTTGTTCCTTTTTTCTTACCCTCTCATCTTTGCTCCATTTCTCTCTCTTCTTCGACTATTCTCTTCTTCTTCTTTCTTTCTCTAAATTCCCTTACTTTTTCTCTAGAATCATTGATGCCCTTTCTATCCAGTTTAAGCATTATTTGCCCTCCTATCTATTCATTTGGTACAATTTCTGTCTCATCCCTGTCGTCTTGCCTGCCACCCTCTCTCTGAACCTCTTCCTTGGCTTCTGTTAACTTCACTTGCAGGCTACAGCGCTTGTCATATTCTACGTGTGTGGACACAGGTCATTGTTTTTTTATTTTCTCTCCACTTCTAATGTGTTCACTATGGTATGCAGGTGCACACATGTGGTATTAGTAAACCCTGCTGCTGCTTTTTATGTTTGCAATGGGTTTGAGGAAGAATCACTGCAATAGGGAGGTTCCATGTAATAATGCCCCAGCAAAAATGTCTCCTGATAACAAAGTCGCTGTTTGTTGCAGAGACATTATTACATGCCGGGAACACCCCCGCAACCCTTCATTTTAAATTTTTTTAAATTATTTTACAATGGGAGTAGGGGATATCTGTCATGATGCCCGCTCCAGGGAGCCGGTCCAAGACCGGCGTCCCCGAAAGCGGACATTCAGTCCCCAAGGAAGGACCCAGCAACCCCATATAGGGGCCCTTTGGACAGTGTCCTGGCGCCATAGGCGCCAGGCTCATTATGGGAATGCTTGGGTGCACTTACCTGATGCAGACCATGCTGCAGGATCCCGGCCTCCTTGAGGCCTGCAAGGAACTACTTTACCTGTGGGACTAATTTACCATCCGGGCGTGGTCAGGGAAGGATACATACCTGATTGGAGGAAGGATACATACCTGGAACTTCTTCCAAGGCTATTTAAACCCCACCCGAACAGCCACACGTGCTTCGCGTTGTTCTGCATCTAGCAGCTGGACGCTCACCGTGTCTGCTCCTGCATCCTGACTTCTGCCATGCCTGCCAGCATCCTGGATCACCTGCAAAGGAAGAGAAGAAGAGAACAGAAGAAGGAAAAGTCCTTACCTGCTAAATCCGCATCCCGGAGACATCTCGCCGACAATCCTGAAAAGGAAGACATTAATTTAAAAGCTCATTGCGTCGGTTGCTGCAGCGCCGCATTCCACTCACCTTTACAGGGCGCCTCCATGTTCAGCAGCGATCATCCGGATTCGCAGTCACGCCCCAGCGCATAGGGAGAAAAAGACCAGAACAAAAGGTGAGAGAGAGAAGGGAATAAGGAAAGCTAAATCTCCATGTTAAGACTTACCTGTTGATTCATTCCCTCTTCATTTCGGGTCCGCGCTGCATCCTGGCATTTCCGGATCCCGGCCCCTAAGGGGAAATAGAGACATCAGCGTTAATGAGCGAATGAAAAGACATTACCAAAAAATGCTCATTAAAGGCTTACCTGATTTCTACAAGGATTTCACCTCTCATCTCGGGTCGGTGCCTGTTCCCCGGCATTCCGTACCCCGGCCCCTATGGGGAAAAAGACACTAGCATTAGTACATTAATGCATGGACACAAGAGGAACCTCTTATCAAAAAACTTACCTGGAAGCCAAGCAAGTTTGGTTCTCACCAATCCGAAAATAAAGTGAAGTAACTGTATACCAACGCGCCCCTGCATCAGAAGCAGGATGGAGAGCTCGTCCTTCCAGACCCTAAGGTGAGACGCTACGAGAAATCACAGAAGGGTTTCAAGGAGGGTGAGAGGGGAAAGTGGGAGGCCGATTGCATTACCCCGCAGACAGTTAATCCCCTATTTTCGCCTACAGAAGGATACTTCTGCGAGACAGACAAGCCAGATTTGGGGGCCCGGTCCAGTCCGTCTTCCGAACCCTGCGCATCACCTTAGAAGAGGTCACAGCAGCGCGAACCAGGCCAGCGCCTCCGTGGGAGTCAGGTGAGCGTAACAGAACGCGAAGCCTTCCTACAAATTCCCACCCAGGCGCTATGGAAAGTTCTGAGACTGATCATTTGGCCCAATTACTGGGGGAATTACGGGCCGAAGTACATGCCGCTCGTCAAGAGACTAATGCCCTCAGGAGGGAATTAATAATATCAAAGGAAAGAACTGATGACCTGGCTAGACAGCTTTTGCAAGGTCAAGCTGGGCAAACTCCTCTACCCAGTTCCGGAGGGAACCCCGCTCCTGTGGTTTCCAGTAACCCTGTGCAGATTAATCTACCTGGAAACATACCGCTGGCCCCACCCGAACGCTTTGCTGGGGACCCCAAATGATTCGCCGTATTCATGAATCAGTGTCGTTTGCACTTCCTATGCAGACCGGGGGCCTTCCCTAATGATCAGACCAAGGTAGCCTTTGTATTGTCATATCTCAGCGGCTGCACTGCCGATTGGTCAGTTCCACTGGTTACTCAAGATGACCCGATTCTCTGTGATTTTCAAAGGTTTCAAGCAAGCATGGAAAGGTTATTTGCTCGACACTCTCAGGGGCAGGCTCTGGATGACGAACTTCTATCCCTGCAACAGGGCAATCAGGACCTCCTATCCTATATTGCAACCTTTAATAGACTAATTGTGGAAACGGGATGGCCAGAGGATAAAAGAGTCACGTTGTTTTATCGAGGCCTTCGCGGAGAACTTAAAGATGTCTTGGCCCAAGTTGTAAATCCGCCCCAAGAATGCACAGAGTATATGGACTTAGTGGTCCAATCGGATCACACACTTCAAAACAGAAAAGCAGATCGGTCGAGGTTTGAGACCCGGGCGTTGGTCAAGACCCATGCTAACCCCAAGGGAGTTGATGGCTCTGAGCCTATGCAAATTGGAGGGGCTAAAGGACCCTTAACTCAAAAGGAACGTGAAAGGAGGCGGCAGTTAAAATTATGTCTTTATTGTGGGAATTCTGGACACTTTCTACGAGATTGCCCGGCAAAACCGCCCCGAAAGGCGGTAGGAGCCGCTGATAAAAACCATGAAGACTCTGTTTCGGGAAACGACTCCGCCCGACAAGTGTAGGGGTCTGCTTGCCGAGCTTGAAAACTAACTCTCAGACCTCGCATTTCATTGTGCCAATGGTTCTCGTAGATCCAGAACAGCCTAAGCGGTTGCATGCAATAAAGGCATACATCGATAGTGGGGCTATTGGAAACTATGTGGATCGTGAATTGGTTTTTAGGATTAACCTCCCTCTCCGTCCTAAAACCAGCAAAGATGTCATCACCACAGTCGATGGAACTGAAATTGCCTCTGGACCGGTAACACATTCGACTACTGAGGTGACTCGTATTGGTCCCGACGGCCATCGGGAGGGTGTTGTGTTTGATGTAATCAAGGCTCCACAGTTTCAGGCTATTCTTGGAATCCCTTGGTTAGAGACACATAATCCTCGAATTGATTGGCGAGCTAAGAGAATAACCTTCCCGGATTGTACACAAACCTGCTACCCAGAAAACCTGAAGATTAATCTAGCATCTGTAACCTCTGCCTCCAGGCAACTACCTCCGGAATACCAAGACTTTCAGGACGTCTTCCAAAAGGAACAGGCCAACACGTTACCTCCTCACAGATCGTACGATTGCCAAATCGATCTGGTGCCCGGTGCACAACCCCCTTGTAGCAGGATTTACGCCCTTACCGAACCTGAGAATCTGCATTTGAGACAATATTTGGATCAATACCTAGCTAATGGTTTTATTTGCCCGTCAAAGTCCCCGGCATCCTCGGCTTTGTTCTTCGTGCCCAAAAAAGAAGGCGACCTTAGAACTTGTATCGATTACCGCGCATTGAACCAGATTACGGTTAAAAACCGTTATCCTCTGCCTCTGATCCCTGAACTCCTTGACCAGGTGAAGGACGCTTGCATATACACCAAGTTAGATCTCCGGGGGGCTTATCATCTGGTACGAGTTAAAGAAGGCGACGAATGGAAAACTGCCTTCCGTACTAAATACGGATTATTCGAGTACCAGGTGATGCCTTTCGGATTGTGTAACGCGCCGGCTGCCTTCCAATACTTCATGAATGATGTCCTTTTCGAACTCATCGATGTTTGTGTTGTCGTATGTATCAATGACATTCTGGTGTACTCCTCTTCGGAATCTGATCACAGAAAACACGTCAAGGCAGTACTTGAAAAACTGTGCCAACACAAACTATTTGCTAAATTGGAGAAATGTGTTTTCCATACCACAGAAGTCGAGTTTCTAGGTTTCATCCTGACACCCAAAGGAGTCCAAATGGACTCAAGAAAAGTGGATGCCATCCTCAAATGGCCATCACCTAGCTCTGTAAAAGGGGTTCAAAGCATGCTTGGTTTTGCCAATTTCTATCGCAGGTTTATCCCGGAATTTTCACGCGTGGTACAACCCATTACTGCACTCTTGAGGAAAAATAAACGTTTTGAATGGTCTGAAGAAGCCGAGCAGGCCTTTCAGGATTTAAAAGCTAAGTTTACCTCTGCACCTATATTGAAACACCCGCGTCCAGATCTCCCTTATGTTGTCGAGACTGACGCATCCAGCCTAGCCATGGGAGCTGTCCTGTCCCAAAGAGATCCCGAAACCAACCAACTGCATCCCGTAGCATTTTGGTCCAGAAAATTCTCGGCACCCGAGGTTAATTATGCAATCACGGACAAAGAACTATTAGCCATTAAGTCCGCTTTTAAAGCCTGGCGGCATTATGTGCTTGGCGCTCGACATACCATCACAGTGATCACTGGTCACCGGAATTTACAGTATTTGAAAACCGCCAAGGCTCAGTCATCACGGCAGCTCCGATGGGCTTTGTTTTTCACTGAATTTGATTTCGTGATTACCTATCGACCTGGCTGCAAGAATGGCAAAGCAGACGCCTTATCCCGAATTGGAATGGGAGAATCTGATACAAACTCAGAACCAGTACCAATAATTCCCAAACAGAGGATTCTAGGCATGACTTTGTTACAGACGCTTGAAGACATTCAAGCCAGAGTGAAACAACTCCTGGACCCTACAACCTTACAGGAATGGATACAAACGGGATCAGACTTTACCATAGATAATGGTTTACCTTATTTCCAAGGACTCTTATTCCTGCCACATAAGGAATTACACGAACTAGTTATTTCCGGTTATCATGATACATTAATAGAGGGACACCCCGGTATTGCCAAGACAGAGGAAAAGGTGAAACGACAATTTTGGTGGCCCTCTTGGCGAAAAGAGGTTAAATCTTTTGTGATGTCCTGTGGTGTTTGCGCCCAAAATAAAAGTCAAAAGAAAAGACCAGCCGGTCTCCTTCAACCTCTAGACATACCACCAGCACCCTGGCACACCCTATCAATGGATTTTATTACGGACCTGCCTCCTTGTTCGGGGTACAATACTATTCTGGTAATTGTGGATTTGTTTTCCAAAATGGCCCACTTTATTCCTTTGAAAGGTTTACCTTCAGCTTCTGTCCTAGCCAAAGAATTCCTCGAAAATATTGTTCGGCTACATGGATTCCCATCTATACTAATCTCTGACCGGGGAAGCCAATTCATTTCCCACTTCTGGCGCAAATGTTGTCAAATGGCGCAGATCGACGTAAGATTATCGACCAGTCACCAGTCACCACCCTCAGACCGATGGTCAGACCGAGAGGACAAATCAGACCCTTGAACAGTACTTACGGTGTATGTTACAGCAATCTGAAAGCAACTGGAAAGACATTCTTTGGATAGCCGAATACATATATAATAATTCGGTACACTCTGGAACTGGTCACAGTCCTTTTTATACTTTGTTTGGGCATCACCCTCGAACCTCAAACCTTGACTCACCTCAGAACCTCGGAATGCCTGCAGTAGAACATCTGCATTCTACAATTACCCAAGCCTTCAAAGAGGCAACTACGCATTTACAACAAGCCAAGAGAAAATACAAGGAGAATGCTGATCTACATCGGAGTGAAGCACCTCCGTATCAGATTGGGGATCGAGTGTGGTTAGCTACCAGACATTTACCACTCAAAGGGCCTCGAACTTTTAACCCAAAATATCTGGGACCTTATTCTATTACGGCAATAATTAACCCAGTGGCTGTGAAACTTGATTTACCAGCTAGTATGCGAATTCACCCTGTTTTTCATGTGTCACTTCTGAAACCAGTGGTACCCGGAACCCGACTACTCAAACCTCCAGAACCTATTCTAATAGATGGGGAGCCCAAATTCGAAGTGAAGAACATTTTAGACTCAAAAATGTTTAGGTCAAAACTGTTCTACCTAATTGATTGGAAGGGTTACGGACCTCAGGAGAGGTCGTGGGAACCCAGCGACCATGTGCATGCACCTCGATTAGTCAGGAAATTCCACCGACTCTTCCCAGACAAACCAAAACCCCTGGAGGGAACAACCTTCGGAGGGGCCTTGGAGGGGAGTGCTGTCATGATGCCCGCTCCCGGGGAGCCGGTTCAAGCCCGGCGTCCCCGAAAGCAGACATCCAGTCCCCAAGGAAGGACCCAGCAACCCCATGTAGGGGCCCTTTGGACAGTGTCCTGGCGCCTATGGCGCCAGGCTCATAAAAGACATCAGTCCTGGCGCCATAGGCGCCAGGCTCATTATGGGAATGCTTGGGTGCACTTACCTGATGCAGACCATGCTGCAGGATCCCGGCCTTCTTAAGGCCTGAAAGGAACTACTTTACCTGTGGGACTAATTTACCATCCGGGCGTGGTCGGGGAAGGATACATACCTGATTGGAGGAAGGATACATACCTGGAACTTCTTCCAAGGCTTTTTAAACCCCACCCGAACAGCCACACGTGCTTCGCGTTGTTCTGCATCTAGCAGCTGGACGCTCACCGTGTCTGCTCCTGCATCCTGACTTCTGCCACGCCTGCCAGCATCCTGGATCACCTGCAAAGGAAGAGAAGAAGAGAACAGAAGAAGGAAAAGTCCTTACCTGCTAAATCCGCATCCCGGAGACATCTCGCCGACAATCCTGAAAAGGAAGACTTTAATTTAAAAGCTCATCGCGTCGATCGCTGCAGCGCCGCATTCCACTCACCTTTACAGGGCGCCTCCATGTTCAGCAGCGATCATCCGGATTCGCAGTCACGCCCCAGCGCCTAGGGAGAAAAAGACCAGAACAAAAGGTGAGAGAGAGAAGGGAATAAGGAAAGCTAAATCTCCATGTTAAGACTTACCTGTTGATTCATTCCCTCTTCATTTCGGGTCCGCGCCGTATCCTGGCATTTCCGGACCCCGGCCCCTAAGGCGAAAAAGAGACATCAGCGTTAATGAGCGAATGAAAAGACATTACCAAAAAACGCTCATTAAAGACTTACCTGATTTCTACAAGGATTTCACCTCTCATCTCGGGTCGGTGCCTGTTCCCCGGCATTCCGTACCCCAGCCCCTATGGGGAAAAAGACACTAGCATTAGTACATTAATGCATGGACACAAGGGGAACCTCTTATCAAAAAACGTACCTGGAAGCCAAGCAAGTTTGGTTCTCACCAATCCGAAAATAAAGTGAAGTAACTGGATACCAACGCGCCCCTGCATCAGAAGCAGGATGGAGAGCTCGTCCTTCCAGACCCTAAGGTGAGACGCTATGAGAAATCACAGAAGGGTTTCAAGGAGGGTGAGAGGGGAAAGTGGGAGGCCGATTGCATTACCCCGCAGACAGTTAATCCCCTATTTTCGCCTACAGAAGGATACTTCTGTGAGCCAGACAAGCCAGATTTGGGGGCACGGTCCAGTCCGTCTTCCGAACCCTGCGCATCACCTTAGAAGAGGTCACAGCAGCGCGAACCAGGCCAGCGCCTCCGTGGGAGTCAGGTGAGCGTAACAATATCCCCGCAACCCGTACCATACATAATATCACCATATATAATGTCACCAATGGATTTTCCTGGCAACAATATGTATGGCAACATTATGTATGGGGACATTATTCCCTGATACCGAAGGAGGTGCCATGGGCATCATACACCCATGGTCATGCTGCTTAAGCATCAGTTCTTTTGTATCTGGCTCCTTCACATCATCCCAAACAATTTCCACAGCTTGAGTATACCCAACCTGTTCCATAACTGTTCACCCTAAGTGCACATGTGTTGCAGTAATGTCTTCGAATGAATGGCTTCTTGTCACCAGGGCATAAAGTTCTTGCCAGCCATGACTTTAACCCATTCAGTGTTGTACCTAACAATTTTGTCCTTATATCAGGGCAATGACTTACATAGGTGAATGAATGTGGTATAACCCATTGATAATACCTCAAAAACAATACTTACCAATGATCACCAAATTCTAGTTCAATTCTCGCTCACCTTTTTCCCTCCTTAACGTAACCCTCCCCACATAATTACCCTCCGAATTAACACAACCTTTGTCTCTCTCCGAGACCACACCTCCAGCGTCACTCACCCCGTCTGAGTGGCACCACAAACACCACTCATGCTCCGAGCAGCATCAACTCACTGCTCCCACACCAGACCACACTCCTCGATCCATACAACCACGTCACATCATCCACAAATATACAAAAAACCACTTCAACAAGACGTAAGCTGTTTTAGAACATAATTCTGGCGTCAGAAATGATTACACCAATAGCATACAGCTGTCTGCTCAACTCTCTGTGAGGGATCCTTCTTTTTCTGACCTGTAACAAGCTTACCACATGATCTTTCCCAACTCTTATTGGAAGATATCTCTTTTTTCACTCTCTTATTTCTTCACAAAACCCACAATATACAACAAACCTCCTTCTTCCCTGTTTTGCCATGCCTATGTCACACTTGCATCCACAGATCAGCTGGAGGTCTTTGGTGTAAAGTCTCCCCTATCAGCCTGCTGTAGTCCACACCCTATGGGGTGGCCTGCGGGGACCGGACAGGACTTCTCTTCTAAGAGGGCTCCTGTCGACCTCTCTCACAGGTCACCTCTATAGTCTTTGGGACACGGCAGGGCCCCTCAACAGTGTGGCAATGCTTATCCAAACATCCTCTGCTACCATATGTTAAGGTGGCCCCAAAAGCCCAGATGGGACTAGCGGAATCAGAGTCAATCCAAACCAGACACAATGACGAAGAATACAAAGTGCAAATTCCAACTTTATTCACATCGAAACAAACCCAGGATAGCATCCAAGCATTGAAATCGCATAGCTCTCAACGTGCTTATCAAAAACAATTGCTTAAGTACTAGAAACTCGTCACCCCTATGTCATAACATAATATCAGTTTACAAAACATACAGGGAATGGGGATAGGATAGTGGGTTTAGCTACATATAGATTCCATAAGAGTGAAACATTTACAAATATCTGTTGGCTCCACCTGGACCCACCCTATTTTGATGAAAGTTAGCCTACATCATCCTCATGGAAGAGGGTTGGTTGGCATACTACTTGATGGTTGGCATGTGTCTAAGGATTTTGATAGCTTGGCACATTGCTAACCAACCTTGGATATGAGCCAGACATATGGGCCTCATCACGAGTTGGGCGGTAACGCCGGCGCTATTAGCGTCAGCGCTAATAGCCCTACCGCCAACCCCCCTGCGCTATTAGCTCCGGATCACGCGTTTGGTGGAAGGGTTATTGCCCATTACCCATTGGGCTCATTCGGGAATTCCTCATTCCCCATTGGGCCCAATGGGGATAATTCGCGCTATTACCGCTGGCGGATTTCCCGCCGCTGGTAATAGCGCTGAAAATCTGCAATTTTGCCACGGATTTCCCCCCAACTCAAAGCTGGGGGGAAATCCGCCAAGGCCATGATCTGGCGGACCCTTAAATGCGGCAGTAATAGCGCTACCGCCGCATTTAAGGGTTACCGCCAGACTTGTGATGAGGCCCATAGAATCTTCTTCTTTCAATTAAAAGTTACCATTCCTCATCCTCAGACCATGCAATTGAAATTCCTTTGTACTTGGCTTTGTGTGGTACCTTGTGTCTATGTGTGCATTTAGTGAGTACGGCAAATGTCCTATCAGTGCTTACTTCCAATGAATGGCCAGTGTTCTCCAATTATGGGTCACATGTGATGGGACCGTGTTTGGAATAGATTTACCTCCTATTTATTGAGGTTTTAGCTAATATTAAATTGTGTGTCATGTTTTATATGGCCCCTGAACACACTCTAGAGTTATTCCTCATAGAGTCTTTTGGCTTATAGTTGTACTGCACCTGTCTGACAAAGGCTGGCTGTTCTTTTATAAACTTTTAATTAATCTGGGAGTATACTGCTTGCGTCTAGGGAATTGCTATCTGGTACCTTTGTTCCGTCATTCCAATTCTCCCTAATTTTACTTCATCATTGGCACTAGTTGCCAGCTATGGTCTGAGTGGTGCACGGATATGTATTTCTGTAGATTCTGCCTTTTTGAGTTTTACCAAGGTTTTGAGGCCTGTGCTCATTCAGAGACGTGATGCAGCTTCCAGTTTTAATAAGATGGCTGCCATACCATACTCTTGCTTCTGTATTAACAAGCAATATTTGCATGTCATTCATGTTACATTCACCTTACGCATTGGTCAGTCTCGGGAGGATAGCTCAGGGGTAACGTGCTCACCTTGGAAGCAAGACGACACGGAGCACCAAAGGTTCGACCCCCGGGTCCGCGCTTAGAAACCTCTGGGTACTAAGCATGTTATAAGTAATCTATCATATCATGTTAGTGTTTTTCATGTCTGTGGATGCTATGTTAATTTTCTTCATGTCTAAATGCATATATTACCTTGTGTACATATTCTTCATTTGGAGTGCATGTTTGCTTCATGTCTAATGCATGCATTTCTACTGTTACAACATTAGTTTAAATGCTTTGGCCATCATCAGCTCACATTGTCCCCAGGCCGTGCTGTAGCTGTGGGGGATAAGGGCGAATGGCTGTCTCAGTGAGTAATATCTCTCACTGTTGCAGTATTGGTACGGGTAGGGGCAGAAGCTACGGGTGGCATTTTCATCTGCCTCCCAACAGCCTGTGGATCCTGGATGATGATTTTGGACTTCTTGGGCTCAAGATGTCTGGTCGTTCTTCTCCAGGACCAACAATGGTACCTCTGCAGGACAGCAGGCACACAGGACTGGCTTCCAGGAGACTTTTGGTAATCAACAGCAGTTGTGCAATGTCCACTCACAGCTATGGGAAGAGGCTTCCTGTCCAGGCCCTCTCTTGATAAGTCCTTCAATATGCACAGCAGTCTTTGGATTTGTTGAAGAGTTGCAGCAGCAGAATGTTTTTCCTCCAGCTGGATTCAAGCTGCGCCTCCAGGAATACTCAGGCTTCTGGCTTCAGGCTTCTGACACAGAGGTAAGTGAGGGGCCTTCTGTTATACACAAATCTACACATTCACTCAAGATGTGCTAGGCTCAGTCAGCCAATCACACACTATGCCATTGATCATGCAGCACCCAAACAGGCTCAAAGGCATTCAGGCATTTCACCCACAACCAGACACCCAAAACAGTGGATGTGTATTGGGGTTAGAGCAAACACTGCATTCACTCTGGTTTCAGACAGAGCTGGCTCAGGCAGATCACAGGCTTTGTGACACAAAACTAAAATGATACTCCCACAACACAGAATGTGAATTCACTCCCCTTTCCATTCATTCAGGTCCTACCTCCGGGGTGTACCCAACACAAGAAGTGCCTGGGAAGGCTCCTACTATAGTCTAGCAGGGGCAACCCTAGAGTCATATATGGTCCTTCCAACCAACATCCAATTAGGGGGAAGGGAAACAGAGCCAGGTTGTCTTAGGACTTGGCGAAACAAGAGGGAAAAGCAGATAGCCATGTGGCTTACAGTGGCCATTTTACCTTTGTTCAGGAATCCATTGATTCCTATAGCAGGGCCTGGGTATCCTAAAATTGTGGTGTCCCAAATCCACTGCAGAGTCATCATGTAGCTGCCACCAGCCCATAACCTGCTCTGTGGGAAACACACATGTACCCAAAAACACACACCAAGGGTACCAAGGGGTACCCCTACCCATCGGTGCCATAGGGGTATCCCATGAGTCTTGCTCACCAATAATACAATGAAGAACTGCACGGCCAGAGTGCCAGGCTGGACGTCTGTGGCAGAAAAACATACAGAAAAAAACATACAGGGAAATAGTAGGAAAAGGATGAAGAGACCCTGTCCCTCCAAAGCATTTCGAGCATCACATTGATACGGGGAGAGAATATCTGCCTAAGAATACCCGATTTGGGATGATAGTTCAACTCAGCACTGCTGGGGTAATGACTTGCATGTCAAACCTCACAAGCTGTCATGTCTCACTAGGAAACAGGTGGGTCAGGTACCCCTGCCAGGGCCACCTGATGACACTGCACCACCACCAGCACACATACAGGCAACTACTCCCTCCACAACCTCACTGGCCCCACCCGAACTCTCCCTGGGGGATTTG
Source organism: Ambystoma mexicanum (assembly GCF_040938575.1). NCBI lineage: Eukaryota > Metazoa > Chordata > Amphibia > Caudata > Ambystomatidae > Ambystoma > Ambystoma mexicanum. The sequence continues at coordinate 501,161,686 of NC_090921.1, read as the reverse complement.
CACAAGTATGCGTTATTCATGAATCAGTGTTGCCTCCATTTCTTGTGTAGGCCAGGGGCATTTCTGACTGGCCAAACCAAGGTCACGTTTGTACTATCATATTTAGGTGAGCATGCGGCTAACTGGTCAGTCCCGTTAGTGAATCAGGATGACCCAATCTTGAAAAACTTTCCAGAATTCCAATGGGAATTACATAAGCTCTTTGCACGCAGAACACAAGGACAGGACCTTGACAGTGAGCTGCTGTCCCTTCGTCAAGGTTCACAAGACCTCCTGGTGTACATCACTACCTTCAATCGGTTAGTAGCTGAAGCCAACTGGCTAGAAGAGAAAAGAACCACACTGTTTTTTACAGGTGCCTGCGCAGCAAACTAACTCAAAGACATCCAGGCGCAAGTAGTCAATCCTCCTGAGCACTGTTCCGAATACATTCACTTAGTTCTTCAATTGGAAACATCGTTTGCAGGAAATAAGAACTGATTGGTCCCGTTCGGAAGGACGCCCTCTATAAATTCAGCTAAAAGACAATGGTCTGTGTCCTGTGGATAACCCCCCAGAGTGCATGCAACTAGGTACCATCAGAGGGCCATTGGATAAGTAGGGACGAGAGAGATGAAGGCAACAGCAATTGTGCTTGTATTGTGTCAAAGCAGGACATTTCCTGAGAGACTGCCCAAGCAAGCCACCACAAAAACCTTTCAGGTGAGATGACACAGCTCCCCAGTCAAGCTCTCAGAAAACTACCCAGCTCAGCAAGAATAGAGTTTGGCTTGTCGAGTAAGGAGAAGGCACCACCGGTCTCACATCTCACGATACCCGTGATACTCCTCTGCTCCAAAAAACCACAGAAAATGCATTCACTGGCAGCGTATGTGTATTGTGGAGCTGTGGAAAATTACATGGATGTCACTATGACCCAATGGGTTGGCATTCCCATACAACGCAGAGAATAAACGGACAACATTGTCTCCATCGACAGAACGTAATTATCTTCGGGACCAGTGAACCAGTGTACCAAGGAGGTCATGCTACTCTGTCGCGATGGCCACCGGGAAAGTATCGTATTTGATTTGATCAATGCACCCCAGTTTCAGCTCCTCTTAGGAATGCTCTGGTTGGAGTGCTACAACCCAATCATCGATTGGCGGACACAAACTCTAGCCTTCTCCGTTGACTGCCTTTCGACCCGCTATCCAGATATCCCTTCCGTCGTCCACTCACCGGTTACAGTGACGGAAAAAGAAAATCAACACATATGAGCCTACCATGATCAATGCCTACCAAATGGGTTCATTCGACCCTCAAAGTCACAGGCAGGCTCACCCCTTTTCTATGTCCCCAAGAAGGAGGGGGACCTCTGGACACCAAGCTGGACCTCCGCGGAGCATACCATTTGGTGCAAGTGAACGCTGGCAATGAGTGGAAGATTGTGTTTTGCACTAAATTTGGGCTCTTTGAGTACTCTGTCATGCCTTACGGCTTGAGTAATGCCCCGGCATTGTTCCATTTCTTCATGAATGATGTCTTGAGGGAGCTCTTGGACGTCTGTGCCATGTCTACATTGATGACATCCTGATCACTCCACCACTATGGAAGATCATGTACAACACGTGAGGGCAGTTCTTGAGAAACTACGTCAACATAGACTATATGCTGAGTTGGAAAAGTGTGCCTTGCATGTCACCGAGGTTGAATTTCTGGGCTTCATATTAACTCTACAAGGGATATGTATGGACAACCGTAAAGTAGAGGCGATCCTTCAGTGGCCATCACCCAACTGCGTGAAGGCAGTTTAGAGTTTCCTGGGTTTCGCCAATTTGTATCGGCGTTTAATTTCCGACTTCTCCGATATAGTGCATCCTATCACTTCATTCCTCTGCAAGAACAAACCATTTGTCTGGACAGGTGATGCTGGAAAGGCCTTGTAGAGGAGGTCCCAGGCATGGCCTGCACCCCAGCCCCCCATTTTGAAGTACCAGGAACATGCTCTCCAAGGTATGTGACGTATGAGGAACAAATGAACCAAAAAAGAGCTGCACTGGGACTCTGCCCAGTGTACATCAGAAGATCCATACCGGTAGAAGCACCCATAACCAGACAACCCTGGGCACCACGGTACCCTATCAGACCGCCGTACCAGTCGCTGAGACGAAATGAAGAGTACCAACAGACGGTACATGAAGAGACCCAAAGAGCCTTAATGGAAGGCCAGTGGAAATGACACAAGGGCCTAGACAGACTCGTGAATGAACAAAAACGGCTATCGAAGATAGCACGCCAGTGCGAGTAGCTATAAAAATAGATGTAATGGACACAGGGAAGAGATGATGATTAAACGTAAGGAAATGTTGCTACACGACAAGATGGAAGTAACCAACCAGTTAAACGTGCGTAAATGGGCTTGGAACGCAAGAAGCTAAGAAACCAATACTGCTTGCAGTGCTTAGTAGAAGAATAGAGCGGCAAGCGCCAGCCATATATCTACCTCAACAAGGCACATTATACAAGTGCGACTCCATTTTGTAAAGCAGAAATGTGCCCAGGCTGGCAGAGGCCTAACAGGCCAAGTTTCATAACCAAGCCAGAGTCATGAGAAGGAGCGGAATCGAAACTCAACAAAGAGCTGTTCATGCCGGGAAATCGAGGTCAACCTGAGAAAGGGAGGAGAGCATGATCTAACAAGACTGAAACTTCAGAGCATACCAGCCTGCCCTGTGAAGGTCAAGATAAGGGAGGCCCAGGCAGGTGGCGAGGCTAAAAGAAGAACAAATACACAAAAAGCTGGAAACTGAAGCAAATTCATGGTGAACTAACACACGACCAGCTAGGGCGAAGAGGTACCACCGCCTGATGTCATCCAGAACTCGAGGATGCCACAACTTTTCCTGATAAGAGGCCAACTAATTGACACATAGCCCTAAGATACTGATTGATGGAAGGGAGGCAGGGTGAATCTTGGGACACCCGGCACCTGGGTGTCCATTCTGCATGCTGCTAATTAAAAGAGGAGATTTATTTCTAGGGGTGTAACCTGCCCAATCACAAAGGACCAAGTTATCTAGGGTCCTATAGATCGTACAACCAATGAGACGTACTTGTAGTGACGTCTATCATGTGTGATGTAGGCGGAGGGGTGTAGACGCCCACCCGATAAGAGTTATCCAATCCGCATGCTCCATTATCATATACAGATATAGCACCTATATTTAAGTTACCTTTCCTAACAAATTATAGAATTAGACGTCAATGATGACGAGTTTTGTGTATAAAAATGGCTGTTCAACTGAAGTTCGAGGAAGTCGGAGCGAGACAGGGGATCACAACGATGCTGATTCCCAAGTGCTTCCCTGTTTGATGTACTTGTCATTAAACGGACTTCCCTTTGCCAAATGTCCTCATTATTGAGTCGTATTGGAGTAAGTGAATCCTGCACCCACATCCCTCACATGGTGCAGCTATCTTGTCTTACAAGTAGTAGAGGGTGAGCACTGACCTATGGAACGTGAACTCATAGCCCATATAATAAGGGCCAATTAGACTAAGGTGACGTTTAAAGACGCATCAAAGGAGTTCGTTTAAACTCTATGATGGGTTATTGATTATAAGGCAGGTATATGTACGGACAGCAGGTGTCTGTCTAGTCTGTCAAGTGTCAGTCCTATGGGCCTCATTGCGAGTTCGGCGGTATCCCTTAAATCCGGTTGTCGCGCTATTACTGCCGGATTTAAGGGTCCCCCAAATCAGTGCTTCAGCGGATTTCTCCCAGCTCTGAGCTGGGGGGAAAACCACCGAAAAATCGCGCTATTGCCGCCGTCGGGAAATCCGCCGGCGGTAAGAACGCGAAAATTCCCCATTGAGCCCAATGGGGAATGGGGCATTCCCGAATGGGCTCAGTGGGGAATGAGGAATTCCATTACCGCCAAACATGTGATCCGGCACTAATAGCGCCGGGGGTATTGGTGGTAGGGCTAATTCCACCGGCAGTAATACCGCCGGCATTACCGCCCAACTCGTGATGAGGCCCTATGTGTTCTGTTGTGTGTTGAATGTAAGAGAACTGTATCATTGATTGTTTGAGATGAAATTGGGTTGTATGCGATTCTGTGAAGAAGAGGGAATCGCCAATGAATTGATGGTTTTGAGTTAATTGATGGTAAACATTTTGGCGGAAAAAGATTGGATTGGAGCTTGCATATCTGGTGCTCGCTCATACTAGTAGAAGGATAACAAACTGTATAAATATTGTTGGTAAAGGAATTGAAAATGGAGGAGGTCACCCCACTTGCGCATCTATGCAAGCAACTACCTAAGCATGCACCTAAATTAAAAAAGTACAGCACAGAGTAGGTTAAGTGTACCGCACACAAGATGTTTATGCCTTGGCCACAGAATGGGTCCCTATCAAAAGCCGTCTTACAACACATGACGACTTAGCTACATGCCACATATACAAGCAAGAAGCTAGAGAAACGTCTTGCTGTTCTAGAGCTTTGGAAGATGTTTGAGTAAACGAAGGAGGAAGAGCCTCCTGCAGATTGGATATTAAACGTATGCACCGAGGGGGGTGAGACGCCTACCGTGCTTACCGGCCCCGCCTGAGCCAGCCATCGAGGGAAGTAAGACAAAGGGGCTCTACCCGCTAAGAGAACTAAAGGCAGCCACGGCGTATAGCAAACCCGATTATGTGTCGCCTACATATAGTAGCAACAACAATAAAGAAAAGGACCAGGAAATTAATCTTGCCTCTGCAGTCTGAGAGACAAGGAGAGACGCAATGACGAAGGAAAGGATCAGGCACAGAGCTGTGCATCTCTTGTTAAGGAGAGAGAGGGAAAGAAACGAAAGGGAATCGAAGGTAGAACTGATGAGATAACATTCGCAAAAAATGAATGGATGAGAGGGCAGATATTGCTGAAACTAGATGGAAAAGGAAGTGATGATGAAAGGCCAAAAGAGAGGTCTGATGAAACGCCAAGGAGAGAGAGAGAGAAGGAAAAGGAAATGAGGGATGAAAGGACAAGAAGGAAGGATAGGCTGAAGCGAGAACAACTATATCGCGAAGAGCAAGAGAAACAGCTCGATCGCAAACAGAAGGCAGCCTACGACCTGTACAAACAGAATAAGCAAAGGTTGGAAGAAGAGCAAAGGGTACGTGAGAGGAGAGTGAAGAGAAGAGAAGATGAGGAAATTAGAAGGGCAAAGGAACGTAGAAACGAAAGGATGAGGGAAGTAGACAAGGCTAGAGAAGAAGCGAGGAAGCGCAAGGAAATAGATGAGGAAGCAGAACGCAAGCGCAGACAGAGGGCACGAGATCTTGAATATTTGGAGCGGGAAGTTAAAAAACCCAATCCTGTTGTAAAATGGGAAGACATAGAAGAATTATTTCCTGCACATGGCTCGGTACCAGGTACGAGTGGGACAAATATTGAGGATGACTTCGGCACCAGAAGCATCAGGGAAACGATTGATAAGATATACAATGAAATGGGGCTAGAACAGAGATCCCGTGGGGGAAGGGAAGATGAGCACCTGGGGAGCACTCAGCTATATGACACTGAGGATGTCACCCGAAGTAGTGGGAACAGGGGACTGTCCCTAGACAGACTGGAGATTGGGCAGGACGAAGAAGGTGCAAGGAGTTGTGTAAACTGGGAGTATTCAGAATCTGACTCGGTGGGGAAACGAAGGATGAGGCACACGAGGAAGGGAGACGGTGCAAAAAACGGCTCCTAGGGGACCGACCGAGGGATACGATGGTCAGATGCTAGCGAGTCCGCAAGTGGGACACCGAAGTCTGCCGCTCAGTCCGGCCGACATGAAGGAACACCCCACGGTCAGAGGGGGGCGTCAGCACCTGCCTATGCAGATAGATTAAGGGCATTGCCAGGGAGATGGCAAGTCGGGAATGCCACCCCAGTGGTAGACAGGAGAGCTATGGAGAAATAAAAGGAAGACTGCGCATTCCAATTCCCGCTACAAAAAAGGGGGGAGCAAGACCACAATATATTCCATGGCCACACATGGACCGAGAGAACCTAAAAAATAAGCTTCCAATGCTGACATCGGGAGCCGGGAAATGGATACATGAGTTATAGAAAATGACGCGGGGTGTTACCTTATCTATAGGGGACATTAAGGGCCTCCTAATTGCCATACTTGGTGAAAGAGCAGACGATGTATGGAAACGGGCAGGCTACCCTAGGGTAATCATAATCAACACCTCCCATGACGGAGCGCCATTTAATAATTGTAGAGCAGCAGTGTGGAAAGCGCTGCGAACGCTATATCCAGACACTTCCGATATGGGAGCTATAATGACGCGGAAAATGAAAGAGTCAGAGGATCCGTTGATTTATATCCAGAATTTTAAGGAAGCTTGGGTGCTCGAAACGCATGAGTCTTGGACAAAATCTATCCCTGTATTCTACCATATATTATGCCAAGGGTTGCCCGAGCCACTGCAAAAACAGCTCAAGAAATTGGTAGGAATAGAAACCAAACCATGGGCTGAAATACAGTTGACAATTGCACATTACTGTAGATTGTTGCAAGAAAAGAATAGGAAAAAGGAGGCAACTCGTAGGGGTGACGAGGTGAACCTGGTGCAAAAGAAACTCTCAAATTATGCTCTCGAGGGAGCCATGCTGACAAGCCCAGCTGAACCACGCTCACAGCAAGCGACTAACCCATCGCTGAATAATCAGTGTAGCGCAGGATTTTACCCGAGGGTAAGGGGTTTTGGAGGAAGAGGATGGCAGAGTAATTGGGGTGGGTTTCGAGGTAACCAAGGAGGCTTTCAGAATAATCAAGGTGGCTTTCAGAATGTGCAGATGGGCAGTCCAGTTACGCAAGATGGACAGATGGCCCGACCACCGCCAGTGTGTTGGCTGTGTGGAATGACAGGACATGTGGCGCGCATGTGCGGAAGCCAAGGAATGAGGCAAAGCGGCCAAGGAATGGGAATAGGCATGGTGAATCAGCCTGCCGTCCCACACCAGGGCTGTGCCCAAAATCACACAGTGCAGCAGGCTTGCAGCAAGGAGCGCAGCAAGTGGTTCAACCCTTGCACATGGGGAACGTATCGCAGAGACAAACCCAGCAGTATGCTCTCGAGGGAGCCATGCTGACAAGCCCAGCTGAACCACGCTCACAGCAAGCGACTAACCCATCGCTGAATAATCAGTGTAGCGCAGGATTTTACCCGAGGGTAAGGGGTTTTGGAGGAAGAGGATGGCAGAGTAATTGGGGTGGGTTTCGAGGTAACCAAGGAGGCTTTCAGAATAATCAAGGTGGCTTTCAGAATGTGCAGATGGGCAGTCCAGTTACGCAAGATGGACAGATGGCCCGACCACCGCCAGCGTGTTGGCTGTGTGGAATGACAGGACATGTGGCGCGCATGTGCGGAAGCAAAGCGGCCAAGGAATGGGAATAGGCATGGTGAATCAGCCTGCCGTCCCACACCAGGGCTGTGCCCAAAATCACACAGTGCAGCAGGCTTGCAGCAAGGAGCGCAGCAAGTGGTTCAACCCTTGCACATGGGGAACGTATCGCAGAGACAAACCCAGCAGGGCACAAGCTCCGGAGGGGGAGTCAACCCTGGAAATAGAGGAATTCAGCAAGTATACAGTAGGCCAAACTTATATATGAAATAGGACAGCTCACGGGGGACTCTGATGTGTTCTATCCTATCAGTGACACCAGACCCTAATAGGGAACCTAGGGTGAATGTCGTCAGAGGGGGTAAAGAATATTCCGTCTTAGTTGACACGGGTGCGACGCGGTCGTGCATACGAGAAGGCAGATTTTCCTTGTCCAGCGAGGCCATAGATACTCAGAGTTTCACAGGAGCTCACAGTAGAGTTCCCTTTACAGACGCACTCCCAGTCTCTGTGGGAGAACGTGAGATGAATGTTCCCTTATTGTATTCACGTCAGACCCCAGTAAACATCCTGGGCTGGGACATAATGACTAAGTTCAATATGACAATCTCGTTTACCGAGAATGGTATAGTATGCTCCACTCTGGGAATGCATTATTCAAACGTGTGCGAAATGATCAGAGCATACTCAGGACGTATAGCCATGAGAGCTATAACATTAGAGCCTGAAGTCTTCGCATATGGCGTGCGGGTGCTCATGGCGGGATTGCCAGGCCTCGCTGATAGAACTATGAGGACACCTGATGAGTTCCTATTCAGACCAAGAATACCTATGCATGAAGAAGATGGACAAGTATTTCCTTTAATGATACAATCTGCCGTAGTGCGAGGGAAAGTGGTATTGGTAGAAGGATATGATGACGAAGGCAGAAAATGGAGTGCGATTATCACCATCGAAGAAGGGTATCGAGTGACTGATGTCACCGATGACGATCTGTTCGAAGAACACCCTGACCTAGAAGAGACAAGGGTCGAAGTGAGTCTTATATTTTGGGTCAAAATGATCAAACGGGAGGTGCCACAGAGAATGATGTTGGCGCTGATACGTCCAGAATACTTTGATGACGACATGGCCCAAGTGCCTGTCGCGGTATGGACTACAGGGCCCTAAGACGTAGGCATCCTGAAGGGGGCAGGTGAAGTGAAAATTAAACTAAAACCAGGAGCAATTTTACCAAGAGCACAACAATATCCCATGTTCAGAGAGGCAGATGAAGGGATCGCGAAGACAATTTCCGCCATGATGGAGCAGGGCATCCTAGTGACGTCAGTATCACCTTGCAATACGGTGATTTATCCTGTAAAGAAATCAAAGGGAGGGTCTTAGCGTTTAATTCAAGATTTAAGAGCATTAAACAATATAGTTGAAGCAGAGTTCCCTCTAGTCCCTAATCCATCCACATTTCTATGCAACATACCCACTGAGGCATAATATTTCACGTGATTGACTTGAAAAATGCGTTTTTCTCAATCCTGTTGCACTGTGACACACAAGACCTGACGTCATGTACTTTCAGGCAAATGCACTTGAAAAGCACAAGGTTGCCACAGGGGTCCTGTGAGTCTCCATCCATTTTCAACAGAGTCCTGCAGATGGACCTAAGCAATATTGCAGTAGACAGTGTTGTTTTGCAGTATGTGGATGACATTCTAATCTGCAGCATCACTGAGGCGCGACTCTGTCCAGCTACTGACTATCCTGGCTGAGAAAGGATATAAAGTTGATAAGGAAAGGCTACAATACTGTCAGCGAGAGGTGCTGTACATAGGCCAGCTAATCTCACACGAAGTGAAAAAGGTAACCCCAGAAAGGGCTGAAGCTATCATGAACACGGTTAAACCGCTCACGATAAAACAAATGCAAAGCTTCTTAGGCCTGTGCAATTATGTCAGAGCATGGGTCTTCGACTACAGCTCGTATACCAAGCCCTTGCTTCAGGCCCTGAGGAAGGCCCAGGCGAAAGGGGGAAAAAATCGAATGGACTGAGACAATGGAAAAGGGGTTTGCAGAACTCAAGGGAGCGGTTTTTAAAGCCCCAGTTCTCAGGATTCCGAATTATGCAGAGGAATTCTACCTGTTCTCACATACGATTGGCAATTTTATGACGGCAGTGCTCGCTCAACGAACCTCACTGGGGTACAAGCCCCTAGCATATTACAGCGGGAGTCTGGACCAGGTCATGAAGGGCCACTTCCCATGCGAACAAAATCTAGCTGCTGCCGCATTAGCAATTGAAAAGGCATCATCCATTGTGATGGGGTGCTCCATGACATTGTACGTCGAGCACTCTTTGTTCGCCATACTAGAGAAGCCAAAGTGCACGCTGACATCTCAGAGAGCATCCACATATGAAGTGATTATCTCTAACCCATTGATCAAGATAGTGCAATGTAAAACTGTGAATCCAGCTACATTCATAGCTGAACCAGTCAGAGTGGGAGAACCTGTACATGACTGCGTGAAGTACGAGGAATTCTATGATGAAATCCCCAGGGTAAAGGAAAATGCCCTGGCAGGTGGTGAGATCGTGTTTATTGACGGCTCATCAAGAATCGACCAAGAAGATGGACAAAGACACACAGGCATGGCCGTGATAAAACACCTAGCGAATGAAGAGTCAGTGCACGAATACCATCTCACTATTCTGCGCAAGCTGCAGAACTATTGGTGCTGATACTCGCCATTGACAATCATGCAGACCAGGAAATAATGGTGTACAGTGACTATGCCTATGTGACATCTACCGTGCATGCAGGATTAGCACGCTGGAAAAGGAGGGGCTACCTCTGAGCAGACGGCACACCAGTGCAACATGCTGCCTTATTGGACAGGGTGATAAAAGCACTACAGCTCCAAGTGGGCATAGCGGTCGTGAAATGCGCTGCCACACCAAAGGGACAGATTTCGTGTCACGTGGAAATCATGAAGCAGACACGGAAGCCAAGCGCAAGGTATCCAAGGATGAAACAATCATGGATGTGGAGGTGGCATGTACCCATGAGCGTATGATGGTAGCACGAGCCACACCAGAGGCCTAAAGCAACATGGGACAGACTCAGCTAATGGAACTCCTAGGGGATGCACCTCAGGAGGGGAAAAATTTGTGGAAACGTCAAGGGTGTTCCTTAAACCCCTCTGACGGGTTGTGGAGGCAAGACAGCACTGGTAAACCAGTAATGCCTGTCGCCCTACTAAAAGTAGCAATGGAGCAATTACACTACCCTATACATATGTCAAAAGAAAATCTCACTGCAACGCTCACAGAAGACTGGTTTACACCGAATTTATCAGAGCATGTTGCGATCTTCATGGTGAGCTGCATAATCTGCCAGCAATTCACCGCTGGGCACACACTAAAAGTAGTAAGAGGAGTTATCCCCCGGCCAAATGGGCCATTCCAGCACTTGCATATCGACTATGTCGACATGATTCAAGTGTGCAATGGGTACAGGTATTTAATTGTGGTCGTGTGTCCATTCTCTAGATGGATAGAAGCAGGTCCCTGTGCACACCCAGACTCTACCTGTGCTGCCAAATTTCTAGTGAGGGAAGTGTTCCCTAGATGGGGGGGTGTGCGAGGTAATGAGGTCAAAAATGGGGCTCACTTTGTTAATGCAGTTTTCGAGCAGACCAGCTTGTTGCTTGGTATAAAGCACAAGTTCTCGTCGGTGTATCATCCGGAGAGGAATGGCATATGTGAGCGGCTCAATGGCTTGTTAAAGGAGAGGATAGCCAAGCTGAAACTCACATTAAAAAAGGGTTGGCTGCACTGTCTACCACTGGCATTGTATGCACTTCGGAACCAACCAGGCTCCGACCATCATCTCACGCCGCACGAGATAGTCACAGGCAGAAGGATGAAGACCCCTCTTACCCCCCGAGATAGAGCTAGATGTTATGCCCAGAAAACAAGTGAGGTCTTCAGGACAGAGATGCAGGAGTACTTGAACTGTATGACATCCAGCGTCTCTGTCATTTCAGGCCAGCTGCAGCGACGGCAAAAAGGGTGCAGCACAGTACAAAATACAACAGGAAATGCTGAAACAGATGCTGAGCAAGGTTTAAGTGCACCTCTCATCTTTCCTGGGGATGCTGTTCTTTTAAGGAACTTTACAAGGAAGAAGTGGGATGAGCCACGATTCAATGGCCCTTTCATCGTAGAGGACTGCACTCCTTCAGCCGTCAAGGTCCAGGGCAGAAGGGCATGGCTCTTCCTGAATGACATTAAACCTTATATAGGAGAAATCCCTCCAGCTGCATCCAACCACGAAGAAACCACAGACAACGGGGAAGAACCTCAGCACGTGCAGACAAGATCCATGGCAAGGAAGATGGACGCATGAGCAGCAACACAATGACAAAGAACTCTGTTTTAATTTGTGGCTTTTAAATAGAACATTTCCCCAAACCAGAGAAAGGTGATAAAGAACAATATTATGGACACTCTGTGCACCACAGTTGCAAGGTAAAGAAGAGAACTACACATACAAAGCCACAACAACGTTGATAAAACTAACTTCTGAAAGCGTCACGCTCAAGTAGTATAAAGAATCAAGACTCTGATAGACTGGAAAAAAGGACATTCCCTGAGAGCGTAACACGGCATCTTGAGGCAACCAGTGACAAGACCTTGTTTACTGAATTTATGGTACCTCCCAGAAGAGACCTCAAGTGGGATGCGCTAACCTACTTCCAGCTAATGGTAATATCATATCCGTCCCTCATAGGGAGAGAAACCACTGTCACAGACTTTATTCAAGATCCTGCGAACAAGAAAATAATCTGGCAACTGCTGACTGTCATCACGGAAGCCTTCGCCGAGCTACCCAAGCACAGCGAGGAGGACACAAATTCTTCTGCCGCTGGTAGACATTGATGAACTCACATTCACTTTGTTCTTTCAAATAATCGGGAAATGCCCAGGACACGTCGGGAGAACAACTGACACACGTACTTTCATTATAGACCCAAGAAACGTAGCTCAGTTGAAGCAGCTGTGGACTAAACTAAATCACCTTGTGGCAGTCCACGCAACAAGAAGGTGCAGAGACTGTGCGAATCAAAAGGAAAGCTCATGACCAGGACCCAGCCAAACAGGACAAATGTCCTATCACCCGAGTACACCCGGCTGGCGCACAACGTCCTGCTTAGACTAGTCACAGACTATCTGCAAATGGTGGGGAGGCCTGCAGATGTTGATGTCATCACCTTCCTTAGAGATCCAGGCAACATCCCACACATGGGCACACTCCTCCACGGCATAATGCTCCAGGTGGAGCTATCTAACTTCCAGCGAGAATACCTTAGGAGGTTCCAATGAGACTTTCCACCGTGGGACAGATCGTGGAGACAGAGAGACGGTGCTTTATCTTCTGCCGTGGGACAGATCGTGGAGACAGAGAGACAGTGCTTTATCTTCCGCCGTGGGACAAATTGAGGACAAAGACACAGTTCTTCAATTTTCCACCACAGGACAGATCGAGGAGAGCAGAGACAAGAACTACACCATCTTATTTTTTTCTTTTTACCTTTTCCTCTATTTCTCCGTATTTTATTTTTATTTTTCATGTTCACTTTCATTTTTATTTTTATGTTTATTTTTACAACATTTTATTTTTGTGTGATTTTTAGCAGTTCCACCTTTTCATTCCTTTGCATTGAACAGGTTCCAGCATGTCCTCCGAACCAAGGCAAATTTGAGGAATGCACTGGGACTTTACTTACTGTAAATATGCATTATGAATATGACATACCAAAGTTGCTAGCCTAACCCTTTTCCATAGTCTAGCACAGGAACTGTACTGCATATCCGGAGATTACTGACAGCACCCGCAAGAGGGGGACACTTGAAAAGCACTCATCACTTTAGTAGTAATGAACTCATGAGCTACGAGATCAGAGCAAGAAAAGGAATAAATAACTAACTATGGACTTGTTTGAAATGGGGCACAGAACAGTAACTTGGTTTTACCACCAGCACAGGGGCACCCCCGCTTCCCTGGAAGGAAATGCTGCCAGATGTCCTACAAGTCTATCATGTGTATATGCGTCGTAATTATCATTGTCTTTCTATCGTTGACTATCAGAACTGCTTTCTTTATTGGTGCGCGAAGTGTCCCAATCTCAGTGCACCCACCAGATAATGAACGTCTGGGGCCTACGAAAGCACCCAGACCCTATATAGTCATCCCAGTACCAAGGAAAACTGATGGTAAAGTTAACAAACTAAAATTAAATATAATTAGCAGTGATTCAGACACACCTGAGGTAACGAATGACGAGAAAAGCTGGAGACAGGGTCAGCACGGAATGAATGAAAACACGGCACTAACCACTGCACGCACAGACTCACAGAATGCACGCAGACAAGGGCAAGTGTCTATGGCTACAGGGCCTCCAACGAAGGCAACAGAGAAGTGAGACTGGCTGCCGAACAATCAGTTCCAGAAAATAGCAGAAGCAACCAAGGAGAACCAAGTGAGAAACCAATGAAAGAGGGCATAGCAAAGTCCCTCAAAAGAACAGAAGTAGCCACAAAGGAACTCACAGAGAAAACACAAGCACTGATAGATTATTTGTTCCCATTCATAGTCAGAGCAAAGAAACTGCACAAGGAGGTGAAAATAGAACTACAGAGACTATAAAAGTAAGCACGCCAGCTCAGACGCAAGGAACAAGCACCAGACCTACGACACAGCCACACATTGGGGAGTTGGTGAGCCAATGGCGGTTAGAGAACCTCTATGGAAGATTACAAGAGGAAAGGAAAAGAAACAAAGAACCTTCTCCATCCACTGCGATACAGCCAAGGCAGCCCGCTCTACCAAGACGCACAGAGTGGAAAAGCAGAACAGATGCTTTTAAGGACATAGTAATAGCAAACTACAGAAGAGCGCTGAGAATCAAGAGAAACCCGCATGAAGATGACAATGAGCTCAATGATTACCTGGACAGCACAGCCCATCTCGGAAATAACATATGGTACCAGCACATGAAGGAAGTAGGACGAAGGAGTCTGAAGGAGATTGCTTTGTCTGTGCTCTTCTACCGTACAGCATGGGAAAGTCCAAGATCTTCGTGGATGTAGAAATTGATGTACCCACAGCACACTGTATGTCACATGTAGCAATGTGCAACACCAGAGGACAATTTATGGGAAGAGACGCCTCGTTGATATGGGCCAACGAAAAGGATTACCTGGATGAAGATGGCTACGTCCAGGACATTAAGACAAGAAACAGGGCGCACACAAGGAATCACATGATCAGATACGAGAATCCTGACGTCAAAGGATCAGGAACATGTTGGGTAATAAACCCAAGATTGAACGTTCAAGGAAAAACTGTAGAAGAGGCTCAAATCTGGAAGAACAGAGGCCAAATGCAGTTTTGGGGAACAGTGGTTTCCCCAGATGGATGGGAAGAAGGAGTAGTAATCTGCCGAGCTTGGATGGTCTTTGGAGCCTGCTGAGAAGCAATAGAGAATTTGCAGAAGTTATGCAAACATCTATGGCCAAAACTGGTAAAGCTGCTAACATGGGTCGAAGACAGAGGAGGACCCGTGCAGATAGCACCACTGGAAAGCCCAAAGCTATGCTTCAGAAGTAATGGCACGAGGAAGATGGGAGAGAATGTAAACTGCGGACGAATCTTTGAAGCCCCAGGAATGACACAAGGAACCTCAGTTATTATGGACCATTACTGGGCATGTGGATCCAAGGCATACATAAGACTGCCGGAAAACTGGGGTGGCATATGCACACCAGTGAACGTCCACGTTCCCCCGCTAGTGATCCCAAAGAATGACCTGAATTTGGACAGTTTCCCGAAAGCAGATGCTCATCTAAGGAGAAGGAGATCTGTGGAAGTGGTATCCAGGATGAAGAGAGAAAATTACATTTCTGCAAAATCAGAAGAGGCATTCCATGCAATCCCATACGAACACAGGCTGTTCAGCCTCACCTCAACAGTGTTCACCACGATGCTCTTGCCACACATCCAAATTGGAGTGAATGCTAAATGGTTGCAGATAACCAGATGGGAGTTACTGCAAACCATGAATACCACTATAAAAGGATTTAACGTGATCAAAGAAGAACTGAGAGTAATCAGACCGATGACCCTCCAGAACAGATATGTGCTTGACCTGATCACGGTGATGGATGGAGGTGTTTGTGCAAAAATCGGAGAATCATGTTGCACATTTGTACCATCCCACGATGAAGAAAATGGAACCTTAATGGAAGCCATAAGTATGTTGACCAACTTGAAAAACCAGATGATCGACGAAAGTGATGAAGAGGACGATGACAGCTGGTTTGGAGACCTATTCTCGTGGGTCCCACAATGGATGGCAGATATATGCAAGTTTCTGGGAGCCTTACTAGCAATGGTACTGCTAGGATTCTGTGTTATCAAGATAGTCATTACACAGTGCCAGAAAACTGCGAAGAAAGCCATAGGGATGAAAATAATGGTTGATATCAACGAAGGGTGGAAGCCCAGAGACCTGACTGATGAAGAAATAAGAGACTTTGTGAAGGCCAGCAAATTTGCGCCAGAAGGAACAAAGTTCACATATCCGAAGAAACGAAGACGGTATGAAGGAAAATGGATCTACTGCAGCCCAAATGGACAATGCCAGCTGATGACATGGAACAATGATGAGCAGGTGAAAACAGCAGGGAGTTTGAAAGGGGTGATAAAAATATGGATCCCGAAGACTCACACATTCACACCATCATGTACAAACCCTGAAGACGATGAACACGACACCGAAGAATCAAAGGAAATAAATGCAAAAGAGATCGCAGAAGTGGTTGATGAACCGACCAGAGGGGGGAGTGTAGAGGAGGTCCCAGGCATGGCCTGCACCCCAGCCCCCCATTTCGAAGTACCTGGAACATACTCGCCAAGGTATGTGACGTATGAGGAACAAATGAACCAACAAAGAGCTGCACTGGGACTCTGCCCAGTGTACATCAGAAGATCCATACCGGTAGAAGCGCCCATAACCAGACAACCCCGGGGCAGCACGGTACCCTATCAGACAGCCGTACCAGCCGTTGAGACGAAATGAAGAGTACCTACAGACGGTCCATGATGAGACCCAAAGACCCTTAATGGAAGGCCAGTGGAAATGACACAAGGTCCTGGACAGACTCGTGAATGAACAAAAATGGCTATCGAAGATAGCACGCCAGTGCGAGTAGCTATGAAAATAGATGTAATGGACACAGGGAAGAGACGATGTTAAAACGTAAGGAAACGTTGCTACAAGAAAAGATGGAAGTAACCAACGAGTTAAACGTGCGTAAATGGGCTTGGAACGCAAGAAGCTAAGAAACCAATAATGCTTGCAATGCTTAGTAGAAGAATAGAGCGGCAAGCGCCAACCATATATCTACCTCAACAAGGCACATTATACAAGTGCGACTCCATTTTGTAAAGCAGAAATGTGCCCAGGCTGCCAGAGGCCTAACAGGCCAAGTTTCATAACCAAGTCAGAGTCATGAGAAGGAGAGGAATCGAAATTCAACAAAGAACTGTTCATGCTGGGAAATCGAGGTCTACCTGAGAAAGGGAGGAGAGCGTCAGCTAACAAGACTCAAACTTCAGAGCATACCAGCCTGCCCCGTGAAGGTCAAGATAAGGGAGGCCCCGGCAGGTGGCGAGGCTAAAAGAAGAACAAATGCACGAAAAGCTGGAAACTGAAGCAAATTCATGGTGAACTAACACGTGACCAGCTAGGGCGAATAGGTGCCACTGCCTGATGTCATCCAGAACCCGAGGATGCCATAACTTTTCCTGATAAGAGGCTACAGTTTCAAGGCCATACCTAGCCAACTAATTGACACATAGCCCTAAGATACTGATTGATGGAAGGGAGGCAGGGTGAATCTTGGGACACCGTGCACCTGGGTGTCCATTCTGCATGCTGCTAATTAAAAGTGGAGATTTATTTCTAGGGGTGTAACATGCCCAATCACAAAGGACCAAGTTATCTAGGGCCCTATAGATCGTAGAAGCAATGAGACGTCGTAGTTGTAGTGACGTCTATCACGTGTGATGTAGAAGGAGGGGTGTAGACGCCCACCCGATAAGAGTTATCCAATCTGCATGCTCCATTATCATATACAGATATAGCACCTATATTTAAGTTACCTATCCTAACCAATTATATTGCATGACAAGTTTTTTAGAATTAGACATCAATGATGATGAGTTTTGTGTATTAAAATTGCTGTTCAACTGAAGTTCGAGGAAGTCGGAGCGAGACAGGTGATCGCAACGATGCTGATTCCCAAGTGCTTCCCTGTTTGATGTACTTGTCATTAAACGGACTTCCCTTTGCCAAATTACTGAGTACTCATTATTGAGTCGTGTTGGAGTAAGTGAATCCTGCACACCCATCCCTCACATGGTTCAGCTATCTTGTCTTACAAGTACTAGAGGGTAAGCACTGACCTATGGGCCCGCTGGTGGACATCTCGCTCTCATGTACAGCCTTTAACCAGCTCAAACATCAGTTCACCTCCGCCCCAGTGCTGCAACATCCAGATTCAGGGCTCCCCTACTTGGTGTAAACTGATGTTTCAAGCATTGCTTTGGGTGCTGTGTTGTCCCAAAGAGATCCTGACACCAAGCAATTGCATCCAGTAGCATTCTGGTCAAAGAAGCTTACACCTGCTGAAGTGAACTATGCAGTAATGTACAAGGAGCTACTCGCTATCAAGGCAGATTTCAAGGAGTGGTGACATCACCTTCTCTGGCCCGTCATCCTATCACAGTGCTTATGGATCATCATAACCTGCCGTACCTCTGGACGGCAAGGGCCTAGTTGCCCCGACAATTACGATGGGCAGAATATTTTTCTGAGCACGAATTCACAGTGACGTACTCACCTGAAATACAGAACTGAAAAGCTGATGCCCTCTCTCGCATAGGATGGGATACAGAAGGGGATGACATCTATGCTTCCCCCACGCCAGTCATCATCATTCCAGAAGATAAACTGTTAGGAGCCATGAACAGGGTTCCCTCTGACTTGGATTCCTTGCAGGAGGCAACCAGACAGGAAATGAAAACCGACCAGATACAAACCTGGGTCTCTCTGGACCCTCACCAACGGTGGAATGCAACAGACTCCCATACTACAAGAATCGTTTATTCTTGCCAGACGCCATCATGCGAAACGAAATCTTGCATGCTTATCATGATACTTTGACTGTGGGCCATCCTGGTGTCACAAAGAACCTTGCAAAAATCAGGCAGTACTATTGGTGGCCAAAGTGATGGAAGGATGTGATGCAGTATGTCAAGACCTGTGAAATCGGTCTATGAAAAATAAACACCAAGAATCGAGCCTCAAGGTCTACTCTACCCATTGCCAATACCACCGGCCCCTTGGCACACTATATCCTTGGATTTCATTACAGAAATTCCTCCATGCAACGGTTACAACACTGTTTTAGTGGTGGTTGATCTTATGAAAAATAGCACATTTCATCGCCCTAGAGGGATTGCCTAAAACTGGAGTGTTAGCTCAAGTTTATCTATCAACTACAGTCATGCTACATGGCTTCCCTTCGGTTATCATCTCAGATTGAGGGAGCCAATTCAACTCCTGATTTTGGAGGAACTGCTGTGCAGTTCCTTCAAATCGACATCCACTTGTCAACCAGCCATCATCCACAAACCGAAGGCCCGACCAAAAGAACCAATCAAACCCTGGAACAATATCTACGTTATATGTTTACACAAATGGACAAAAGTTGGGTGGACCTCCTCTAGGTGATAGAATATGCATATAACACTACTGATCACAGCTCCACTGGTTTCTCACCCATGCACCTCTGCTTACAATCCATACACACCCTTGGATATGCCCATTATTTCCTCTTTGCATGTTAGCATCCAGAGAGACCCTGAAACAAACCACCATAACACTACAGCACGCAAAGGGTACTTACAAAAGGTTTGCAGACAACAGGAGAACCGGTGCCCCAACAAACCAAGTAGGGGACAAGGTTTGGTTGGCTACTAAACACATCCAGCTGAAAGCTCCGAGAGGTTTCACCCAAAATACATTGGCCTTTATCCTATCACATCCATAATCAACTCAGTAGCCATCAAACTGGAGTTACCATTTACTTTACGGGTACATCCAGTTTTTCATGTATCACTGCTAAAACCTGTTCAACCTGGTGCTTGAGATTCCACAACTGCAACTGTGCCACCCACAGTGTCAACTCGGGGGGGAACCCGAGTATGAGGTCTGAGATATTCTGGATTCTAAAGAGGTGAGAAAAAGGCTGTATTACTTGAATGACTGGAAAGTATTAGACTGGTTAATTAGACAGGACTTGGGAACCGGCTTCCAATGTAAATGCACCATCCAGGACGACCGGGGTCAGGCATTGCTTTCCTTGGGGGGCCGTGGAGGGGTGTGCTGTCATGACCCCTTGGGACACAACATGCAATCACAGGCATAGGAACTGGGGGAGGGCAGGACTTCCCTGGTTGCTGGCTGGTGCAGGCACCTCAAGGCCAATGGAAGTGTACCACTTAGCCACCACCAAGATGGCCGCCAGATAGGGACACAATCCAGGAACCAATATGTCCCCCAGACGTCCCCATTGTTTGAATAGGCTGCGTGGTCTAGATGCACAGAGTGCAACACGGGCCTATGAAACCATGCCATGGCCCACACCCTGTGCTTTGCGTTGTTTCTGCAGGTACAGCAGCAACTTGACACTTACCACTACTCTTGTCCCTCACACTTACTGGACTTCCGATCCTGCCTCCAGCTTCAGCCATGCTCCTCCCCCGAGCTCCGCCAGCACATCCTTCAGAAAAACAGACAACCTGGTGACACTGTGCAGCACAGGGGACATCTGTAAGTGACTTCAATCCAGCAATCCAACTAAGTCAATGCTTAGGATGGGATGCCCAATGGAATCCCTTATTTATATATTTTTATGTCAAAGTTCTTTAAATCTGGATGATGATCCCTTATATAACACCCCTCTCTTTGAATCCCCCTGAACTCACTGAGCCAAGAAGTAGGTTTGTTTTGCAAATTAAAAGGTGTATTTGAAAAATTAAAAAATATATATATATCACACTTTTATGAACAAAATAATATCTGAATAGCACACTTATGAATATGGACGGTAATCAACAAGGGGTAATATTACAAAATTGACAATCTCTTTAATCACTTAGGAGTATGAATATGAAGGATACTGTAGCAGAGAATACATTATATGATTCAAGGAAATGCAATGATGGGAAAGAATGCAACACAGAAATAGACTCGATATGATTTCAATCAAAAGATAGTATGGTCACTTTTTCCCCTGTGACTACTCACTCCCCCCCTATGCAATATGAAGAGATGGAAATGAGGGCACACAGGTTTCAGAAATACAATCAATAATGCAGTTCAATCCCAGTTCCCCCAGCAAGATTAGAGAGACACAGGAATGATTTTAAAACAGGCAAAAATACTTTTGAATGTGATTGCAATGAAAGGGGAAATATGCAAAAATTATTTTAATTCACTAAAAGAGATTCAGGATGAGTGATATTACTTTAGATTGGTTCAGGTCAACACTAGCAATGATTCAGGAATGATTATCAGATTGAAAACGAAAGCAGTGGAAAGCAGTGGAAAGCAGTGGAAAGCAAGAAGCAGCTATTTTTACAAGTGGTGAAATGGAGTGGTGAAATGGAGCTAAATTGCAATTTGTGGCAATTTTTCTGCGTGCGTAAATCATGATTACGAAAAAACTATAATGAATCTGGGTTTGTTGGAGAGCTTAGGATCTTAGCTTTAATATGACAGTTAAATTTCGCTTCTAGGATGTGTGGTTCAAATGTTACGGATATAAGGTTAAGATTTCCAAATGACAGATTGCGCGTTACAGATTTGGAATCAACAGGATGGACACGAGATTCTATAATGCAGTTCTGGACAGGTTAAAATGGATGGAAGAGGATTACTTTAAACTAAGAGATTGGTTATGGACAGTTCTAGACTAGATACTCACTCCTAGCTTTGGAATAGAATGGGTCTCGTCAAAGATCTGGTCAAGAGATTTGGCTTCACTCTCGCCACCGGACAGGTCTCAGGCCCTCTGGGTTCTGCGTTCAGTACTGCACGACGGTCTGCGGCCTCTTGAACTGGATCTGACGGGTCTTGGATACAGCTCTGCTTTCTGGGTCTGGACCTTGGTTCTAGCACAGGGTTCTTGGCAAGAATAGAACAGCTCAGCCTGGCTGTTGAATGAGAGAATCAGATCTAGATTCTACAGGCCTGCTGAGAAGAGTTCAGCTTTTGGTTTAGGCCTCTCTGCTTCAAGGTTCTAGAGTTTGGGTTCTAGAGTTCTGGTCTCTGGATCTAGATCTGGAGTCTGGAGTCTCTGTCTGGATATTGTCTGGATCTGGTCTGGCAGAGTGCTTCGCAGGAATCGGTGAGTAGTGGAAAAAGGAGTGTCTTATCTGTCCTAAACAGTCTCTTTTTATGTGTTTCCAAAGTGGGTGGGTAGGCTGATTCTCTATGCCCAACCCCCTAAGGATTTGATAGGTTAGAGGATTCTCTGTCCCCTGACTGGAGAAAGAATTAGCGTGTCACCTGGTGTCATGTTTATGGCTTAACTGAAATCCCTCCCCTTTGCTTTTACAGAGAAAATCAATTTTACCCTAAAAACATATTTCTCAGATACACAAGTTGTTCATAATACATATACACATCATAAATTACTTAAGGTACATTCTTGTCCAACTCTGATCTTTTTAAGAGCTCTAGTTCAAAAATGACAACTTATTTGCGCTTTAGGTGGGTTTCCCAATATTGGCTCTGCACCAACTTTTACACAAATATACATATCCTCTCTGGGCACATTCCTGTAAATTCTTATGTTCATAGCAAAAACACTGCAGCTGCAATATTAATAATTCCGGGGTTTGGTCTCAGAACATTACACAGCGTCCATCTTAGTCTTAAATTGTGGGTGAATTTTTCACTTTAAGAACCCCAGATTTCATATTTTTGTGAGCTTGGTAGAATTTGTTATACGCAATTTTATAAAACATATATTTGCTGGGCTACCTGAATCCACAATGGTTTGTCCCCGCCCCTAGATCTGGCTGACTCAGAGGGTCACGTCTTGTTTCTGCCAGAGCAGTTGTTGACCAGTCACACCCAAATCAGCATATTCTATTCATCCCAAAGCCCCCATTGTCTTGACTGAGAGCAACATACCAAGGTGCCTTGGCTAGTTCCTGTTCACACCAGTCTGTCAATCTCTTGGCCAAGGGCAGAAGGAAGCTTCTTTGTCTAGGGATAAGGTGTGAAGGGTTCCCATGAACAGAAGGCCTCTTGAAGTTTAAACTAAATCAGATTACCTTCTAGTCAATTGCAACATAGTTCCTTGTAAAAAAATACATTTATAAACTCACAATAAGCAACATATCTTTAAATCAAGTCCTTTTCAACAATGAAATCACTGTGTGGCACTCTATGTGGCATTTTGATGGAATTCTCTTCTTTGGCATAGTTAACTTCTGAAACACAGCTCTCCTGTCGGAATTATAAATTGCCAGCACCTGACAGAGACGAGTAACGGTACTACACCCATTTTGACAGCTGTCTTTCCATCAAATATCTTTAAAAGTGGATTTTGTTCTAATAACACATGGTTCTTTCTGACATTGGATTTATGTGGATTCTTGCAGCATAATGATGTGGAACACCCAACAAGGAGGTTGGATTTTTTTAGGTGGTTTGTGAGCCATGATTTTAGCATATATGACACCAAATAAAAACAGATTTTTGAGGCAGCTCTGTATTCCTTGGCAGAGATTTTGCTCTGTGAGCAGCCAAAGGATGGGTTTTGGCAGTGGTCTCCGGTGCTCACTAAGATAGGCAAAAGTGGATGGCAGCCTATTTTTCAGTTTTTCACTGCGCATTTCCTGGTGATTTCTGGTGAGCAGCATGCTTTCCAGGGGCCATTATGATGTTTATGCTGCCAGCAATGCCTCCTGATTTTGCAGGGCTTGAATGAGTGGGTTGAGACATCCTACACATCGCGCTACCCATATTTCCCCACCTTGCTTACCTGACATCTCCTGCTCTCCGGGCACAGTACCCCATTCCATGGTGGGAGCCAACAAGTAAATGCAAGTAAGTCCACCTATAAGCAAATGAAACACAAAGGACATTAGAGCCTGCAAGTAACGAAGAAACAGACCTCAAAGAGACATGAAAGCAGCGCTGCACTGTGTATGAGAAGAGACATTAAGAGACAAAGAAACAGTGCTGGGCTGTTTATGCTTACAAGAGACTTTAGAGACTTTAAAGAGCAAGAGAAGAAGTGAGGCAGAGACGGCATCTTGCCACAGCACCATGCGAGTCACAGCAGGTCTGGAGCACTCATCACCAGTGAAGAAACTGGTCTGGTGACTTATCCTGCACACTTGGGTGCATTTCAGCAAAGCAAGAGGTGAGCCAGCCTGCCAGCACAACTGGGGGAAATAGGGGTGAGGAGTGGAGATGTGAGTAACTACAGAGGGGTAAAAGGGAAAGCATTCAGTAATAACCCGTTACTTGCCCCTAGATTCTACACCGTAGCCACATCTTGGCCCTGCAACACCAGTACTTGGACCTAACTACCGAACGCTGAGGGAATCTCATCCAAGCACTCCCTACTGCACTGTACACAGGGCTAATCTTTGCCAACTGTGTAGCTATGGGGAAAGAGTGGTTTGGAACACACACTCGACATCAGAAGGCTAGACACTCCCGCAGGACATCATTTAAGCATTACACAAGCAGGCGCATTAAGATATGTTTCTGCCATTGGAAACTTTTACCCATGGATGCTTACTGAGTTCTGCAGCAGGTGCCATGATTGAATTTCCTATCCAACATATATTAAGTGCTGTGTTATATTCACCAAAAGTGATGGCTGGAATGCTTTGAATTATTCATAGGCACTGGAAATTCCACTGAGCACCTTGCTATTACATTGTCTTTTTTTCCATTAGACAGTGGGACTGACCCTAAGCAAATCTGTCTTTGCATTCTCCCTAAAAGAAGGATCAAGCCACGTCTCCTCGGCACAGCAGGATGAGCAACTTTAGGTGGTGTCAAGCAAGCAACTCAAGACATGTTCCAGCAGTATAGCCAAATGTGGATGCCTTTCACGTCCTTCATAGGGAATCCAGTAACTACTAACTGATGCAAACAAACAATGCAAAACCATGTCTCGGGTTTTGTTTTGGCTTTGTTGTTCAGACATCTAAGCTCTCTACCGTTTTCGCTTCATGCTATCTAGGATCACCTCAACGTTAGATGTAACTTTAAAACTGTGCTTTTCCCGAGATAACTGGACCATACTCATATTTCGGATTAGGGTTTGCCTAACGTCTTGATGCCCTCAGACTCGAGGTGCTATGCTATATAAAACTCTTACCTGCCTACATACCTTAGATTGCTTCTTCTCCGATGCACAGGGACACAGCCAGATCAGAAGCCTGGCAGAGCATGCGTGTTAGGTGGGGAAATCTAGGAGCTAGGAACCTGCGATGCCTCTGGTCCCTGGCTCAGGCCAAACCCCTGATGTCTCTGTGAGCACCCTGTTGCATGTTCAGCTTTTTGGCAATGCCACGTTTCCAGGATCCTATCCTGACCCTGTCCACATCCCTGCTGTTTCTATTGGTATCCCTCACTGGAATAACTTGTTCTATGTGAGGACATACACACACACTGTGTAATGCCTTCATTCCAATTATAGAGTAGGGCTGAGGTGCAGTGGACCCATCCGATATACCATATGCATAGTTATTCTACTGACTGAAGCAGAGTCTATATGAAATTGCTATGCATTAGGTCAGCAAAAGAGCAAAGCCTCCGTAAAGAGATGATAAATGTGCTTTTTTCACCCGTGGGATGCCTAGCAGAACTTAGGAATGGAACAGGATGCCATGGCAACACTAGCATAGCCATAGGGCCTCATTATAAATTGGCCGGTGCAGATAACATGGGCAGTAATACCAGATAGCCAGTGCTCGAGAGAAGATTTTGAGGTGGGAGTATTGTACTCCCTATTTTCAAATTTTGAGAGTAAATGCAATTTCAAGGGAGTAAAAATGAGTTTTCTACATAGCAAGCGAGTAAAATGTATGCGTCATTCAGCTAACGTGTGCAAAATGTTAACTTTATTGAAACATTCTGGCTCAATAACGTAAACTGTGACAGAAAAGCATGTTTTGCTCACAACAAATAAAGTAGAGAGTGCAGTAGCACAATTACCCTCTCACCAGTGGAGAATATGAGAACACTCTGAGTTCCCTTGCATGCAACGAATCACATGGTCAAATGCTGTCTAAGTATTTAACCTTGCACCCTTCAGAGGTCGGTACATTATTGGCTGAGGCAATAATAATCACAGTGCTTGGAAGTTGAGTGAAGACTGCAGTAACCACTACACACGAGCGTAACCTTAGGTGGGGGAAAGGGTGTTGGTCCCCCCATCGTTTGTGGCACACCATTTTGCCCCACTCATTTGCCGGGGACCCCTTTCATTTAATGGTCATGTCCCCCCCCCAAAATTTTCAGCAAAGTTACTCAACTGCCGCTACATAAAGTTAAATACCTGTCTGGATTACCTTTACTGGACATGGCTTGCTTAGTATTATTCCAGTTACAAATGTAACCAACAGTTTTGTCACAGCGCTTGCACAGGTTGGAGAGTAAAGGTTTCCATTGCAGTCTTGAAGTTCTGAAAGAGGCTGTAAAACCTATGATTGGTGTAATGGCAATCACTCAGACTTGATTTATATTTATAGTACCAAACTGGCTCCAAATTAAGGCGGGTGAATGTTTAAGTAGACATTCTATATTCAACCCTGCCTCAGATAAGGTTTTGAAGTTGGAGTATTTTACACACTTTTTATAATTAGAGTGTAAATTAAATGTTAAGAGTACAAGTGGTTTGCCTGCAAAAGAGTGCAAAATGTATGCGACAGGCAACCCAAAAAACGAATAAACCTGAAAATGAATAGAACACATCAGAAAGAAAACAGTTGTGTTGCACAGATGTCTGTCTTCAAACAATGCATTATATTTGTGCAAAACCTTCTCTTATACACTACCGTGTATGAATACACCATATAGATTCAGCCTGATGATAAATGCACACAATGCAGGGGGTGTGGCCTGACGCCAAGGACTATGGCCGCCTGAACCTGTCGCTCCATCCCACCTCAAAAAATATAAGCATTTGAGTGAATTTTCGGCCATGCTCTGCCTCTTACTTCTCTCCCAGGACAGTCGCTGGGTGGTGGCAGCTCCCTCCCTGAAGCTGCCGATCACTGAGGACGTTTTGCCGGAGCATCCTGCAGACCATCTTGTTGTGCGCCTACCACTTTCTGACAACGGCCGCCTCTTGTGAGGTAATCTTCGGTGTTGTTCGGGAAGTGACGGGCTGGCTCAGGCCTTGTCAGCCCGTTCTTCATTCTTCTCTCCTCAGCACCACCGCATGCCAAATCATATTATTGCAGCCGCATTGAGAGCTTCCCAATACAGCTAAGCATTTCTTTTTTAATCATTTTCTTGCCCTATTTTTGCCTCAGGATAAATGGTTATGGGTGTCTCTTCATTCATGAAAACTGTGTAACAAATTCTTTTGTCACTGCACACTCTTTAAACCACTTCCGCAATAAGACCTGAACCTTAGCTTTTCACAAATAATGGTTGTTTTTTGGAAGTGTAATTGACTGTTAATTGTATGCCGTCATGAGTGCTGATTGATGTGTCTACTTTTACAGGATACCATATTGAGACTGTCTGCTTGGCTTTTTTGATTGAGCTGGTTCTACTTGGCATTTTGTGGTCACTTTTTTGGCCGCTATTTGTTTCTTCTGAATTTTAAAGCTGCTCTGTATACTTTTTGAAGCCCTTTTTTCCTTTCACCTGGATCTCTCACTGCATTAAAACCCTTCATTGAGGTCACCAACCAAATGTTACAACAGTTGGATGAAAGATGGAAGGAGTTTGAGAGCCGAATGGATGCGTTGGAGAGGAGAGTTGGCTTTGCAGAGAATGTTTCTCCTAGGGTTGTGCTGCTAGAAAAAGCATTTAAAGATCTCCAGAAACATAACAAGGAGTGGGAAAATAGGAGCAGGCGTAATAATCTACGCATATCTGGCTTGCCAGAGGGATGTAAAGGGTCCAACCCTATTGCGTTTCTTCAGAAAATGCTACCTGCCCTGCTTCACCTTGCACCGGAATAATTGTTTAACATTCAGTGCACTTATCGCATTGGTCCTGTTAAAAATACTACTTCCTCTCATCAGTCTCCTCATATGCTCATATTCTACCTACTTGAGTATACCCAACTTCAACTCATAATATCTAAAGTAAAGGAGAAGAACTCTCTCAATTGGCAAGGAAGAAAACTTCACATCTCACAGGATGTGGCAAAGATCACTGGCCAACGCAGAAAACAATTTGTACCCCTCTGCCCTGGTTTCAAGCAGCTTAATGTGCGATATAGCTCATATCATCCCTGCTCCTTCAAGGTCACGCATGAGGGGCGAACTGCATCTTTGATGATCCTACCAATTTGAAGTCATGTATTCGCTCCATTAAAACTGAAGGAATGGATATGTTGCTTCCATTGAATCCTTCCCTATCATCTGGAACTTGATGACTTTTGTACCTGGCCATTGATCTACATTTATTTTATGCTATTGTTAATATTTGTTCTATAACATTGGTGGGTCAGACGCAGGCTTGACGTCCTTCTTCTACTGTGGGTCGTCTTTTTTTCCCATGTTTTCAACGACTCTGTAGGTGTCACCTACTCCCATTGCCTTTTGTTCTTCACTTTTTCCATGTATCACAGTGTGATCATTCTTCGTTCTAGCACTATATACCTTTTCAAGCTTTCTTTGGTCATTTCCAGTGACCTTCTCCTCACAGTATTTTTCAAACTTTGCAGTATTTGGTCAGACTTCCCCTCCCTTTTCCCTCACTCTCTTGTATTTTCCTTATATGTTTGGGACTTGTTTACTTGACTGTACATCATTAATTCAATTGGACAATGTAATGCTTGTACTTTCTTGGCTTGCTTTCCTTCCTAGTTACTTACTGGTCCATATGCTGTTCTTACCTCCTCTGATGTGCCGCATGGTCTTTAAGTGTGTATCTTAGAACATCAAGGGATGTAATAATCCCATTAAGAGACATAAAATAATTTCCTACCTCAACAAACTCAAACCATCTGTGGCTTGTATACAGGAGACCCACCTTTCAATGGTAGAGGCCACGAAGCTCAAATCCTTTTGGATTAAGGATGATATTGCTAGACCTGCAACTGTTAAGAAAAATGGCGTTGCTATACTTCTTAGCAGAAAACTGTCATGTAAAATCATAGGTGAAGATGTGGACTCCAACAGACGTAGGGCATGGGTTAAACTGTTAATTGGCTCTGACTATGTTTCTATAATGAACATCTATGGCCCTACCCTACTTGACCTGGAGTTCTGGGTTTCCATAAAGTAATTAATTCTCAATTCTGGTCTCACCAATCTTATACTATGCAGAGATGTCAATCAGGCAATTGACCCCTTTTTAGATAGGAAATCTAAATGTATGTTCAAAAGCTCGAAAACGCATAAATCCTTTTTAAGTTGTCTTGCAGAAACTGGCCTGGTTGATACATGGAGACTCTCCCATCTGACTCAATTTGACTATACATTCCACTCAACCCCCCCCCCCCTCAACACATTTTCATGCCTGGATTAGACCTTTTCTTCAAAATCTCTCACTGGTACTATTATTGACTCGCATATCTCTAATATCATCATCTCCGATCATGCCCCAGTTACCACTTCCTTTAATTTCGCAGATTTTAACAGACCATCTTCCAGATGGAGAGTTAATAACTGTTTGCTACAGAATCAACAATTTATTCTGTTATGACAGACATATCAACAACTCTGATGATAACCTTGAGTCTGACATGTCAGTGGTCAAAAACTGGGATGCCTTCAAGGCTGCGCTTAGGGGTCATATTATTGCCTATGCTAGTAGGAAAAAGAAGCTGCTTCAGAAACATCTTGATGACTTATATTTTCAATTTTCTAATGCTGACAAACTATTCTATGAGCACCCTTCCGATACAAACCTCAGCTCAGTCCTAGCCTTGCACTTTCAAATTAATAATGAGATTACTGAAATGGCCTCTGGTACTCTATTAAAATATAAAACTAAGATCTACCAGACCTTAAACAAGGCTGGCAAATCGCTTGCCTCTTACATCAAGACCAAGTAGGAAAGAACATATATCTCACACATTAAACACAAAACTGGCATCACCCACACACACCCTGACAATATTCTGAATTGTTTTAAACAATTCTATTCTGACCAGTATACCCCTGACACCTCTGTATCTTCTGCTAGCATAGAAACCTTTCTCAGTAACATCAGTAGATATTCATATGCCCAGACTTATTTTACCCATTTGAACAGTGATATCACGCTTCATGAAATCAGTAGTGGCATTAAGGGATTGATAAAAGGGAAAGCCCTGGCCCAGATGGTTTCTCAATTGAATTTTTTGGACAAAATTACCTGTGATTTTACCCCCTGACTTAAATCATTATACTCCTACTTTACTTTCCAGAAATCCTCTTCTGGTTCCTTTTCCGAGGCGTTACTTATTTTATTCCCCAAAACTGACAAAGATCCCACTCTCCCCATTAATTATAGACCTATCTCTCTCATTAATGTTGAAAGCAAGATATTTGCCAATGTCCTTGCTAATAGCATCGAATCCTCCCTACCAACTCTCATTAAATCCAATCAAGTTGGCTATGTTAAGGGCAGGAACATATCTGCTAATGCAAGACTACTGCTCAACCCTTTACATGTTGTTTCAAAGGATAAAAATGATACACAGGGTTATGCGGCCATTGCACTTGATGCCGAGAAAGCCTTTGATCAGGTTAACTGGGATTTCATGTTCTAATCTCTTTGTTGGCATGGCTGTGGTGAAAATGTTATCTCCCTCATCAAACCTCTTTAATCATACCCGATCGTTCATTTGCATAAATGGTCAATTCTAAACCCTCTTTCCTCTGCAGAGGAACTAGACAAGGTTGTCCCTTGTCCCCTATTCTTCATATTTTATCTCTTGAACCTTTATTAGAACTCATCAGATCCGATAGGAACATTCCTGGGATCTCCAGTGGGAAATCTAATTTCAAAATTGCTGCATATGCAGATGATGTTCTTATCCTCGTAAAAAATCCCAAACTCAATCTCCCTCAACTACTAAATAGACTTCACCAATTTCCCATAGTTTCTGGCTATAAGCTTAACAAAGAAAAATCTGAGATATTACCTCTTAACTCATTTTATATTAAACATGATGTGGATTTGTTTGGGCTTAAATACTGCAGCAAATCAATTAAATACTTAGGCCTCTGCTTCACTTTCACAGTGAATGATACCATCAAGCTCAATACACAGTTACTGCTCAACAAACTTAAAGATCTTAGCTCAAGGTGGTCACCTCTCTATTTATCCTGGTGGGGTCGGCTCAACACCATTAAAATGATGCTGTCGCCCATTGACTTATATCAATTGCAATTACTCCTGATTCCCCTACCTCCTTCTTTTTTCACATCCATTAATGCAAACCTCCTCAATTTCTTAAGGGGCCCAGGGAAATGTAAAGAATCACAGCTTCCAAGCTGAAAGCTCCATATGATCAAGGAGGAGTTAGGTACCCAGACTTCAAACTTTATCATTCTGCATTTCTTCTCAAACAATTCCACTGCTGGTTTGCCCCTCCCGAATCCTCTGTTTTTAGCCACTCCTCTGTGGGACTCTCAGATCCCATCAAGGCATCTATCTCCGCTCTTAGACTGTTTCTCTTCCCACACAGCAAAACCCTGTCCAAAGACATGTCTCCATTTCTATGGCACAATAAATCTATCACTATTAATGAAAGAGATCTTTATCTCAAATCTTTGTTAAACAAAACCATCAGATATATCCAACAGATTGTAAATGGTCTGTCCATTCTTTCCTTCCAACAGCTTATAGGTATATGTTCCATACCCATTTCGGATTTCAATTTTATAATAATCTTGTGAATGCGTGCTTAGATGGCCTTCAGCGGTCAGCTAACACCACCCTTACGCCTGATGCCTCCAGACTTCTGCTTTTAACCATGGTTTCCGATATTAAAGCCTCCAAATTATACAATTCATTGACAAATGTGGATTCTAAATGGCAGTTACGCTTAAGATGGGTTCAGGATCTTGGGTGCGCTTTTGTACTCAAGAATCAGGGGCATCTCTGCCTCCGCCAACATTACTCAACATTTGTACTTTTCCACTCATAGAGTCTTCATCACTCATCTGAAACTATCCAAATCTAAGGCCGGTGCAGATAGCAAATGCTGGTCATGTGGTGGTGCTCTTGCTTCCTACAAACATATGCTTTTTCAACTGCTCTTTTGCATTTAAGTTTTGGCAAGAGGTATGGAGATTTCTTAAACTAATCTTTACTGTTAATGTCACATTATCGTTTTTTAATGTGTTCCTTGGCAGGAACTCTGTATGGCTACTTACCTAGATGCGATCCCTAACTATAATGCAAAATGGTCTAATTTCATTCGTCATCTAGAATACTTTAGCACGTCATCTCATGGCTCTTGAGCAGTACATATTTTCATTGATATATTTTCATTGATGCATTATCATTAATATTTTGCAAACTGTTGTGCTCAATATATGCTACATTATTAGATCTCGTTAATGTTATGAATTAATGATTCCAGTATCACAATGATGTTCGTCCCTTCCCTTCCCCCCTTTCCCCTGCTCTCTTGTTCTGTCTCCTGCTTTGTCCCACTGTTCGCCCCCCATTGGTATTTTGCTCATGATTGCACCTTGCTGGCAGACTATTGATGCATATGAATTTCCTTACTAATTAACTACATTGTTTCACTTACTTGCTAGCAGTTCATATATTATCTTATCGTGTGACCTTCGCTTATTCTATGATTATCGCTGCTTTTTATTATTGTCTGCACTGTTATCACTATTCATTGTTATTTACTTCTTATAATCTTAATAAACATTATTAAACAAAAAATGCAAACATGTAATATTCACTTCAAAAAAGTAATTTCTTTCTTTAAAAGAATGCTTCCCAATTTTTACTACGTTTTCAATCTTATTAAGGACATGGCGCTAGCATGGAAGAAGCTAAATAAAAATCCATGCATATTTCTCTCCATGTGCATCTAGACGCAAAACACAGCAGCACTTGAACAAATGGAACCATTTTTATCTCACTGTCTGTTGTATCTTTTAGAAAAGCTTGTTTCACACAGTTAACAGAGCACATGTCTTGTTTTCAAACTGCTTCCCTACAGGCATGCGATTTCATCCAGGCAGTTAACAATGAAGGTCCTCTGGTTTCTGTCAAGTCACCTGCCCTCTGCTCTCCAATAGTGTGTAAATAAATACGCACAGAGAGATAAATCAGTCACATTTGCAAGATTTTAATGCGTAAAAAGGCCTGGAACAGTGCTTATCTGGAGGCATGCGTATACCTCCGCATTACTGCTATGGGCTGGAGGTAAATCTGCCACCTTTCAGACAAATTTCGACAGAATGAATCAGTAATTCTGTCGAAATCCTCTATGGAGTCTGACAATTCAATGGGGACTACACCGCCACCTGCCATTTGTAATCTGGTAGTAATACCACTGGACCAAGTGGCGGTAACAGTATTGCAGTTCGCTGGTATCTCTGTGGATTTACCGCTGAGATACCACCAAACTCATAATGAGCCATATATTCTTGAAAAATCATGGAAAACAAAAATGTTTTTAGTTAAGGAAAATAACTTCCTCCCGGGGGCTGCAGCTTCATTGGAAACATCTTTTGATTTGACCAGTGGTGGCAGTGGTTTAGCACATTATGCATCATTGAATGGACAGAATACGTTGACCAAATATCTACAGGCCTTGAACATCTATCCACTGTCACTACAGAGATGAAACAAAGTATTGGGACTATTAATACACTTTGTTCTCTTCTCTTTACAGATGACAGTAATTGCCGGCTATAATGGACATCAACTTTGCACGTGCTAGGGCGATTGGGGTATTTGGTGCCGAAGTGTGGAGCTTTGAGGAACCAAGTAAGCTCCATAAAACTGAAAATCCGTTTTTTTGTAAGCTGTTAGGTCTACTGATATGCTCATGTGAATACAGACGTTATGTAGAACTGGGAATTCACCCTATATCTGAGTTGTGGGAGAGTGGCCACTTAAGTTACGGCTATCAACCTGTTGAAATTATAAGGCAGTCCTGATACCATACTTGACCAAATCACTGCTAGATTAGGTAGTAATAAAATACCCTTGTGTAATTACGTAATCCAAAGCCTAACTGTTTTAGTCACATAACCTGTGTGCCTCCAGCTTTAACATGACAAAAGTGCAAATAAAACTAATGATGACCCTAAGCTCAATTAGAAGGCTCAACTCTGCTGATAGCGCACTAAGGGAGGAAAAGATATTGAGATATTAAACGTTGTCTATGATATGGCTACAGCAACACTTACACAAACATTCTTGTATTTGCATGATCGCTGAGCTGTTACCACATTCGGTTTTAATGCATTGCCTATAAAGACTTGGTTTGTCTCTTGAAAGACCCCATGTATGTATGTATGTATGTATTTATTTATTTATTTTATTTTATTTATTTTTGGCATCCCTGTTTGGTCTTTCTAAAATTGTGTTCCTCCACTTGTGTGTGCTTTCTGAGGGCATGTGCCTCTCAGAGCCCGCTTCTGGATCAGTGTTTTGTTCCCCCCTGTGCCCGCCTCCCAAAGCTCCTGATTGGGCCTGCAGCCCATGGTTGTTCTATCTATGAGTGTGCCTTGTCCTTGCCATCTGGGCAAAGTGTCCTTAGTTCCAGAGCTGGCCCAGGTATTGTATGTGGGTCTGCAACCCCATGTATTTATTTATGTATACATTTTTGGCATCCCTGTTTGGTCTTTCTAGGGTTTTGTTGCACCACTTGTGTGTGCTTTCAGAGACTCTGTGCCTCACTGACCCTGCTTCCCGGATTAGTGTTTGCTCCCCCCTTCCTCCACCTCCCGAATCTCCTGATTGGGCCTGCAGCCCATGGTTCTATCTGCGAGGATGCCTTACCCTCACCACCTGGGCTAAGCATACTTAACTCCAGAGCTGGCCAAGGTACCATTTGTGGGTCTGCGACCTCATGCAATTATTTATTTGTGCGTGCTGTCTGACTCCCTGTGCCTCACCGAGCACGATTACCGGAGCAGTATTTGTCCCCCCCCGACTCCTACCTCCTGAAGCTCCGGATTGGGCCTGCAGCCCTTTTTCAAACACACCTCCCAGAGCAGCCCAGCCCGGGCAGTCCTTGCCTAAGAGCCTCAAGACAAAGGGCAACTTCTGTAGAAGCAGCTTGCCCATTTTATATTTCTATCCATCCCACGTGACAGGAGACCGTTTTTGAGCTCCTTTCTTTGCATTCAATGATATTAAATTAATCAAACTTGGCACTCATAATGTTTCTGTCGCACCTTAACAGGAGCTTGACTTGTTTCTCATGTTCTTTGTATCTCCTTGAATAGATAACCAGTTCTTGGCTGCCCCAACCCTTGACACTGGGCCAGACGGCCTTCTCGATTCTTCCATGTTCTTAAGCTGTTTTTCTCTACTGCGCCAAACTTTCAGCCCTTCTCTTTCACTGGTACTGGTTTACTAAAGATGCAACATCAAATATCCAAACTCTATGCATATATATATATTGACGGCACCGCCTGCAGTCTATTCACTACGCATAGCCAGTCTTCATGATTACTTAATCTACTTGCGTTGTAGCATCTGTACAGTTATAAAGCAACTTATATTTTCTTCAGTGTTCTTTGCATGTGCAATCTTCATTTCGCACATAAAATGGTACTTGATTCTTTATCTCGTCATCAGTTTCCATACAGTCTATGCATTCTCTTCTCTGTTCATCCTTCTCAGTGAGTCACTCTCACTTCTTGTGATGTCACCAACCTTTTGCGTTCACTGCTTCATCCTACTTCATGGATCTCCCCTGAGAGGCTGTCACCTCTCTGCAGATACATTTTATAGAGCCTTCTCAATGAATACCTTGTTTCGAAGATCTTCCTTGGTATTGGGATCATTATCAGCGTTGTACATGTTGCAATTTCCGGCTTCCAACATATAGGCAAAATAGGGGCAGGATTTATGGTAGAGGCATTTGGCTCCTCCTCTACACTGCATTTATTGGTGTGCCCCCATTTTAGGAATTTCCCCTCCTATCCAGGTACCTCAAATCTAGGTGTTACTGCATTTACTGTTGTGCCCACATTTTAGGTGTTCTCCCTCAAATCATGGGGTCTGGAATCTAGGTGTAATTGCATTTACTGTTTTTAGGTTTCTCATTTTATTCAGGTATCCATATCTGTACATTACTGCATTCACTATGGTGCCCCCATTTTAGGAATTCTCCCTCTAATCATGGTGTCTCCAATCTAGGGGTTACTGCATTTACTCGTGTGCCTCCATTTTAGGCATTTCACACTCTATCCAGGTGTCCCAAATCTAGGTGTTTACTGTTGTGCCCCCATTTTAGGCGCGTTCTTCCTCTATCCAGGTATCCCAAATCTAGGTGTTACTGCATTTACTGTTTTGCCCCCATTTTAGGTGTTTCTCCCTCTATCCAGGCATCCCAAATCTAGGTGATACTGCATTAAGTGCAGTATCCCCAATTTAGGCATTTCTCCATCTATCCATGTATCCTGAATCTAGGTGTTACTGCATTTATTGCTGTGCCCCTATTTTAGGCATTTCTCCCTCTATTCAGGTATCCCAAATCAAGGTGTTTCTGCATTTACTGCTGTATCCCCCATTTCTCCCTCCATTCATGGTGTCTCAAATGTAGGTGTTACCCCCTCACCTCTAAATAATCGTACATCTCTCCCCTGTCCCTCAGAGCCCCTTTCCCGCTGCTCTGGCTCTCATTCTAGGGAGAGCACAGCTGACGACACCAGCTAATCCTGTGGGACCTAGTGAAACGACATCGAAGATGAACTCGTTCCGAGTTTATGGTATCTATACCTTGCACCACGTCTGTGAACACAGGCCGTAGGCACAGCCATCCATGCACAATATAATACAGCTATGGCAATGCAAATCGGTCTAATATCTCGCATAGCCGTCCACTCTGATACCTCTGACATACCTCAATACCTCTGCCACAAGTATACAGTGACAACCTATGAAACATGTCGGTCTAGCTGGGCGCTCACACCAAGTCCCCGGCAATAGCACTCTATCCTAAGCCACTAACAGCACCCGCCTACGTGCCTACTGGAGCCTAGCCAGCCCAAATTAGTCCTAACCTGGCAAAGTGCACACACGCATCTTAACATGAACTCTTAGAACCTCCCACACAGGGTTCCAACCACAAAGCGCATTGAGGCCATACAAATGGGGACAGGGTGCCACATAAATGATGACTACAATACAATACACTGCAATGTAAAACTATCTAATGCTTGTTGCCCTTTTTGCCCTAACAGAATAGAGACAAGCCTCCACTTTGGATTGGTGTGCCCAAAATATGCAAGACAGCGTGCTCTGCCTTTTAACTATCTGATTTTATGTGAATAAATACAGGTCTCTGCATTGCTGAATAATATTTTGAGAAAAGCGAGTCGACTTAATTTAGACGTAAATGTCATTGTTTCACCTGATTGTCTTTTGTCTTCTTTTATTCGATTAAGAGATATAACATGTACTTTTATAAATTGCACTGAACAATTCGAATAAAGATGTTTGATGGGGATGACTAGGGTCCTTTTGAAAAGTTGTTATACATTTCTAAACTCTCTCTTAGAGAGGGTTTATAAAATCGAAGCAGGGCATAGAGGGCTGTGAACCGCAGCATAGGAAGCTGTGCTGGGAGCTGCCCGTCTACACAAGCGGCTGCTGTTTCGCATCTCCAGATAGCAAGCTAGCCACAGTCTCCTGGGCCGCCTCAAACGCAGAGTAGGACATTTCACTGGAAAGAGCCCTCGCTCATCAGCATTGCAGGCCTGTCACTTAATAACTAAACCTAGTGACTCTCATTGGCGGAGCAGACTGTCTCTAAACAATGCACACGTGTGTCTAAATAGCAGACCAGGTTGTCTCTTAATTGCATGGATGGCTGGCTGCAGTCTCTCTCACATGGGCAGAGCAGGCTACTTTCAATCATTGGTGCGGAAGGGCTTTTCCCGAGAGAGTGGATTGTCTGAAGCGGAGTGCCATGGACGTTTGGCTCAAAACAAAAAGGGATGCCTCGCAGCAGATGTGGCCTGGTCTACAAATAAGTATCTCCAAACGGCATGTGGGACTGACACAGGGCCAGTCTGTACCTCTGCAACATAGTGAGATCTTTCACCCCAAAAGTGGTGATCGTTCATCATTTGCGTTCATTAATAATACTTACTTACCCATATGCCAAGCTTGGCAGATAATCCCTCTTGCTGCCAGCTCAGATTGCAAGGTCTCCTGTTTCCCACCTAAAGGGCAGTGTCAGGCCCAACCTGAGATGAAACGAGGATGAGGTGGGAAATGGGGGTGAGGTCGCCTCCATACCTGCCCTTTCCTGGTGTCTTGTTCAAAGATGACGCCTGACATCAGCGCAGGACTTTGAACTCTGCTAATGACGGAGCAGGACAGATGAAGCCGGGCGACCCCAGGGGTCAATGTGAAAGTGAAGAGGTCCCGCTGTGGGTCATGAAGGATACCCACGTGCGGCCCCAGAGGGGTCACCGTGAAAGGTGAGAGGGCCCCAGTTAAGGATGGGTGGCAACGGTGTATAGACGTCACCGACAGGGTATGAGAAATGGGAGCAGGTGTGAACCCACC
This sequence comes from Ambystoma mexicanum, assembly GCF_040938575.1. NCBI lineage: Eukaryota > Metazoa > Chordata > Amphibia > Caudata > Ambystomatidae > Ambystoma > Ambystoma mexicanum. Next base: position 501,123,242 of record NC_090921.1, on the reverse strand, counting down.
ACAGGGGTCATGTTACCTCTCTATTAGCCACGTCCAAGGGGAGTCCTGAAAATACGAAGGAGCAGCGTTGGCTGAAGGTGCGCTGGGCAAGGGGGGCGTATCACCCCACAGTGTCTGCACCTCATGGCGGATCCGTGGCTGCACCTTAGTGACCCATTGTTGCTCCTATTCAGCGATTTCTATGATCTCGGTGTTGGCCCCTTTGTGACTGCATCCGAGGGCTTCGCTGTAACTGCACCACCCCCTCCATAGCCACACCTAAGGGCCTCTCTCTCCATATCCGCATATCCGGGTCTCTCTAAGCCTGCAAATCATGGCTTTCTATGGCTTCACCACGAAAGTTCTACGTGGCCTTTACGCTTGCACAAGAACCATGAGGGCGCTCCAACCAAGCGCATGCGTGTTACGCCCGACAATGCAGCAGCTTTACTGTTAAGGTCAATCTAAACTTTGGGCTTCAAAGTACCACAGTTACCCAGAGTAGCAATGTAGAACAGTCAGGTCGTGCGGTGTATAGGGGATGTGAGGTGCAATATGACACTTGTAAATGTACATCAACAAAAGAATTGATCAAATGTAAGCACACATACAATATAGCGACTAGGAAGGCGCGCACGCATCATGGCTGGCTCTTGGCGACCATACATGGCCTACTTGAAATCCAGACTGCTCATAGTGTGCAGGTCTTCCCCGGGAGGTGCACTTCTCCTAATCTTGCTAGCAGTTGAGGTTGGGGGTGGCAGATTTTCAGGATTCCGCCCAGCAAAGCTAAAGCTGGTCCTGGAAGCTCACTTCCTGAGCGTTGGGGAAGGCAAAGTTCTGGCGCAAAGTGCTTATTAAGAATCTGCAGGGTTCTTGTTATGAGAAAGGCTGGGATAGGTGCAGTGAGGCTCAAGCTGCCAGCTGGAATAACGTTTGTCCAGGTGGGCACCCCAACAGGGCGCTTTTACCCTTCTAGTTTCTACCTTCTGAAGATCACAGTCCATGAATGAAGAAACATTCAATTGGAGCTTGGGGGCATACCTAACACTGGTCCCAGTAGAAAAGACAATGGGCCTCATTGCAGGTGTGTCTGTGTTTCAGTGGTAAATCCTTGGTTATCCCACCAAACAGGATTACTGTTACCGCCACTTGGTCCTGAAGATTTACAGCACTACTACAAGTGGTGGTAGGCAGTTTATGTCTCAATTCTTTGAGGATTTCTTTGGTGGTAAAGTGGAGGATTTACCTCCAGCTTTTTGTTGAAAATCCTCCACCTCTTTACCACCAAAGTTGTATTGTGGCGGGGCAGTAACTCAGCATTACCACCCTTTTTCCCCACACTGCCGGACTCGTAATGGGGCCCAATGACTTTACTCTTCTGGGCAAGACGGCAGTTTGGCAGCCACAGAGCTGGGGAAGATGCTCCCAAACTGACAGACCCACATGTTTTTTCTAACCTCTTGAAGGCCTACCTCATCTGTAGACTCAAATGAGTTCCATAGCATCAACAAGATGGGCATGACTAGGGCCAGTGGCTTGGATGGATGACCCAAAGTCATAACTACCTAGTAGAGAGGGGCAGAATGATTCCGTCTACGTGGGCAGGGACGCTTCTCTATGGTGGGTGCATTGTGTTGGAGCTATGTCTGCTCAAAAGGGCTTTTTATAGGTATTTGATTATGGGAAAGACATGTATGCAAGAAATGTCACAAATAGGATTACAATTGCAGGATGTCTTTACACAATTACAGTGATTCTATAATAGAGAACTTGCCCCTTGATTAAAAGGTAATGCAAAGGGATATCTAAATGGAATACTTTTAACAAGGAAATAAGCATAATTTAGATCTATAGTTAGGACTTGGGTCAGTATTTACATACTAGCAATATACATAGGTGCATGAGTGCCACAATCTGGTAGGGTACCCACTTTCCTTAGAACCTGCATAGGCCCACGACGGATTTCTCCATCGGGCATTCCTTGCCAGCAGCAAGTTTGTGCCAACTCTCGAGGTAGCAAACGCTGTAGCTCAGGACCAGGTTTTTAGGTCCTAAGGCAGGATATGATATGATATGATATTTTATTTCTATCACGCTCGTACACAAGTATTTCAGAGCGCGACAAGGCAAGGGAGGGGAACAGGGGAGAACAAAACAGCGATCTTACTAGGCCCAGTGACATTGAGAACGCGTAAGTGCATGGTAGAGGGGAAAAGTGCATGGAAGGGGGAGAAGTGGAAAGTGCAAAGCAGAGAAGAAACAGATAAATAACAATAAATAAATAATCAAGGCAACAAAGAGTTTTAGTGCAGCCAGCAATTTGCAAGTGCTAGGTTTAAGGCAGCAGACAGGGTAGGTCTGATAATTGCAGGAAGAAAAAAGGGGGGGTATGGTTACAGATACAGACCCCAGTGCAAGGGGTGGGCCGGAAGCCGTGCGGGAGGGTGGCAGGGTGAGCAGGTACCTGGGCCCGGAGGACAGAGGGTGGCCATTTGCACAGTGTCAAGCGAGAACAGATCAGCCGGGGCGAGGGGGAGCGAAGGCAGAAGAAAAGGACAGCAAGACCCTCTCTTTGAACCAATTGAGCAAAGTGAAGACCTTCAAACTTTCAACTGTCCCTTGGTTCTGGCTAAAAGAATTAATGCTTATTATTAATGTCATTATTATTAGGGTATTTATTCAGCACAGACCTATCTTCTGGAAGCAACGGAAGGGTTAAGAAGCATGATCCTATGTGAAAGAAATCTATCTTGTAGGTTTTCTCGGGCTCCAGTGCGCCAACTCCTTCTCCTCATACCCTCATTGCTCACCCCACCACCCCTGCATGTATTACACTGCCCTCAAGTTACTTAATTCCAAAGGCAAATGAAGAGGTCGAGGTCAGTATCTCTGGTGCACTGCACCCAAGAAGGGCACAGACGCTACATATTGATGTCGCGCACTGGGCACAGCATCTGCCGGGACCTCATTTGCCTTCTGGACCTTTTTATCTCAAGACACCTCAAGGTCTCTCAACAGCAGCACCTCATTATCTGTCTGCAGCTGCCCGTCAGGCCCTGACTGCACCCGAGAATCTCTCTATAGATGCACCCCAGGGACTCTCTAATTTCCCCTATCAATACCACCCCTCTGTAACTACACCTCAGGGCCCCCCTGGACCTGCACCCCAATGCCTCTCTGTGGCTGTACCCCAGTATCTTCCTGTAGCCATCTATAGGGCTCCACATGCCTGTGCTCTGCAGTATCTATGGCCTCACACCAGGGCTTCTCCATAACTGCACGCGAGGGCCCGTGCATGACTGCACCCCATGGCCTCCATATAGATGCATTGCAATGCCTCGCTATAGCTGAGGGAGAAAACAGGTTAACGATTCTAAACTAGCTCCTAAAGGGCCACCACAATTCAGAAAAGCTTAGACTCACGCTACCAGTCCAGAATGGCATCATAAAACTCTTAGAAAGGGATAGCAAAAACATTGTTTCTATTATTTATTTATTTGCTTTAAAATTGAATCAACAATTTTTTTAGCAAAATTAAAACATTTCCGTGCACAGATTATTAAATATATAAACAAGAGAGAAATAAATAAATAGATAGATCCATCCATGCATAGCTACAATGTAACCACGGTTAGAAACAGTAGTGGAAGGTTGGCGAAAGAGCAATCTCCCGTGAGCACTTGGACCCAGGGGATTTGGCGTGAGTCAGTGGCTAGGCTCAAAGGCTTGGTGTGACTGCGTGGACGCACAGAGGGACGGCGACAAAATGGCAGTCTCCAATAGTCTGTGGGGCGGCTGACAGATCAATCACTGTATTTGAGCCATGCTGTGCGCAGTGTGCTGGAACAAAGAACAGCGTACCCCTGGAAAATAGGTAAACCGGCCCTTGCTGGCCATTGCGACTTTACGTATTTCAAATATTAAGCTGATGCATAATATGTTACTTCCGCATCACCAGCTGTGCAGTAATAGTAGAAAGCCGTGTGCCCCTGAGGATTTGGGGTCAAAAGAAATAACAATAAATGACATTGGAGCCGAACAGAAGGGTTTTTATGTCGATAATAAATTGTTCCGGAAGACATTTCTACACGAGACAATGTGGTTTTACGAAAAGGAGAACATTGCTGCATATTTTGGTCTTGAAATAATAAAAGGTGATGAAGGAAAAAATACATCTTATTTTAATCTCAGTGTATATAGTGAATGGTGATCAGCCTCACCCACGTGCGTCTATCTACTATTGATGATCAGAGAAATGTGTTTGAATTAAACATCTGGAAGGTGATGACGAGTTAATGTAAACATGTCTGGAAGAAAGTGAATCAGGGTTAGCCCCAATAATAATGCATGGAAAGGAAAAGACACAGATCCAATGGAATGGCAATCCAGTAGAGAAAACCTGGATACCCCCAGGGAATGCCCAATAAAGAACAGCCTAATTTAAAAAAAAATATAGAGGATTCATTGAGGACTTGGAAAAATTGTGTGACCAATCTGTCACCTTGTTAAAAGCACTTCATATGGTATTAAAACAGCTTGTTACAGTTTTTGAACAATTGGCGCAAGAATTAAAAATGCAAGGTTAAAAAATAAACTCACTATTGGATAAGGCGAAATATCGTGTCAGTGAGGAAAAGCAACTGGTAATAGATAAATTGACCGAGGTGGATTGGCATGGCCTGTCAGAGTCCACTGCACCTGTAACTTTGTCACCTATTAAGAATATTTCTAGGACTAATCAGCGGGCAAAGTTACATGGCAAAAATAGGAGCAAAACATTGAATCATTCTCAGAAAACAGATTCTAATAGACAAACTGATGATTTAGATGACATGTTGGCAAATGACCCAGCAGAGTAAGTGATAATGGTGGTATGGAGACAAAAGTGAAAAGAAAGATATGTGATGATTATTGTGCAGAAGCCGAGAGAAAAAACTGGAGCTAAGACAAAGGACCAGGGCCAAGCCTGTGTGGCCAACCCTGACACTAGAGCATCATCAGCCCATCTATGTGTTACATTTTCTAGCAATTGAGGTGAGAATTAACAGATCTGCGAAACGCGCATGATCTCCTCTATAGATGCCAATCACAGACCAGGCACTCAAAGGTTTTGGTGGCAAGGCAATTAGGCTTGCCTGAAAAAACTGCCATACCCACAGGCACACCCACACTGGATGAGCACTGTTGATGTCTGGAGGTGGAAACAAGCACAGGTCAGTCTAAACTACAACAGAGAGTGCAGGACTGGGATCCAGATGGACCCATGTTTGCACAACAGCCTTTTTAGGCCTGTCTGATTGTCCCAAAAAACAAGGAAAGGGATGGTCCAAAATAAAATGGCATTGAGAATGCACTAAACAAATATTTGTTTTAAAAATACACCAGTATCCCAATGACTACCATACTTGTACTTGGGCTAATAATGTGAAAAAATGGTCTGCACTCCTGATGAAGCTAAAACTATGGGGGTAATTCATAGATTTCAGCACAGAAGCAGCGCACGCGGGAAGCGCAGAGAGGGAGCGTGCGCCAGCGTGTGCGAGCCGTGTGTGCTAAACAGCATTCTGGTGCACCAGGTATTCATGGATTCTCAAAGCCATTTTCAGCCGTGGCGCAGTGAACATCCCGCAGCGCCAGTTACGCCCCGAAGAACGCCACTTGCGCAAGGAAAAGCCATCGAAATACCCAATACGGCGCAAAGGGCTGCGCTAAACCTGGACCAGTTTACAGGGCAGCTACAGTGAAATTGCGGAAAAAACTATGTGTACCCCGCTAGCGGCAGACAAAACGCATAAAAATGTACTCACGCAACCCCTTGAATACGTGTACCCCACTCGCAGCAGTCAAAACACATGAAAATGTACTCATGCGCCCCCTTCGATACACATACCCCACTCGTGGCAGCCAAAACATGCGCAAATCAACTCGCGCCCCCCCTTGAATACGCGTACTCCGCCTGTGCCAGGCAAATTGCATGGAAAATGTCCCCACTGTGGTGTGGGCTGCCTGCGGGTCATGGTCTGGGTGATGGGCTGCCTGCTGAGCATGCCCAGGGGTGTAGGGTGGTCCCCTGTGGTGTGGGCTGCCTGCGGGTCATGGTCTGGGGTGATGGGCTGGCTGTGGGGCATGCCCGGGGGTGTAGGGTGGTCCCCTGTGGTGTGGGCTGCCTGCGGGTCATGGTCCGGGGTGATGGGCTGTCTGCGGTTCAGAGTCTGGGGTGATGGGCTGCATGCAGGCATGCCCAGGGGTCTAGGGGGGTCCCCTGTGGTGTGGGCTGCCTGCGGGTCATGGTCTGGGGTGATGGGCTGCCTGCGGGCATGCCCAGGGGTGTAGGGTGGTCACCTGTGGTGTGGGCTGCCTGCGGGTCATGGTCTGGGGTGATGGGCTGCCTGCGGGGCATGCCCAGGGGTGTAGGGTGGTCCCCTGTGGTGTGGGCTGCCTGCGGGTCATGGTCAGGGGTGATGGGTTGGCTGTGGGTCATGGTCGATGGGCTGCCTGCGTGTAATTCGGGGGGGGTGTGTGGGGAATTTTACACGCGATCTGCCGGGCGCGAGTGGGGTACGCGTATTTCAGGGGTGCACAGGGAGTTCTGCACGCATCGGCCTGGCGCGAGAGAAGTACGCGTATTCCGGGGGTGAGCGGGGAGTTCTACATGCAATCGCCTTGGCGCGATCGGCCTGGGGCGAGCGGCGTACACATATTCCGGGGGTGCGCGGGGAGTTCTACATGCGATTGGCCTGGCGTGAGTGGGGTATGTGTATGCCGGGGTGTGCGAGGAGTTCTACATGCGATTGGCCTGGCGTGAGCGGGATACGCATATTCCGTGGGTGCGCAGGGAGTTTTATACGCGATCCGCCTGGCGTGAGAAGGATACATGTGTTCCGGGGGTGCGCAGGGAATTTTACACACAATTCACATGGCGCGAATGGGGTACGTGTATTCTGGGGGTGCATGGGGAGATTTACATGCGAATCGCCTCGCGCGAGTGGGGTACGCATATTCCGGGGGTGCGTGGGGAGATTTACACACGATTCGCCTGGCACGAGCGGGGTGCGTGTATTCCGGGTGTGTGCAGGGAGTTTTACATGCGATTCGCCTGGCACGAGCGGGGTACGCGTATTCCAGGGAGCGCAGGGAGTTTTACATGCCACTTGGCAGTGTGGGCCCTCCCGGGTGTGCCGTTCCCCCGCCCCATGCCCTGCAGGCAGCCCACACCACAGGGGACACCCCTACAACTTGCCTCCGGTTAGATGGCAACACCTGGGGCCGTCGTGCAGGTGCCCTGCTTGAATTTGCCTGTCCATCGTCCATTGCCAGGGGTCCAGTTGCTGGGGTGACCACCTGTGCTGGAGCTCCGACTCCTGACTGTGGCAGGGATGGGATCTCCACCAGCCTGGCTGTGTTGGTTGGAGAGGTCCACAGGGGGCTCTGGTGTCATCTGGGCCGGAAGACAGCACGGAGAATGACTGGTGAATAGTGTGCACAGAGGAGGAGAGTGCCGCAAGACAGAGCGACACATGGAGGAAACCCCCGGCCACGAGCCCTCTCAACTGGGCACGTTGGCACACGTCTCTTCGTGATGATGTGCGTGGTCCACCCAGCAAGCACGCACATCATCACGAATTACACATGTGCGCAACGCGACACCAATGAGGACGGACTCGATCCTGTCACGGGTCCCCACATCTGCAGATAGAGGAGTGCCAGTTGATGTGGACCACCCCCTACCTGCAGACGGGCCTGGGATGTGTCATCCCTGCTTGTGCATGGTGATGCAGTCACAGTGTCAGGGACAGTGACATGCACATTGCCCCTCCGTGGCAACCTGTGCTGCCTCCTGCCCCTGCCCCTGGACTGCACCACTTGCACCAGTGGTACCACTCCCACCAGGCCCCATGTCCAGCTTGGGTGCGCCTCCTCCTCCTCTGTACACACCACCAACCTGGATGTCTCTGCACCGTCTTCTGCCATCGCCAGCCCCTGTGGGGGGTCACCCACCCCTTCCGCTGCAGCTGTAGTGGCAGATGCAACACCAGTACCCTCGCTCCCGGATGATGGAATGTCCTGGGAAGGTGACTGGGCCTTGCGTTGCTGGCCGGTGGAGGCATCCCTGCCGCTTTCCTCCACAGCGCCATCTCCGCCCTCTTCTTCACTCGCCTCTGTGTAAAGGGAGACACTGAACACAAGCATCAGGGTACTGTACAATAGTCCCCTAGACACAAAGCAATAGCACATGAGTGGCACTGTCAAAAGTCACTTCCATCATGTCCCTCCACAACACATGGGTCAGTGCAGGCAACGCACATGCAGGAACAGGCATGGCACATGCAACAAACATTTGCATCCATGTCCAACATCCAATGGTAGCCTGAAACTCACATGCATCATAGGACATTCTGATCACATTCACACACATCACCGCAGGGCCATGCACCTGGCCCCGTATACCCCCAGACACAGTGGATACAAGGATGACTAGGCTGTATCAGTGAAACAACACATCGTCACGGACATGTGTCATGCATCCATGGCATTTACCAGTCCCTCACAAACTACTCAGACACTCGGCCCTGTACACCATGCATGTCCATGACAGCATCACCCATCTCTCACACCCCAAACATGTCCAAGTAAAGTCACAGGCATGCATATATGTGTGCATTCCACATGCTGCTCCGCATGATGCAATGTAACACATACACCATCCATGTGGGTCACGCCTGACTGGACTCACATGCAGCACCATCCTGTCCCTGCACACACACATCCATACATGACCCATGTCACACATACAGGCAAGTAGCTAACTACCACCACACTGCAACATGCATTGTTTTTGAAAATTCGACTCCAGACGGGCCTGCATCCTGAGAATCTGGTGGTGAAGCACTGGGCGAATGCACTCCAGGACCCTCATCTGCTGGGTGGTAAGGTGGACCCGGCTCCCCACTGCATCCGCTGTGTCCAAGAGGCGCCGGGTCTTCTTGAGGGTCCTGGACTTGTAGTCCTCCCAGCGCTTCTGGACATGTATGATGTTGCGGGGTGCCACCCCATCCACGTTGATGGCACCCACTATGTCCTTCCAGATCCTCTTCCATCCTTCATTGTCGGTGCGCGATGGGGAGAAGAGGGCATCATAATGCCCTAGGACTTGCTCCACCAGGATGCGAACTTCATTGGCAGTGAAGCTCACAGCCCCCTGCCTCTGTGCTGGGGGGTTGCCACTGGTGCCTGATGGTGTTGTGTCAGACATGGCAACCCCCGAGGCAGGTGTGGGCAGGCAACTGGGTCCTGGGGCTGGACTGTGGAGTGATGGAACACCAGTCGGGAGTCTTCTGTTCCAGCAGGGGTGGTCACAGCAACTGGACCCCTGCAGATGGCTGATGTGCAGGCACAAAATTGGCTGGGCACTGTTGGCAGGAGGTAGGAGGCTCCCCATGGCTCTTGAGGGCAGGAATATGGCCTTCCGGCCAGGAGCGTGGTCTTCCGTTTGTTGTTGCGTGGCCAGCTTGATGCAGAGTGAATTGGCATGTGAAAAAACAGCACGTCAGGAAAGGAAAGGGCCTTAGCGCGTAAGTGACGTAACGCGTGCAGGCGTTTCCCTCGGCACAGGTGCATAGTGTATCTGCACCGGTTCACACGCGATTACTTCACAATGGTTGCAGTGTGTACTCAATTCTTCTTTTGGCAGGGGTGTTGCCTACGCGCCCACGCATGTCTTTTTCATGTTATTTTTCCAGGCAGACGTTGAGTCGCGCACATATTTTTCCACAGTGGTTGCCCCCGTGTGCCGCGTACCCATTCAAAGGTCATTGTAGCCTGCGTATACCACGCGTACGCTTATTTTAGTGTTTCTGGGTGCCACACTGTACTGCGGGTCCGAGGGGTCGCGTGCACGTAAACAATTTTTTGGGGTGTCTGAACATTGCATGACCCGTCATCTTCCCCCAGGGGTCACAGACAGCCTTGCTAGAGCACAGGGGTACATATTCTACCTAGTACGCTTCCCCCTTCACCCCAATTGCCCAGGATAATTGTTTACTGCACATCCCATTCGTACAAGAACATCAGTGCCATGGTTGGGAGGCGACCAGGTGCTAAGGGAGGCAAAGGTGGCCGACTTTGCAGAGGTGACCGTGGTAGGGGACGTGGCCAGGATGAGCAGGGTGACCAGGGTGGCCAAGGTGGCAGTGGTGGGCAACGTAGGCAGGATGGCCCAAGAGGCCAGTGTGTCCAGGAACAATCAGGGACACCTATGCCCCCCCTCAATGGGTCGGGGAGCTGACACCATCCCAGCTCAGGCCCTGTTAACCCGGCCCAGATTGGTCATGGAACTGGCACGGGATGACTCACAGGCAGACTTCGTTGTCACAAAGTCAAAGTCATGCGTGGCGGTGAAAGTTGCTGTCACCAGGCCACGTGGATCTGGGGCAGCAATGTCATCTGCTGCCCCGAGTAGCCAGGGTGAAAAGGCTGCACGGGCAGCTGCAGCTGAATCCACCTCGGCTCTGAGTCACCCAGCCGGGATAGTGTTGGTCCCAAACCATTACACCAAGGCAGTTGTGCCGCTTGGTCCTGGCAACAGCAGCCAATGCCTGCAGTAAGACCTTTGGTCATCGTGCCATTGCCTGCTTCCAGTGGACAGTCCACCTGCGCTTCAGCCCCTACCGACCAGAGCGGCGTAAGCCACTCAGGGTCCGCACCACCTCTAAAGAGGTAGAAGCGTGCTCTTGCGGAACAGGCTGGGACCCCAGAAATGGCTCGCCCCTCCGGCACATCAAGGAAGCAGAGTTTCAATGATGTGAAACTAGACGCACTTGTGGGTTACGTGTCGGCCCATGGCCGTGACATGCTGGTGACTGCAGGGTGCAAGACTACGACTGCTCAACGTAGGGCCCACTGGCAGTGCATCACACACCAGATTAGTTCCCTTGGATTTGTGAAGCACACAGCTGATGATTGCTCAAAGCGGTGGAATGACCTCAAACGCCAAGCAAAAAACAAGCTGGCTTCCAATTATGCCTGTACTCTGGTGACTTGCAGTGGGTCTCCAGCAGAGGAGGATGAACTCACAGAACATGAGGCAATCGCTGGAGGGTTCAGGCCAGGCTGTGTAGTCATGACTGCTATATGTCACCCTTGTGGTGCCTCCAAACCATCCCCCGCCCTTGGGTTTGGGTTTCACAGTATCCCTACTGACCACTGAAAACACTTTGTACATAATGACTGCACTTGCCCTTCAACAGGCATCATGCCACAACATTCTTAATGCTGTTTTTCTTTTCATTCTGCCTGATTGATGGAATCATTTGCATGATAAAGACACATTTTTGTGCCGTTTTGCCCCAAATTCACCATACTTCAGACATAGATTTCACCCCACAATGCCCCACATTTGTTAACTTTTTATGGAAATGATTTAATCAATCAGGCTGATTGACTTTTGTGCACCTACACATGCCCTGCACTGGATCACTTTAGAGCCCTGTTTTAATGTTCAACATGACAATTGACTTGTGTCAAGTCCAATTGACCTACCATTGATGTATCCATGTGCTTCCCATCACTGTATTAGTAAACACTGGTGTGGTTGCAGCGTGTGACACATGTGTGTTTTGTCATACTCTTTTGCATGTTCTATTTCATGATGTGCGTCTCACATGGATGGGGGACAGTACTGATTTACTACCATCTGGGTGTCCTTGTCAATTCTGCCATGGCTATGCTATGTGCCATCTGTGTGCTGGCATTTGTCATGTTTGTGGATTGTCCATGCCACTCACAAGCTAATGTGTGGTGCAGGTGCTATGCACCATGCAGCACATGTGTTGCTTTTCCATTTTGGAGTCCTCAGTGTCTGCTTTTAGGGTCCCCTTCCACTTCATTGCCTCTGCATGCATGCCAGAGTTAGTGTCATGTGTGACATGTCTCATTAATGCATTCAATTTGTAGATTGTGATGCCTGTGTGTGTCGGCTATGCTGTTCATGCCTGTCTTCATTACTTTTGTTTTATTTTTGTGCAGGCGATGAGCCAGTAGATGCTGTTGAGGAGGAGGTGATGGTGCAGGGCAGGAGTACTCAGAGCACCAACCAGGCACCAGTGGAGGACGTGGGGTGGTGGTGCAGGAAAATCCATTAGTCCTACAGACCATCCTCTCCACGGGTGTCTCTGGGTACACCTCCGATGACCTCTATGGCTCAGGTGCTGAATCAGAAATTGAGACAAATGTCCCATCGCAGGTGAGTGTTTCTGGCAGGGATGCTGTTCTGTCCAACGCACCTGCACTGGCGGTAGACCCCTCAATGGCCCATTCAGTGTTGGAATGTCCGCCTGTGGCGGTTACGGATGCAGGGTCACACTCCACTATATTTGCTCCTGTTCCTGGGCCTGCAGATCAAAGGAGGAATGCAGTCCGGCAGCCTCAGGCAGTTCCAGCACAGCAAGGTGCACATCACCTTGGCCCAAACAGGTGTGGTGTCCGCCAACGCGGTGGCCGTGCGCCACCGGGCAATACTGTGTGGGAGAACTCCATGTATACTATTGCAGCACAACAGGGGGCATCGTGTGAGATGATGGCTCAGTCCATGGATAAGGTGGCCACTTCCATTCTTCTCCCAGAAAGGCAGGTGGAGCTCCAGCGGCAGGCAACGGAGTCCACGTGCCGCTCACACAGGGAGGACATGTTGGCGGCCAACAGGGACCAAAGGGCTGATCTGGAGACTCTGCGCACAGCCATACAGAGTCAGAGGGTAATTCATGGAATTAATGTGCGCTGAAACAAATCCCAAATGCTGGTTTATGAGAGAAGACTGAGAGGTCTTGGGAAATAGCATCTCAATAGAACAATTGTTGCTTATTTGGAGAGTCACACAGAATGAGAAATTCATTGATGGACTCTTTCATGCATACATCATACTTGGACAACAGTGCTATTGTTTTCAGGCAGCCCATGAAGAATTTCCAGTGTACTTTGTTTACAATAGAATGGAAAGAAACATGTTGGGATGGCGTTGATGAAGTATGAATTGTTATAAGTGTGATATGACTAGTGTGAATGGAGTGCTTGATGTGTTTTATTATCTTAACTTTTGCACAGCACGAGTCACTTTTTTCTGTGAGTAAAAAAGGTTGCAATTGATATGCTTCTAATATGATAATATGTCTGTTACTGGGTGCACTGTCTATATTACCAGAAATCAAATAGTGGTAATTTACTAGTCTGTGTATTTGGATTATGTTTTTAACACTGTATTGACATTAATAAAATGTGTTCTAATTTGATGTTTGCTTCTTGTGTTGGTAGAGGTATCAGGCTACCAGTGTGTGATTGATTCCATCTCTCTAGCAACAGAGTCGCTTGCCCCATAGCGCTGTTGTTTGGTGTTAAAGGTTTCATAACGTACTTGAGGGATCGCTAGTTGTGGGCTTAATTTCCCTTGTGCCTCCTATTTTGTGTTGTTGATTTGAGGATAGACACACAGCATGTAGGTGTTGTTTGGTTATTTGCCCACCCATTGACAGGCCATGGTAATCCCTATGGCCATTCACACCCAGTTCCTGCCCCTCCGCAGACAAAACACCTCCTCATGGGAACTCTTTGAGTTTGCTTTAATCAAGCCTCGCTATCAAACTTTGCACTGGAATCATCTGCCAGTGTTTTTTCAAATCAGTCTTCTGAGAGTTAAGGTCTTAATTGAAGCTGTAAACACGATATTGGTGTATTAAACATGTCTTAAACAGGTCTTCCTTCAGCCACTCGATTTATAAGCACTATCTGTGTACCTCACTGGAGTCCTGTTAAAATCAAGCATTGGCAAAGCCAACAGCTTTGGCTTGTGTATAATTATTAGGCATTTGCCAGGCACTGCTATTAGATGGCCAGGTATTCACACCATTCTGCACCTGCTACCATCAATGGGCAGTTAATACCACTACAGCAGTGCCTGGAGAGTGCCCTTCCCATGCCTACACAAAAACCCAAACTCTTAGCATTGCCAATTCTTGTTTATTCTGCTGCCATTATTACCCTGAGTATTGTCTCCAAAATTACAGTGAGTTTGGAAAGGTTAATGAGTATGCATGTATCCTGAGCAGGGACATCTGCATTCCCACAGTCCTCTGCACACTCACTCTCCTATTCTGGTGGAGCAATGCAAAAGCATTTGAAATTGTGCACTCGCCGCAATCTGCTAGAGGACGGATAGGCAGGACTTGTCAGCAATCCTTTAAGCCTTACAACAGATCCTGCTAAGTCCCCCAGTCAGTTGTGTGCACGCCATAGGGGTTGATTCATGGAATCATTTGCTTGGTAAATCTTGGATTTGCGCACCATTCTGCACGCAAAGTCGATTCATGGACTGCACTGCGTGGGACCTTTCTAGGACTTGCGTGGAGCTTGCGCAGGCTCAGCACATCTCTGTGATCAAATAAGTGCCTTGCGCGAGACACCATGCAGACCGTAGGCGAGGCCTGCGCAGAGGGTGGAGTAGGGAGTGGGACTCGGAAAATGGGGACGAACAGGCGAAAAAGTGAGCATTACGAGGGACTGGCTGCAGCCAGTCCATGGCACTCCCAAAAATGCGCATGACAAAGCATACTCATGGATGTAACCGTGCAACCCCTCACCTGCGAAAATGTCCACACGAATCCCTCCATCTCTCTGCCACCCAAAGGCAGGCATAAGTACACTTGCGCACAGGAATCGCAGTGCCGACGTCGGTTTGCATGTCATATTTACATGTGCGTGTACGCAACTGGGTATCCGATCAGATTTAGGGCTGCGTGGACACAGTAGTGTAGAGCAGGAATGGTTTACGGGGTTTGCACGCAGATTTTCCAAGTTTTACCCAAGCTCTGATACATTGTACTCATGCCATCGGGGTGCTGGTAACAGATACGGGGGACCCCACGTAAGGTCCCAGGCATGCGGACCGACTTGCAGGGGACCACGTGCACTGTTTGAAGGGTGCATCTATTCGTGCCTGGGGTTGCACGCAAAGGTGGCTGTTCTGGCTGTTTTGGCTTTGCGTGGGGGCGTGTCAGGGGCTTTCCAGCCACGACTTGCATGTACGGTTGCTTTGCACAGTGAATTCCAAGAATACGCAGCGCACATTTTTTATTCTGTGCGCAGGCTGTTGCAGTGTCGTTCTGGGTGTGCAGCCTTTGCAGGAAGAATGAGTACTTTTCCATGAATCAGGCCTTTAGTCTTCATGCCTCTGAATCGGTTTGTGTATTCCCTCTTCTCTTGCCTGCTCCCACAAAATAAAAAAACAAGTTACAGCACTTCGAGGTCGTCTCATATGGCAAGAGACGCTATACAAATATATCTTATAACATTGTATGAAAAACCAACAAGTATATGCTACTCATCTTCAGCCCCAAGAGAAGTGAAGATCACCTGGGCAGCAACACCAATATACTGCTCCGGACCTTCCTCTGCCCTCTTCTAAAACATGCCCTCTGGCAGGAGATTGGAATTAAAAGCAATCTTGGAAAATGCTGCCAATGAATCCCCATGTGAACCTGAGCGAGCGCAGCGAGCAAGACAATCAACCCAATGGGCAGTGCAGGGGAAAATGCTTGAAAAAAGGGGGCACAAAGGTTTATTATACACCAAACCTTTTACATGAGTACTTATTAAAAGGACATACCTTCTTCAGCATATATCATGATCTTGGCTGTACATAGAAAATGTTTATATGAATGTTACCTAACTCGAGATTATACTCATTTATTGACTTGCTTGGATCCAAACCTGCAACCTGAAGATCACACACAAATCTCAGTGGCAAGAGCTCAACCCACTGGACTATCCTATGGGTACAGCATAGGATTCTATCTTAGTTTGGTACTCTCGTGGGAAGGCCCGCGAGAGGCAAGACCCTGTTTACCCAGTGCCCTCCACTGCATTCAGACCCTAGGAGAGGGCAGGAGCCCTTTTCCTCTCCACCCTGCAACTACGAGCCAGAGCAGCAAAAATCCCCGGGAGTACTCTTCCCGGCGTGCGACCACCGTGTAGGAGGTGAACGCAATCTGTGTGCCTCTTCCTGCCTGCCATTGACCCTGTGTACCTATACTTCATATGGTGCTTAATTCAGTCTTTCTTCGGCCTGCCTTGCTGTACCGCATTGCCCATAGGCGGCATCCTGCCTCAAAATGGCCACTTCGCCCTTATTAATTCATTGCCTAGCAAAACCGTCTATTTGAATAGAGAGTATCCGTCGGCAGACAGAAGCCGGCCCTCTCATGGGAAGGCCTGCGAGAGGCAAGGCCCTGTTCGCCCCTATTCGCCACTAGCCTCAGTGTATTATGTGCCACCTGTTGCCACTAGTCTCAGTGTATTATATGCCACCTTTTGCCACTAGCCTTAGTGTATTATATGCTACCTGTTGCCTCTAGCCTCAGTGTATTATATGCCACCCGTTGCCACTAGCCTTAGTGTATTATATGCTACCTGTTGTCACTAGCCTCAGTGTATTATATGCCACCTGTTGCTACTAGCCTCAATGAATTATATGCCACCTGCTGCCACTAGCTTCAGTGTATTATATGCCACCTGTTGTCACTAGCCTAATTGTATTATATGCCACCTGCTGCCACTAGCCTCAGTGGTTTATATGCTACCTCTTGCCACTAGCTACTGTGTATTATATGCCACCTGCTGCCACTAGCCTTAGTGTATTATATGCTACCTGTTGTCACTAGCCTCAGTGTATTATATGCCACCTGTTGCTACTAGCCTCAGTGAATTATATGCCACCTGCTGCCACTAGCTTCAGTGTATTATATGCCACCTGCTGCCACTAGCCTCAGTGGTTTATATGCTACCTCTTGCCACTAGCTACTGTGTATTATATGCCACCTGTTGCCACTAGCCTTAGTGTATTATATGCCACCTGTTGACACTAGCCTCAGTGTATTATATGCCACCTGTTGCCACTAGCCTCAGTGTATGATATGCTACCTGTTGCCACTAGCCTTAGTGTATTATATGCTACCTCCTGCTCTTCCTTCCCCAATCCAATCACCACAAAACACTGTACGTCTACCCTGCTCATCGCTTCGAGACTACTGCTCACAATGTATTGGTTCCTTCTGACACTCTGTATCCCGCTCTTACCATTCACTACAACCTCGAGTATTAAGCCTTCTGCCTTCAACCTCTACACGTTGCTTACCCCTAAAATACAGAATACTGCTGCATGCCCCTCGTACACACATAACTCTACCCCCCCACCCGAGACACTATATCTTAACCTTACCCACCACGACTCTGTACTCACACAACACTGACCCTTTTTGCACCATGCCCTGCTCCAACCCGTATCTAAACTCAACAGCCTTATGGTTGGAACATTTCGCACCAAGCCCACACCCAATCAACGATGCACTCTCCATCTCAGAAACCTCAGATTAGGTTCAAGATTCTGCCATAAAAATTAACATCCACACCACCGTACCAATACTAAACTCCTCATGGTCCAGGGTAACCCCACATCCATATCTGACCCTTTTGATATTACATTGCCAAACCCTAAAGACGTCTCGATTCCCCTTCATGATTGTCCTAATACTGCAAAAGACATTAAGATCAAAGGGGCCCTTGCCAATGCTAGATCCCTGATAGCTCATGCACTTGACATTGCTGACTTTATTGTAACCCAAGACCTTGACTTCCTAGCCATTACTGAAACAAGGCTACACCCTGCAGCTGGACCCTCTCTTTCCTTGGCCATCCCTGATAATTACGCCATCATTAGATGCAACAGGAACTCCAACCACTCTAAAGGTGGCGGTGTTGCCTTCATCTTCAAAAGATCTCTTGAATTTAGGCCCATCCCTAACCAGCAGATCCCCTGAGCTGAACTATTATCAGTTAAATTGCCGATATCACCTAATCAAACTGTCACAATGCACCTTCTTTACTGGCCACCAGGACCTATTACTACCTTTACTAATGACATTACATCTCTCTTCGCAGCTAACACCAAACCCAAGTCCCAAATTATACTACTGGGAGACCTTAATCTGGTATTCCAAGACCCAAACGACTCTAAAGCCCTTGATCTTGCCAGTACCTTAGCAGACTTAGGATTTACCCATCATATCCACATACCGACGCATAACAAAGGTAGAACTCTTGATTGGCTTCCTGATCTGAATTGCAGCATCAATATTGTGTCAATCACACTGTGCATGTGGTCAGATCATCACAAGATTACCTTCTCCATTAAATCCAACCACCAAAGCCCTGAACAAAATATCGCCCCATCCATCTATTCCAGAAATAAGAAGGACATTACAAAAGAGAAACTGCTTCCTCTTATCCTCCTCTCCTCAATAAAGTATTGTTATCCTGCTCAGGCCCAACAGCATTAGTAGATACCTATAACCAAACTATCCAAAAAGCGCCAAACATCATAGTCCCATTGAAATTGTGGAAACCTAAACTATGCGCTGATCTTAATTTGTGGTTCACACCACACTTGAGAGATCTACGTAAAGCAAAAAGAAACGCGGAGGCAAGTTGGAAAAGTCTCCCTACGTACACCAACAAAAGTTCCCTGATCCTAGTCTCCTCTAATTATAAATAAGCGATATTTCTTGCAAAAAAAGATACTTACAATAAGCGTATCCTTCAGGCTGAATCTAACACTAAAGAGCTCTTCAAGATTCTAAAAGAACTTGAATCTCCCATAGCCCCTCTCGACAACTGCAACTCTGACACCGTTTGGTGTACTAATATCCAAAAAGCACTCCTTGATAAAGTTTCCACACTCCAAAGTAAAATCAATGCCAAAAAATGCAGCCTTCTCTCTGATTCACTATATAACTCCTCCCTTAACAAAATTCCACTAACTACACACTCCTTCAAACCCTTCTGCTTCTCAACTCTTTCTATTGTCGAGGTGGAAAACATTCCTGCCCTGACCCCGTCATCAAGGAAGCTGCCCATGACCTTGCCCCCTTCATCACCACCTTTATTAATGTCTCTTTCAAATCTGGAATAGTCCCTGATAACCTCAAGGATGTGTGGGTCATCCAATTAATAAAAAAAGACTACCTTGGATCCAGGCAACCCATCCAACTACAGACCTATTACCACAGTACCTGTCTTACTGAAAATCCTGGAACGCGCTGCATATTTACGAATTCAGGAATATTTAGAATCCAATAAACTCCTTGGCCTCCGACAATCTGGATTCCGACCGAGGTATGGAACAGAAACTGCCCTCATTGACTTAAAATCACAAATCGAAGACCTAAATGACAACGGAAAGATGGCCCTTCTACTTTTGCTAGACTTATCAGCAGCATTTCATTTGTTCAACCACCAAATTCTCTGCCACCACCTTAAAACTGCTGCCCACTTTTCTAATGAAGCCACCTCATGGATCTGATCCTTTCTGGCTAACAGAACTATGCAGGTCTTTTCCCCATCTGCATCTGCCGAACCCCTTACAGTCTTGTGTAGGGTCCCGCAAGGGTCCTGTGTCTCGCCCATACTGTATAATGTCTTCACAAAGCCACTCTTGATATTCCTGACTGTCTGGGTGTCACTTATACCAATTAAACCGATGACACCCAGATACTCATCCCTATCACTGGTGACTACATGACCAACTCAAAAGCCCTTAATGAGGTTTACCTAATTGTGCAGGCTTGGATGGCGCATCATGGGCTCTGTTTAAATGATGAAAAACCGGAGTTACTTATACTAGGCTCCCACCGTAGACTCAATAAATTGGACCCTGCCTTCAACTCATTTGTCATTTGTCATTGACGGCAATAAAATCAAGGTATCAAATGATACAAAAACTTTAGGTATCTCTCTTGATTCTACCTTATCCCTCTCGAGACAAACTAATGCTGTAGTCTCGGCGTCAGCCTATACATGTAAACTTATCACTGCATGCAGACCCTTCCTCACTGCTGCCAACTACATCGTCTTGGCCAGAACTCTCATTATGGCTAAAACCGACTACTGTACTTCTTGGCCAGAACAGGTAACGCAGAACAATGCCATTAGGGCTGCTGTTAACATCCCCAGGAAACTTCACATCTCTGACACTAGGTGCAGTTTACACTGGCTGCCTGTTGCTCACAGAATATCTCTCAAAACCCTTGCGCTCACCCATAAGTGCCAGTACAATCTGGCCCCTGCGTACCTAGCTAACTGCTTCATCCCCCATTCTTCATCCCGCCCTCTGAGATCACCCCAAGCCAGCACCTTATCCACGCCCAGATTTAAGCTGCAAAAAGCAGGCAGGTTTAGTTTCCCAGTCCTTGCTGCTAAAGTATGGAACACACTTCCTAACCCACTCAGATATGAACCGTCTTACCACTCATTCAAGAGTAAAGCCAAAATCTAGCTCTTTGCACATGACCGTGCTTCTACATGCAGCTAAAATGAATCACCTTGTAAATTTACAGCATAACATCTGTATCCTATTGTACACCTACTTTTTGTACTTATTCTTGTATTCTCGTGTAACCTTGTCATTATCAAGGTTGTATTGTATGTCATTTCTTCTTGTATGTCATTTTTTCCTGTATTCCTGTATACCTGTAAATATCATCCTGTACATATGGCGGCTTCAGCCACATTGCACTGTTTGTTTCTGTAACCATGTACACTGAAGAAATGCGGCCAGATGCCTTTGGGCCAGGTGCGCAATACAAATAAATAAACTAAATTAAACTAAACTAAACTAAACTAAACTAAACTGCAAGGTCTCTCTTGCAACCCACAACAAGGACACACACCCCACCTCCTCCAAGTGTGACCCAGAGTGCAAAGCAATGCATGTGCAAATGATAGGCACGATTTTAATATTTAAGAGTATGCTCCCTTATCAGCCCTAGGGCCCCAGGAACTGCTGAAATTACCCCCACATCCAGAAGCCTACGGGAACAAATTCCTGTATCTAATATGTTTCCTTCCACCACTGAACCCTCCTATTAAACGAATAGGAGAGAAACCCCGCCAGACCAGAATAGAGTGGATGCTCCTTATGGCCATTGACTGTTGCCCCCACGGACCATGCGTGATGCAAACATCTAGATTTGTCTACTGCCTGGCCTGGGGGAGAGGCGTTTTGTGGGAGCCCCTTCCACTAGGGTCTCAACATAGACTGAATTCTGGTTGTGGGAGGGTCCCGCATGACCAGCATGGACAATCTCAAAGTCCATATCGCTTTGACTTTAACAACATGAAGGTCATCATGGAGTTGTACTCAAAGACCAACCAGTGCACCAGGGAAGAAATATTAACCATAAAAAGGAATTACCCAAAAATTAGGAAATTTAATGAGATTTGGGAAACTGTTTAGTTCCTCCTGTCTCTTTCTAGTTGTTTACTCTGGATTGATTTAGAATAGCACTTCTTCACTTATATCAACATGTATATTGTCAAACAATAATGAAATTATTGAAACCTATCTGTATACTAACCATACAGTTTTTTATGCTCTTTTTGTTTTTTTGTTTTTTTTGTTTTTATTTTTTGGTTGTTGTATATATTACACTTTTCTTTTGTTAAGTAATGTCATGATGAATCAATATTGTTTCTGCACATGTATGCTGTACTCTACAGCACTGTTTTTTTAAATCTATGCACTATATGTTAGTCCGTATGAGAAAATAAATCTCTTTTTTTTGCTTTTACATATTTCTGAACACAGTGAATGGTTTGTACATGTCTTTGACCGATTGGATCTCGATTGGATCTGCTATTTAGCGACCAACTACTTTGCTAAAGCGAGTCTTTGGACCAGCTCTAATACTTGAACTGGTCCACCCCAACTCTTAACTTGAGTATTGTTCAGGAGCAAGGGTACATCTATATACGTGTATGCTTTGCAACCAGTGCACCAACCATGGAAACCATTTGGGTTATCCTGTCCGACACATGCAAATATGCCCGTGCACAATGCTTAAATTCAGCACATTTAGTCAGGTCGGTATAACCAACTTTTTCTGACTGCTGGACATAGGATACCAACACCACCAAACAATCATCATGACACGACAAGAGCACATCATCCCGACGGCCAAGAAGATGACAGGACCTCAACATCAGCATAAAGACAGACCGGAACTCAGCCAGTTAATCCTATCCTTAATCACCAATCACATGACTCCACAGGAGCCTTAAGCTAGCACTCACTCCTCCAACCAACATATTCACTTTTCAATCTACCAGCATATTAAGACTACATACACATGCCCACACACATGTAAGAGCGTTATTCCTGCTAGTGCCACCCCCACCATATTTACCTGGTTGAATACTACTCAGAGCTGGCATCATGGCCTGCTTCCTCTTTAGCCTTATCGCGTACCACTGCTCCGCTTACAAACCAGCAACTCTACTGGTAACCGTGTGCTGTCATGTGATAGATAATGGGATTTCTCTTCCGGATAAAACATATACCCAAATGCCATCATCACAAACCACATAATACCCTGCCAACACTCTATGGAGTCAGGCATGTTTATTCCCTGACCTCACATGGGAAGGATACAGGAGAGTCTTTTAGACCTGCAAAGGAGTGTGGGTATGCAGACATTGGAAATAAGGATGCTGGGTGTGTATATTTTTCATTCAAGTCCTATCTACACTCCCAACTCCTCCCACGTGAGTTTCACGTGCTCAACAGTTAAGGTGGCTTTCACCATTCTACACCGTATGGACAGAGCAGTGGCCTGGCAGAGTAGAATATTAACACTGAGTCCTGTTTCATGGAATCAGAGCTAGGGCTCTGCACAGGAGGCTGAGTTGTTGTCCGCCTCAGCGACTGCATGACAAGACGAGCAGGTCTTGTAGGCTGAGCTCCCTGCATGTTCCTATAGACCCCCCTGCATTGCGTGCTTGATAAAGCCAGGCTGCTTATGCATTCTAGGCTCCATGGAAGATTGCATGCCACCATAACATAACTAAACCAAACACAACATCACGATTCCACACGAAGCACATTCTGCACAACACCCTATGCCTGGTTATGTAAGGCCAGAAAGACGTATATGTTCTCAGCTATGAAGAACGAGTCTGCAGTGTGGAATGGGCCCTAATTAGAAAAGCAATTGGCACAAACAACATCAAAACATTCTGAACCGTAGTTGAGAAAGGATGTACATACTGGAAAGTCACTGCAGACCTGCATATTGCAGAGGTTAATTGGGTACCTTATTCAGAAACGTTATAAGGGTGACTCAGGCTGGTCTGAGTGGGAGGACTTGTGGGCAGCTAGAAAACACAAGGGATGCTGAAACAAATTGGATGCTTTAAAGAGTTAGGTAATGCGTTGCCAAGTGCTGTATTTATGAAGCAGTCCTTTAAACAATATTTTTTAATTAGACTAAAGTAAATATCATTTTCAAAAAGGTTGATACATTTTGCATTGAATGGGCATCATAGCATTCCTTGATTAAGCAGAATATCTTAAAAATGAGTATTTTATTGAGGTCGGGCAGCCAGAGCTGGCTCCTGCCTGTGTAGAGCCAAATGCCAAGCTCTGGCTCAGCTCGAGACCCTTTGTGAAAGAAGAGCCCAACTCGAGCCAGCCAAGCATCACCATTCACAGAGTAAATTAAAGGGACACTTATAAGAACTGTATGCAATCATCTACTTGCACATAGTTGTTTGTTTATATGGTGCCTTCCAGAAATTGCAAGTTGGTGAAAATATAGAGATGCATGGGGAGCATGTGTGGTCTGAAACATCCAAGATTGCAAACGGTGTAATCAGAACAGCGGCTGCAACACTTTACCAATCTATGCATTCCTATGAAAATCACTCTACTCAAATGGTTTATATTTAATGTGGCAGCCTGGATTGGGATCACCTGCAAGTGATTATGTTAGATGTACACTACAGAAAAAGTAGCGCATATATAGTATGTTAAACTACCGTGTCTATTCCAAAGATAATAAAAATGCATACCACATTCTGAAATATCTCTTAATATGCACATTGCTCTGTTACTTCTGAGCAATGTTTCTCTCCTAACGTAAACGTGAAATGGATGATGCACTATACCGTTTGTGCAAGTGGGTTTGACTGATGCATTTCCTTTACTGTGTAAGGAGCCTTCCAGGACAATTTAGAGGCCGATTCATGGAATAATTAGCGCGGCGCAAGTGGGCAAAAACGTGCGAATTGCAGTGGAATAGCGAAAATCGCAGTGCAAGTGCGAAAATCGCACAAAAAGCAGCGCACGTCGATTCATGGAAGTCCGTGCGCGAGAAAACCAGCGGATGTGCGATAAAAAAGTGTGCCGCGCACGTTGGCGCACAGGCCATTTAACAGCGTGCGCCAGGTCACAGCAAAAATCGCACACGCCACAGCGAAATTCGCACATAGCGCGGCGCACGCAACAAAAGTAGGCGGAACACGGGCGTAACACTCGGAATGGGGAACAACTTGCAAAAACGTGGGCGTCACGGGGGAAGTACAGGGCACAAGTGCGCGGAACGCCCACACGCTCGCCTACAACACGTATTCATGGAATAGAATAGGGCAAAAATGCGCACACTCAAACCAGCGCACAGGCACAAACACGACCGCCACAAGAAAGCAGGCGGTAGCGTCTCTGTGGCTGTAAGAAATGTGCGCCAAAAGGTGCGCCAACAAATAGCACCTATATACTGCCATGATGAATGTCCTATACTGTGGCCCTCCAGGACAAATGACGTGCAAAGGGGTACCCACAAACACGGACACCCGCTGACAAAAAATACGTGTGCGTGTATACCGGGGTGCGCGGGAAGTCTCACACGCGATTTCAGCAGGGTACGTGTATTTCAGGGGTGCGCGGGAAGTTCCACACGCGAATAGCCTGGGCGCGTGTATTTCAGGGGTGCGCGGGAAGTTCCACACGCGAATAGCCTGGGCGCGTGTATTTCAGGGGTGCGCGGGAAGTTCCACACGCGAATAGCCTGGGTGCGTGTATTTCAGGGGTGTGCGGGAAGTTCCACACGCGAATAGGCTGGGCGCGTGTATTTCAGGGGTGCGCGGGAAGTTCCACACGCGAATAGCCTGGGCGCGTGTATTACAGGGGTGCGCGGGAAGTTTTACACGCGATTTCAGCAGGGTATGTGTATTTCAGGGGTGCGCGGGAAGTTCCACACGCGAATAGCCTGGGCGCGTGTACTACAGGGGTGCGCGGGAAGTTTTACACGCGATTTCAGCAGGGTACGTGTATTTCAGGGGTGCGCGGGAAGTTCCACACGCGAATAGCCTGGGCGCGTGTATTTCAGGGGTGCGCGGGAAGTTCCACACGCGAATAGCCTGGGCGCGTGTATTTCAGGGGTGCGCGGGACGTTTTACACGCGATTTCAGCAGGGTACGTGTATTTCAGGGGTGCGCGGGAAGTTCCACACGCGAATAGCCTGGGCGCGTCTATTTCAGGGGTGCGCGGGAAGTTCCACACGCGAATAGCCTGGGCGCGTGTATTTCAGGGGTGTGCGGGAAGTTCCACACGCTATTAGGCTGGGTGGGTCCTCACAGGTGTACCCTGCACACCCTCGACGGCCCCTGCAGGCAGCCCACAAAACAGGGGACTACCCTGCGCACCTGCTCATGTCCCCCTGCACCCCCACCCCCCAGCAGTGCAGGGGCAGCCTCCACCAGGCCCCCACCCATGTCTCCCACCACCCCCACCCCCCAGCATCCAGGGGCACCCTCCACCAGGCCCCCACCCATGTCTCCCACCACCCCCACCCCCCAGCCACCAGGGGCAGCCTCCACCAGGCCCCCACTCATGTCTACCACCACCCCCACCCCCTAGCATCCAGGGGCACCCTCCACCAGGCCCCCACCCATGTCTCCCACCACCCCCACCCCCCAGCCACCAGGGGCAGCCTCCACCAGGCCCCCACTCATGTCTACCACCACCCCCACCCCCTAGCAGTGCAGGGGCAGCCTCCACCAGGCCCCCACTCATGTCCCCTATCACCCCCACCCCCCCGCCACCAGGGGCACCCTCCACCAGGCCCCCATCCATGTCTCCCACCACCCCCACCCCCCAGCAGAGCAGGGGCAGCCTCCACCAGGCCCCCACTCATGTCTCCCACCACCCCCACCCCCCAGCATCCAGGGGCACCCTCCACCAGGCCCCCACCCATGTCTCCCACCACCCCCACCCCCCAGCCACCAGGGGCAGCCTCCACCAGGCCCCCACTCATGTCTATCACCACCCCCACCCCCCAGCAGTGCAGGGGCAGCCTCCACCAGGCCCCCACTCATGTCCCCTATCACCCCCACCCCCCCGCCACCAGGGGCACCCTCCACCAGGCCCCCATCCATGTCTCCCACCACCCCCACCCCCCAGCAGTGCAGGGGCAGCCTCCACCAGGCCCCCACTCATGTCTCCCACCACCCCCACCCCCCAGCATCCAGGGGCAGCCTCCACCAGGCCCCCAACCATGTCTCCCACCACCCCCACCCCCCAGCAGTGCAGGGGCACCCTCCACCAGGCCCCCACCCATGTCTCCCACCACCCCCACCCCCAGCCACCAGGGGCAGCCTCCACAAGGCCCCCACTCATGTCTACCACCACCCCACCCCCCAGCAGTGCAGGGGCAGCCTCCACCAGGCCCCCACTCATGTCTCCCACCACCCCCACCCCCCAGCATCCAGGGGCAGCCTCCACCAGGCCCCCACTCATGTCTCCCACCACCCCCACCCCCCAGCCACCAGGGGCACCCTCCACCAGGCCCCCACCCATGTCTCCCACCACCCCCACCCCCAGCCACCAGGGGCAGCCTCCACCAGGCCCCCACTCATGTCTACCACCACCCCCACCCCCCAGCAGTGCAGGGGCAGCCTCCACCAGGCCCCCACTCATGTCCCCTATCACCCCCACCCCCCGTCACCAGGGGCACCCTCCACCAGGCCCCCATCCATGTCTCCCACCACCCCCACCCCCCAGCAGTGCAGGGGCAGCCTCCACCAGGCCCCCACTCATGTCTCCCACCACCACCACCCCCCAGCATCCAGGGGCAGCCTCCACCAGGCCCCCACCCATGTCTCCCACCAGCCCCACCCCCCAGCCACCAGGGGCAGCCTCCACCAGGCCCCCACTCATGTCTCCCACCACCCCCACCCACCAGCATCCAGGGGCACCCCCCACCAGGCCCCCATCCATGTCTCCCACCACCCCCACCCCCCAGCCACCAGGGGCAGCCTCCACCAGGCCCCCACTCATGTCTCCCACCACCCCCACCCCCCAGCCACCAGGGGTACCCTCCACCAGGCCCCCACCCATGTCTCCCACCACCCCCACCCCCCAGCCACCAGGGGCAGCCTCCACCAGGCCCCCACTCATGTCTCCCACCACCCCCACCCCCAGCATCCAGGGTCACCCTCCACCAGGCCCCCACCCATGTCTCCCACCATCCCCACCCCCCAGCCACCAGGGGCAGCCTCCACCAGGCCCCCATTCATGTCTCCCACCACCCCCACCCCCCAGCAGTGCAGGGGCAGCCTCCACCAGGCCCCCACTCATGTCCCCTTTCACCCCCACCCCCCCGCCACCAGGGGCACCCTCCACCAGGCCCCCATCCATGTCTCCCACCACCCCCACCCCCCAGCATCCAGGGGCAGCCTCCACCAGGCCCCCACTCATGTCTCCCACCACCCCCACCCCCCAGCCACCAGGGGCACCCTCCACCAGGCCCCCACCCATGTCTCCCACCACCCCCACCCCCCAGCCACCAGGGGCAGCCTCCACCAGGCCCCCACTCATGTCTACCACCACCCCCACCCCCCAGCAGTGCAGGGGCAGCCTCCACCAGGCCCCCACTCATGTCCCCTATCACCCCCACCCCCCCGCCACCAGGGGCACCCTCCACCAGGCCCCCATCCATGTCTCCCACCACCCCCACCCCCCAGCAGTGCAGGGGCAGCCTCCACCAGGCCCCCACTCATGTCTCCCACCACCCCCACCCCCCAGCATCCAGGGGCACCCTCCACCAGGCCCCCACCCATGTCTCCCACCATCCCCACCCCCCAGCCACCAGGGGCAGCCTCCACCAGGCCCCCACTCATGTCTCCCACCACCCCCTCCCCCCAGCATCCAAGGGCATCCTCCACCAGGCCCCCATCCATGTCTCCCACCACCCCCACCCCCCAGCCACCAGGGGCAGCCTCCACCAGGCCCCCACCCATGTCTCCCACCACCCCCACCCCCCAGCCACCAGGGGCACCCTCCACCAGGCCCCCACCCATGTCTCCCACCACCCCCACCCCCCAGCCACCAGGGGCAGCCTCCACCAGGCCCCCACTCATGTCTCCCACCACCCCCACCCCCAGCATCCAGGGTCACCCTCCACCAGGCACCCACCCATTTCTCCCACCACCCCCACCCCCCAGCCACCAGGGGCAGCCTCCACCAGGCCCCCATTCATGTCTCCCACCACCCCCACCCCCCAGCAGTGCAGGGGCAGCCTCCACCAGGCCCCCACTCATGTCCCCTATCACCCCCACCCCCCCGCCACCAGGGGCACCCTCCACCAGGCCCCCATCCATGTCTCCCACCACCCCCACCCCCCAGCCACCAGGGGCAGCCTCCACCAGGCCCCCACTCATGTCTACCACCACCCCCACCCCCCAGCAGTGCAGGGGCAGCCTCCACCAGGCCCCCACTCATGTCCCCTATCACCCCCACCCCCCCGCCACCAGGGGCACCCTCCACCAGGCCCCCATCCATGTCTCCCACCACCCCCACCCCCCAGCAGTGCAGGGGCAGCCTCCACCAGGCCCCCACTCATGTCTACCACCACCCCCACCCCCCAGCAGTGCAGGGGCACCCTCCACCAGGCCCCCACTCATGTCTCCCACCACCCCCACCCCCCAGCAGTGCAGGGGCAGCCCCCACCAGGTCCTCACAATCCCGAATCATGTGCGTAATGGACAGCCACCACAGCCAAAAAGCCCTACCAAGTAACCCATTCACCCACATGGAAATGGAAATCACATGTTACACCCCCAATGTTCATTAAGCTAATGAACCCATGTCCGTCACACACAATGGTTGCAATTGAAAGGGAAAACACACAACATGACTTGCATGAAACCAATGAGATGATACCGCACAGTGAAGTATGGAAACAAAAATTGTATTGAAAAAAATAAAGAATGCTAAAGAAAGAAAACAAACTACAATGTGAATGAGAAAAAAAAGCTGCATGTCCGTATAAAAACACAAAACTGAAAACCAGAATCCAAAAAATATTTGCCCAAAGTCAAAATTTAAAAAATCTCCATGCAATAACGAACTATGTAAAAAACTACCAAGGGTCCATGAGCCCAACTGAACAAAGGAAACCTACTAAAAAACCTACCCAAAAATCAACTATATACAAAAAGTGGAGCAGTGTCCGTCGACTCCAAATCATAATAAGAAAGAAAGGAAACCTAAAACTAAAGAATTATATACAAAGGCGGCGGGCAAGTCCAGCGGCTCACTCCGTGGTGTCCCGGGCCAGGGCATCATCGAACTCCTGTTCGATGTCCCGGAGGCGGTCCAGTTCCATGGCCCCGCGGGTCCGCAGGGACGACGCTGTGTCCTCCTCAAACCCCCTGCGGATTGCCTCGAGGTACTCGGCCCGCCTCAGGGCCCTCCGCATGGAGTTCTCCGCCCTGACCATTGTGAGCCGCGCCTCTTCCGCCCGCCGCCGCTCCGCACCTAAGGCGTGGCCCAACCGCTGCCACACGGAAGACACTCTCTGTCCTGGGTCCCCCTGCCCTCCGGCCGATGCCTGCCCCTCCGATGTCGAAAGCCCCGAGCCTTCATGTCTCCCACCATGTTGCTGCTGCTGCTGCTCTGCCTCTGCCCGTGCACTGCCTCCTGCTGCCTGCACATTCTCCGCCGGCTGGGGTGCAGTTGTTGATGTGGCCACCCCTGCTGGACCTCCGACTCCCGACTGTGGCAGGGATGCCTCCTCCACCAGCCTGGCCGCACCGTCAGAGGCAGCTCCACAGGGCACCCAGATGACTGAGGGGTGGGAAGATGGCACAGAGGACGACTGGCGCGTAGGGGGTCCAGTTGAGGAGGGGGTCGGAGCAAGCCCCATCAGATGGAGGAATCCGGCCTGGGTGACCTGTCCCAGCAGGCTGACGTGGTCAACGAGCCATTCGAGATGACGTGCAGTCTCTCCATGAAAAGACTGCAGGTCACCTCGCATGGCCCGTTGACGCAACGCCACACCAGCCAGGACAGGCTCAACCCGGACCTGGATGGCCACGTCCGCAGGCAGAGGAAGGCCAGTTGACGTCAGCTCATCCCCTGCCTGAAAATGGGTCTGGACGTAGGCATCCCTGCTGGTGCAAGATGATGCAGGGACAGGATCGGGGACAGGATTGCACACAGGCACCTCTGCGGCCGCCTGTGCTGCCTCCTGTCCCTGGTCCTGCACTGCACCACTAGCACCAGTGGGATCCCCACCTCCAGACCCCGTCTCTGGTGCTTGCACGGCCCCCTCCTCCACCAAACCCCCCACCAACCTGGATGACTCCGTGCCATCTTCCCCTGTTGGGCCCTGTGGGGTCCCAGCTGCCCCTTCTGCTGCCGAGGAGTCCAACTGCAGCCTCCACCTCTTGGACCTCCTCCCGGCAGCTGCGGCCTGGGATGCGGCACCGGACTCCTCACTCCCCGACGAGATGACAACACGGGAGGGGAGCCGGGCCTTGCGTCTCCGGCTGGCGGTCGGATCCCCGGCGCTGTGCTCCACAGCACCTTCTCCGCCCTCTTCATCAGTTGACGCTGCAGACAGGGAGAAACAAAACACAGGCATCAGGGCACTGTACAATGGACACATACACGCATGACAGTTGCACATGAGTGGCATTGGCAAACCTCAGACATGTCATGACAATCCCCAACACACATGTCATTGCAACTCACACTCATGAGCCATACCACAGCCATATCGCAACTGCCACCACCATCCCTACACATACAACAGCATCAGCAGCCAAAGGGGAGCCAGACATCACATGCAACACAGGAAGTGCACCACACATGTACACACAGCACCACACTTGCATGCATGTCTACACCTCTGCCAAGTGTTGCACTGTTCAGACGGGCATCCATGTCACATCTGCCAATCAGGCTTCCACATACCGCTGTCACATGCATCCATGTTGCATCACTGTTGCACCCTTGACAAATACACACACATGCACATGTACACAGTGCTCATACATGCAGCCGAAAACAACATACATGCCTGACATCACAGGCATGTCTACTTACATACACATTCATCCAAACATGTGTGCACGCACAACTGCATTTGCCATGCAAGCCCACACACACAAGCACCATCCATGTCTCACACATTACAGCCCTCGCATGTGTCACGGCCCTGTACACCCCCACCCATACTCGACCCCATACAAACAGATGTGCAACCGGCACAATGCCGAATAATCACCACACGCACTGCTCACAATCAGGATGCATGTACACTCACCGCTCGACTCCAGACGGGTCTGCTTCTCTAGGACCTGGACGTGGAGGGCTGGGGATATGCGTACCAGGACCCCCATCTGTTCTTCTGACAAGTAGCCCCGGCGCCCCTTGGCATCCGCTGCCTTCAAGAGGCGCCGGGCCTTGTTCAGGGTCCTGGACCTGAAGTCCTCCCAGCGCTTCCTGACATGTTGTAAGTCCCGGACTGCCACCCCCTCCGCGTTGATGGCAGTCACGATGTCAGTCCAGATCCGAGTCCGTCCTTCCTTGTCACCGCGGGAACTTCCGAAGAGGGCATCATACTGCCCCAGGTCTTGCTCCACCAGGACACCAACTTCGGTGGCACTGAAGCTGGTGCCCCTCTGCCTCTCTGGCCGGGGGTTGTCAGTGGTCACAGATGGTGTTTGCCCCGACATGACAACCCCAGAGGCAGGAGTGGGTGGGCAACTGGGTCCTGGGGCTGGGCTGTGGAGCGATGGAATTCCAGTCGGGAGTCTTCGGTTCCAGCAGGGGTGGTCACAGCAACAGCACCCCTGGCTGATGTGCAGGCAGCAAATGGCAGTGCACGTGGGCAGCAGGCAGTCAGGCAGCAGCAGATGGCAGGTGGGAGCGTGCTCGGGGCTCTGGGGGGCAGTAGTCCGGCCTTCTGGGCAGGAGCGTGGTCTTCCGTGTGCTTACGCGTGGCCAGCTTGGTACGGAGTGATTTGGCACGTGAAAATCCTGCACGTCAGCGTGAAAACCGAGGAAAGGCCCTTAGCGCGTATGTGCGTCAGCACGCATACGCGAATCTATTGGACCAAAGGCCCTCAGCGCGTAAGCGCGTCTGTGACGTGACCCGCACGGGTGTTTCCCACACAGCACATGATGACAGAGCACACGTGGAAAGACTGCACGTCAGAGTGTCATCGCGTGTAATTGGACAGCACGGCAGAGTCTCATTGCGTGTAATTGGACAGCACGTCAGGGTGTCATCGCGTGTAATTGGACAAAAGTGCGCATACACGCAATTGTCCTATGTACGTGTATATCAGGTGTGCGCGGACACTTACACACGCAAGTACGTCACCGCACCTGTATCCCGGTGTGCGCGGGAATTTCCACACGCTATTGGACTGGGTACTGGATTTCAGGGGTGCGCGGGTCACACGCTCGCCTACAACACGCGCAACGCATTAATTTGCGCGCTAAAAAAATAACAAGCTCAGACCCAGGATGAACATACCGTTCCTAGCAGCAGTGGGCGTGGCCTACCAAAGGAGGAGGAGGAGGAGGATAGTCAGGGCCAGAATATTCACACCCAGAACCAGCCTTTTCGGGATGCCTGATGACCAGGTGCATGGGAGGTACAGGTTTCCACCACACATCATACTGGACCTGGTGAGTGAGTGGGAGGATGACCTCACATCACCCACCCTGTGCTCCCAAGCACTCAGCCCCCTGGAGAAGGTCCTCAATGTACTGCACTTCTTAGCCACTGGATCATTTCAGCGGACAAGTGCCATTGTGGGTGGTGTATCACAGGCCACCCAGTCACGCTGCCCACACCAGGTCTTGAACATCATCACTGCACGCCCATCAGTCCGCAGGCACATATACCTGCCCAGAACCCCTGCAGAAAGGCATGCTGCTGCCCTGGATTTCTACGCTGTGGCACGATTCCCCAAAGTGCTAGGTGCCATCGACTGCACCCATGTGGCTCTACGTCCCCCCAGGGCATCTGAGCACATCTATAGGAACCGCAAGCACTGGCATTCCATCAACGTGCAGGTAGTATGTAATGCCAAGGGAATCATCACCTCAGTATATGCCAACTATCCCGGGTCCACCCACGACAGCTTCATTTACCGAATGTCCACCCTAAGCCGGGACCTAGAAGCTGGGCGGCATGGCGATACATGGCTGCTTGGTGAGTATGAATGCCACTGCACATGCATGCATGTCAGATACTGAGCAAGGTCACAACCCCACCAATGATACCAATCACCACCTCCACAGGGGACAGTGCCTACCCTCTCAGCCCCCACATGATGACGCCAATTCGGAAACCCACCACGCCACCCCAGGTAAGATATAACGCAGGCCACATTACAACCCGGGGCATAGTGGAGCGCACATTCGGAGTGCTGAAGTCACGCTTTTGCTCCCTTGACCGTTCTGGCGGGCAGCTGTTGTACGCTCCCCCAGTAGTGTGCAGGATCATAGTGGCAGCATGTGTCCTGCACAACGTTGCAACACGCCGGGGCCTGGCCGTGGACATGGTGGTGCCCCCCCATCCCCAACCACATGCACAGCCGCTGCGCATGGGAGGGGAAAGGGCACGGGGGGAGGCAGCCCGTACACAGCTAGTGGCTAATTGCTTCACATAGAAATCACACCCCTGTGGAGTGCACACTGCCCTGCCACATTCCATCTGACAATCAATGATGACTCAACCTGACACTGAGCCTGAATGTCTGGAGAAAGAACCGTGAAAACCATATCAGCCTGAGATTGTTCACCTGGAAGTGTCACAATGTGTGCATCCCTACCCACACAGACACCACCAATGCAGTTTTGTGAAGTTGCACATTCAAGCAGCTAAAATGAATACCCACTTGCAAAATGCAACAAGAGGACAGTGCCATGTCAGCCAACCCAACCCCAGCACCGCCACACCACACACCGTGCCATGTCATGCTATTTGCAGGTAAACAAAGTAATCCACACAACATGACACTAGTGTCACAATGTACAGTGTCCCTATTAGATACTTGCAACACCTGAAATGCTCACAGTAATGCCGGACTAACAAAAAACTTGAGCACGTACTACCATTAACATGACATCACTAATGTTAAATATTAGTAGTCTCACCACCTGGAAATGCCTGCACTCCCACCACTACCAACTGTGCAGTGTTGGCGCCATGTAGAGTTGTAGGTGCACTGCTGCCAACATGGACCACATCTCCAGACTAGAGGTCCTTGTGTAGACATGAGGAAGGGACCTGCAAATTGGGAGGTAGACACAGAAGATGAGTTACACATCAATGCAACATGCAGTGTACAACACAACAGCAATATGCACTAGGAATGTATACACAGTATTGACAACAGACTGCCCACACAGCTCATGGGAGTCCAACGTCACTGTGTAATTCACTGTCACTTGGGCACACCCTTTGCAAGCCCATGGAAACGGGAAGCAGGAGGGGTGTGTGTGACTCAAACCCAAGCATCTGAACCAAATACATTACAAGCCTGCATGTGCCCAGCCACAATGCAGCGTATGCCCACAGGAACCACGGAAGCCAACAAATCGTCCCAAAAAAATAGGGAATAAAATAAATAAAAATAAAAATAAAAATAAAAAAAAATAAAAAATGGCCATTGAAGGGCCCGGGGGGGTTGGGGAGGCCACCCAGGAGGTCCGAGGACAGGATGCACACCAGAACCCACCTGCGTGGATCCTGGGAAAAAAAACACCTCCATGGGCTCATGGCCCACACGGCTACCCTATTGTGGGAGTATCACTGCTGTCGCTATTATCACCCTGTGCAGCTGCATCCGGAGGTGGTTGCACTATGGGAGGCAGCCCACGCAAGGCCCTAGTCTGCTCCTCCATGGCTGCAAGCATGCGGGTGTGGTAGGTCTGGTTCTGGAGGATGAGTGTGCGGAGGTCCCCATGCAACAACTCACGGGATGCCCGGACCTCCGCCCTCGATGCCTGCATCTCAGCTGAGAGCGTACGGGTGAGACGCTCCAGCTGCTGTTCTGTCCTTTGGTGTGTTGAAGCCTCAAGCTCAACAAGAGTCGTCCTGAGGTGAAGGAGCTCCTGGCTCAGGGCTTCCCTGTGGCCCAGGGACTCAATGGAGATGGCCTCCTGCAGAGTCGCCAGTGCCGCCCGCCTGTCCCTGTTGGACCCCAACATGTCCTCCCTGTGTGACTGGCAGATGGAGTCGGTTGCCTGCTCTAGTCGCTCCATCAGCCTTTCAGGGGGGACAATGGAAGTGGCCACCCTATCCATGGCCTGAGCCATCATCTCGGATGATGCTGCCTGTTGGGTTGCCATACCGTAAATGGATTGCTCCCATGCGGTATTGCCAGGTGGCGTACGGCCACCACATCGGCGGGCACCACACCTGTCTGGGGCAAGGCAAACTGCGCCTTGCTGTGCCGGCACTGCCTGAGGCTGCAGGACTGCATTCCCCCTCTGATCTGCTGGCCCAGGAACAGGATCAGATGTCGCGGAGTGTGACCCTGCATCCGTAACCACCAAAGGCGTAGCTGCCAACACTGACATCCCCATTGAGGGTTCTGACCCTGGTGCAGGTGGGTGAGACAGAACAGAATCCCTCCCTGGAACACTCACCTGCGACGGCACGTAGGTCTCATCCGAATCAACACCTGAGTACAGCTCGGGGGAGGTGCAGCCAGAGACACCCCTTGAGAGCAGGACCTGCAGCACTTGTGGGTTCTCACCCACCACCACACCACGTCCCTCACTGGTGGTTGGTCGGCCCTCGGACCCCTCCTGGGTCTGCACCATCTCCACAACCCCAGCAGTATCAGGTGCGTCTTCCCCTGGAAAGACATTAAAACAAAGAAATGGAAACAGGCATTAGCACCATGGCACACAATGAGGGCTGAGAAGCAAGAGAACCAGTACTTGTTTGACACATGTCCCACATGACTAAAACCCTCCCATGCATGCACCCTCACTGCGTATGAAGGGCAGGCAAATGGCACACACTGATGACACCAAGATGGAAGATGAACACATTTTCTGCATGCTGCCTGGCAGTGGCATCACACATTGGCCTGTGATTGGCAGGTGAAACACACATGCCATCACACAGATGGCATGTACCATTGCTAATGAGTGAAGATGGAGAGGAGGGCAGCACCTATTCATTCAGTCCAGTTCCCGCATGTAATAGCTTTTCTAATTCAAACAGGTCAGATTCTTCACCTGGAGCTGCCAGTCCGAAATGGTGCAATTGCACAGGGACATGTTTGTACAAATGATATCCAGGTAACAAAGTCACTCCACTTTACCATAGCCATGTCAGACATGTGACTAGAGGACTGCGACATGCCTAGTAATAGTGGTGGAATGCAAACAATCTGACTAAATGAACAATGAAAAATCAAGCAACAATGTTGTGGCAAGGTGACACTTCAAGGGCAACTGGCGTGCAGTTGGGCTAGATGTCTACTGTTGGCAGAAAGGATACTGCTATGGCCAAATGCAGCTGCGCAGGATGTATTGCATGAAGCACATGGCTGACCCATACGACTCAGGCGCACACACTCTCACCTGTCACACAAACAGAAGCCCTCACACACACCATGCACATGGATGACACACACATGCATGTGCACTCACCGGACAATGCCTCGTAATCAGCCAGATCTCCCATGCCTTGGATCTGTTCCTCCGTGACGTAGGTCCCAGCGACTGACTCATGTGGAGTGAGTTCCATGTCTACTACTGGAGACCCACCTCCAGTCACTAGAGTTGCGGCATGACTTGAGGCCAGCTTACTGTTTGCCCTGCGCTTTAGGTCATTCCAGCGCTTATAGCAATCATTGGCTGTGCGCCTCACGATTCCAAGGGCACTTACGATGTCCGCAACGGTCTGCCAGTGTGCATGGCGTTGTGCAGGTGTGGTCTTGGATCCTGCAACAATGACCATCTCGTTGTCATGTGCGGACACATACTCGACAAGTGCATTCAGTTCGTCATCCGTGAAGCTGGGCTTCCTGGACGGGCCGGACTGTGTAGCCGTGTCTGGGGCATCAGCCTGTGCCGGACGAGCACTCTTCCTCTTCCGCTTGGAAGGTGGTGGTGATCCTGAGTGTCCTGCGCCGCTCTGGACACTAGGGGCAGGAGCCCTGGTGGACTCTGTATCAGGAGTGTGGGATTGCACACTCAGCATGGGAGTTGGTGCAGGCATTGGCTCTAGTGTGATGGTGTCAGGGGGAATGTCAGCAGCATGGACTAGGACCGACACTGTCTGGGCTGGGTGTGTGAGGGCTGGGGTGGATGGAGCCGCAGCTGCCCCTGCAGCCTCTCCCCCCTGCCTACTTGGTGCAGCAGATGACCTTGCTGCCCCAGATGCACGTGGCATGGTGACATCAACGTGCACCAGCGCACGTGTCATAGGCCTGCTGACTTGGAAGTCAGCCATGGAGTCAGCCAGGTCTGGTGCCACAATGGGCTGGTCCAACAAGGGCTGAGCATGGATGGTGTCAGCCACAACAGCCTCAACAGGAGGGGGGGGATTATGGGTGCCCTTGACTGGTCCTCCACACATGGGGGGACAGGCTCACCCTGCAAGTAACGACCACGTCCCCTACCGGATCCACCACGGCCACCACTTGTGGCTCTTCCACCTTTGCCACCCTTACGGAATCCTCGCCTCCCAGCCATGGCACTGATGTTAATGTGCGTATGGGAGTGGCTGTAGAATATTGTCCTGGGCAATTGGGGGTCAAAGGGGTTGGGTACCAGATGGTAATTGTACCCTAGTGCTCTTGCAAGGCTGATTGTAAACCCTGGGGAAAGATGACGGGTCACGCTACGCACAGGAGCCCCAAAAAAGGGAGATGACGTGCACGCAACCCCTCCTAGACCACGTGTGCAGAAAGAAAAAACTGCACTACGCTGTGGCACCCAGTAACACAAGAATGAACGTATGCGTGTCACACGCAGCCTAGAATGACCTCTGAAGGGGTAGGCTACACACGGGGCAAGCACAGATGTTAGATACGTGCGTGACTCACCGTCTGCCAGGTAAAAGAGCGTGAAAAAGGAGCGCGTTTGGTTGGCAACACCCCCGCCAAAAGAAGATTTGTACGCTGTCTGAGGAGACAGGACAACAGTAGAAGGGAACACTGTTTGAGGGAACAGGCCCAGGTAAACCAGTAAAAGAGAAAAAAGAGAAAAAGCTGTCAGAGGTAACAGGGAATACGAACTTGAAACGCCGTGAAGTAAATCGCGTGTGAAACAACAAGAAGTACAGAATTCACCCACTCGCTCTCCACGAAAAGCACGTACAAGGAAATGGTGTTCTACGCGTACCTTTTATACAGTTACGGGGCGTGTACGCGCTAGGGCCATTTCCATCAATTACACGCTTTGTCACTTCTGCGTGTAGGGCCATTTCCACCAATCACACGCGATGACACTCTGACGTGCAGTCTTTCCACGTGTGCTCTGTCATCACGTGCTGTGTGGGAAACACCCGTGCGGGTCACGTCACAGACACGCTTACGCGCTGAGGGCCTTTGGTCCAATAGAATCGCGTATGTGTGCTGACGCGCTTACGCGCTAAGGGCCTTTCCTCGGTTTTCACGCTGACGTGCAGGATTTTCACGTGCCAAATCACTCCGTACCAAGCTGGCCACAAATACCACGCTCCTGCCCGGAAGGCCGAACTACTGCCCCCCAGAGCCCCGAGCACGCTCCCACCTGCCATCTGCTGCTGCCTGACTGCCTGCTGCCCCTGCACTGCTGGGGGGTGGGGGTGGTGGTAGACATGAGTGGGGGCCTGGTGGAGGGTGCCCCTGCACTGCTGGGGGTGGGGGTGGTGGTAGACATGAGTGGGGGCCTGGTGGAGGCTGCCCCTGCACTGCTGGGGGGTGGGGGTGGTGGGAGACATGAGTGGGGGCCTGGTGGAAGGTGCCCCTGGTGGCTGGGGGGTGGGGGTGGTGGGAGACATGGGTGGGGGCCTGGTGGAGGCTGCCCCTGCACTGCTGGGGGGTGGGGGTGCAGGGGGACATGAGCAGGTGTGCAGGGTAGTCCCCTGTTGTGTGGGCTGCCTGCAGGGGCCGTCGAGGGTGTACAGGGAACACCTGTGAGGACCCACCCAGCCTAATCGCGTGTGGAACTTCCCGCGCACCCCTGAAATACACGCGCCCCGGCTATTCGCGTGTGGAACTTCCCGCGCACCCCTGAAATACACGTACCCTGCTGAAATCGCGTGTAAAACTTCCCGCGCACCCCTGAAATACACGCGCCCCAGCTATTCGCGTGTGGAACTTCCCGCGCACCCCTGAAATACACGTACCCTGCTGAAATCGCGTGTA
This sequence comes from Ambystoma mexicanum, assembly GCF_040938575.1. Taxonomy (NCBI): domain Eukaryota; kingdom Metazoa; phylum Chordata; class Amphibia; order Caudata; family Ambystomatidae; genus Ambystoma; species Ambystoma mexicanum. The sequence goes on along the minus strand of NC_090921.1, from coordinate 501,083,708 downwards.
AAACTTCCCGCGCACCCCTGAAATACACGTACCCTGCTGAAATCGCGTACAAAACTTCCCGCGCACCCCTGAAATACACGCGCCCAGGCTATTCGCGTGTGGAACTTCCCGCGCACCCCTGAAATACACGCGCCCCGGCTATTCGCGTGTAAAACTTCCCGCGCACCCCTGAAATACACGCGCCCAGGCTATTCGCGTGTGGAACTTCCCGCGCACCCCTGAAATACACGTAGCACGCTGGGAGACATGAGTGGGGGCCTGGTGGAGGGTGCCCCTGGATGGTGGGGGGTGGGGGTGGTGGGAGACATGAGTGGGGGCCTGGTGGAGGGTGCCCCTGGATGGTGGGGGGTGGGGTGGTGGGAGACATGAGTGGGGGCCTGGTGGAGGCTGCCCCTGGTGGCTGGGGGGTGGGGGTGGTGGGAGACATGAGTGGGGGCCTGGTGGAGGGTGCCCCTGCACTGCTGGGGGGTGGGGGTGGTGGTAGACATGAGTGGGGGCCTGGTGGAGGCTGCCCCTGCACTGCTGGGGGGTGGGGGTGGTGGTAGACATGAGTGGGGGCCTGGTGGAGGGTGCCCCTGCACTGCTGGGGGATGGGGGTGGTGGTAGACATGAGTGGGGGCCTGGTGGAGGCTGCCCCTGTACTGCTGGGGGGTGGGGGTGGTGGTAGACATGAGTGGGGGCCTGGTGGAGGGTGCCCCTGCACTGCTGGGGGGTGGGGGTGGTGGTAGACATGAGTGGGGGCCTGGTGGAGGCAGCCCCTGCACTGCTGGGGGGTGGGGGTGGTGGTAGACATGAGTGGGGGCCTGGTGGAGGGTGCCCCTGCACTGCTGGGGGGTGGGGGTGGTGGTAGACATGAGTGGGGGGCTGGTGGAGGCTGCCCCTGCACTGCTGGGGGGTGGGGGTGGTGGGAGAAATGAGTGGGGGCCTGGTGGAGGGTTCCCCTGCACTGCTGGTGGGTGGGGGTGCAGGGGGACATGAGCAGGTGTGCAGGGCAGTCCCCTGTTTTGTGGGCTGCCTGCAGGGGCCGTCGAGGGTGTACAGGGAACACCTGTGAGGACCCACCCAGCCTAATCGCGTGTGGAACTTCCCGCGCACCCCTGAAATACACGCGCCCAGGCTATTCGCGTGTGGAACTTCCCGCGCACCCCTGAAATACACGCGCCCAGGCTATTCGCGTGTGGAACTTCCCGCGCACCCCTGAAATACACGTGCCCCGGCTATTCGCGTGTGGAACTTCCCGCGCACCCCTGAAATACACGTACCCTGCTGAAATCGCGTGTAAAACTTCCCGCGCACCCCTGAAATACACGTGCCCAGGCTATTCGCGTGTGGAACTTCCCGCGCACCCCTGAAATACACATACCCTGCTGAAATCGCGTGTAAAACTTCCCGCGCACCCCTGAAATACACGCGCCCAGGCAATTCGCGTGTGGAACTTCCCGCGCACCCCTGAAATACACGTACCCTGGCTAATCGCGTGTATAACTTCACGCGTACCCCTGATATGCACGTTACCCGCTTTGCGTTCCTTGTTTGGCAGCCCTGTAAACTGGTCCAGGGTTAGCGCAGCCCTTTGCGATGATTTAGCGATTTTGATGGCTTTTCCTTGCGCGAGGGCGTTCTTGGGGGCGTTACTGGCGCTGCTGCAGGGTCGCTGCGATACTCTGCGCCACGGCTGGTTTGGGAGCCTAAAATCCATGAATACGCTGTGCGCGGAAATCGGTTTTAGCGCACGTGCCTGGCGCAGACAATCGCACCCGGACACTCTGCGCCAGCCGCTTGCGACACTTTTCTGCGAAATTCTATGAATTACCCTGTATATGTACTCTGCCCCGGGGATATGTGCAATGGCGCTAAGGTCATAGTGTTGTAAAGGAAGGCTCAATGAACATAGGAGTTAAGAATGTCAAGTTACTATAATTGCGAAAATGTAAAAACGGACCAATTGTTTAATGCTATTGGCTCAATGTGAGTTTAGATCAGGTTGTTCCCAACCTAAAATGGCGGTCACCTGTTATGGATACCAAGTAGAGATGGTGATTTATTTTACAAGAGGGAAGCACCACAGTTCTAACTGTAGTTCAATAACAATAGTGGCATAACTTGGAACTGAAAGATAACCCATGTGGTAGCATGGTATAATTATACATTTGCATTCATCCAAGGTCCAAAGAGAGGACAGCTAAGCTGCTGTGCCCACCCGAAAGGATTACGCAATTATGCACACTGATGACGTAATTATGCATATAATAATGTGCTTTTAAGATGATGCCAGATCACGCCTCTGAGGTTCTATGCTGGCGTTGCTGGCTTTTTGGGTGTCTCTTGTGAGATACAGAGGTAACAACATTTACAACTACTAACTTCTTCTACAACTCGACGAACAATGAAAAATGTATTACTTTATCTATGTAGAGTTCATCTCTACAAGATATGTATGATGTCAATGGAAAAGATTAGTAGCCGAAATACGGACCAGTACTAATTGAGGTTTTTAACTTCTGTAGATGAAAACACCTTTAATTGATGGCCAATTCAAAACGCCCACTATCATCTGATGAAGGTGGGTGATTTTGTTGGATCTGTCATTTAATGATCTAATATGTTGCTTACATCACCATGAAAATTACCCAGCCTCTCTTGTTTTATCAAAAACATTTCGTGTTTTTGCTCTTTCCCATCTACAGGGTATTAGCATGTTTGTTCGTTTTTAATTGATTGAATGGTACATTTGACAGAATTGGCCAGCACCACTCCATCGATTAAAAACGAACAATTAGGCTAATACATACTGAACATGTGGAGCGAGGGTTGCAGGGGTGTCCCCGCTTCCTCTACATTGGAGGCAGGGGACCAAAATAAAAGAAGAAAAAGAGACCCCACGGCCTCGCATCTGAACCGCATTAGAGGGATGGATCTGTTGCTGCATGGGTGATGGGGACCAGGCAGTGAGCAAACAGGTATGTAGAGGGGGAGGGGGAGGGGTATAGGGATGGGGGTGCAGGTTGGTATGAGCTTGTTTGATCCTCTGATAATTGATCGTATGCGGGCATTTGTTTTGTGAACAGTTTGCCGCAATCAGTTATCAGTCGATCAAAATCCCCCAACCAACTACAGAGCAAGACAATACCAGAAGTAGATGCTGCAGTCAATAACAGACCTGGACGCTTACCCATGCTATGGAGCCAAACATAAAAGATGGTCTGGGTCATAAAGGATGCTATGATGTAAAGGGCTTACTTGCCAGGAGTGGTCAAGAAATTGATCTGGAACATATGGACCCGTTTTTAATATTTGAATGAATACGTTTGTAGGTCTTGAGGAACGCGACTGGATGCAAGAGAGCCGCAGAAACCAGTTGCCCAGAGCTACTTTTCATCCAGTGGGATAGCAAACATTTGTGACTGATACCCAGTTGCTTGACCCAAAATGTAACTACTTTAGTCGATAGGAAGGAAGAATCAGGTGGAATAAACAAATTGGGTTATCTTACTTCCCATCCCTTATTTAACAGTTTTGTACTTGACACAATGGTCTGTTGGGTAGTTGAGCCTTAACACTCCTTTGTCAAAATAAGGTTAATGATGTTTTCGGTACCTTGTTTTCTGTTTAACCACAATGCCCTAGGTTGGATAGGTTAATGCAGGGACTGCTACTATACTTTTTAGACAGGTGGTACACCACTTCTATCTATGCAAAGGTTTCTATTACAGGGAGCAAACTGAGACTTTCTTAGTTCGAGGAAGCAGTTTAGTGTCAAAAATTAATCACTTTAAATTTCGAACATCCAAACAAAATTCTTTGATATTGTGCCATATAACTATACTGCACATTGAAGAGAATCGGGGAGCGTCTGTTGGCCCTTTTTGTTTAATGCTCTGAACGCAGCAACATTCGGTGATGGACAAGAGAAAGTACTTTTTGAATAGGTGTATGATGATACAAAAAAACTAGTTGCAAATGCAAAATATTAGAATTGTTCATTTTCTGTTTTTTTGTGCCTGCCTGTCCCTCCGCTTTCACTATTATCTTCAGACGTTTCCTCTTTCTGTGTCTAGTATATTTGAGCTCTTGCTTTCAGTGGTGTCACCTTCATTAATTTGAGAACTGGACAAGGAAAGCCCCAGCTGAACAACTTCGAAGCCTACCGTACATATGCCTCACACCACCTCTGTGGACAGGCCACAGGCACAGCCAAACATCCATGCATCGTAGAATGCAGCTGCACTGGACACCATCCGCACTGGATAAAGATAGCCCCAGCCGAAAATCTTTGAAGCCTACCGTACGTATATCTCACACCACCTCGGTGGACATAGGCCGCAGGCACGGACAAACATCCATGCACCGTAGAATTCAGCTATGGCTATGTTCATCCTGTCTAGCAGAGCATACAGCCGTCCACACTGAAACACCTGACATATGTCAACACCTCTGCCACTAGCATACAGCGACTACCAACAAAAAGAATTTGGTATAGTTGGTCACACATCGACTCTCTCAACAATAGCACTCTATCCCAAACCACCAACAGCACCACCCACGTGCCTGACCTTTTTTTGGGCTGCTTAGTCAGCACTAGCCACCCACCTAAGTCCTAGTCTGGCGAAAATGCACACAAGCATCTACTAATCTAAAACTCTTAGAAGTTCCAACACATTGGCTATGATCACCAAGGGCATTCCAACCACAAAGCACATTGAGGCCATACAAATGGGGAAAGAGCGCTATATAAATAACCAAAAACAATACAACTATACCATTCTGTCACTAGAAGGGAAACATGTAATGGTTGTAGGCTGTAAAGGTGATCCAGCTTCAGAATATTCTAATGAGGATTCTGTCCCAGTGGTTATGACAGGCATGCATGCAAATTGCAAACAATGCAACAAGGAAGTTCCCGGCTTGGTTGCTTGAATGAAACCACATCATGAGAAGCGTTCTTTCACATGAGTAGGCTGCAATGTAGGATGATAGGGGAACAAGTCGGAGCATGCAGGATCTTCGGGTTGCTCTGCTTTTTATTTCATGCTTCATTTTTAAGGATTGAGACTGTGTTCCTTCTGGGTT